>NC_138768.1:303542393-303909893 GCF_965119305.1 Pelophylax lessonae
CAATTTGAACATTTTTATTTAGGGGTGTACTCACTTTTGTTGCCAGCAGTTTAGACATTAATGGCTGTGTATTAAATAATTTAATACTACTTTACATTGTAGCAAAGTGTCATTTCTTCACTGTTGTCACATGAAAAGATATAATAAAATATTTACAAAATGTTAGGGGTGTACTCACTTTTATGAGATACTGTACATGGACCTATTTTCCTTTGGTCCGAGAGCTACTGTGCAACCATTATAATTTATTGTGCTGTGATGGTTCTCACATTCTTTGGATATCTCCATTAATGAGATCTTCCTCTTTCTTTCATTAATTTTTCTTTACCTTAATCCTAGGTATCTGGAGTGTAAGATTTGGGCCTTTCTCTGTAGGCTGTCTTGTCTTGCGGGCCTGGTTTCATTTGAGGTTTAATATGGGGATTTGTTTTCCTGTGGGTTTGCCTCAGTGTTTTTTTCTTTAGACCACATCATGATATGAGCCTATTCTTCCTTAATCGGTAGTTATGTTATTCCATCTGTTTTGTGGGTTTTTGGTTTCTCAGATTCTCGTTCAGTGCTACTTTGGGTGGAGTCATTCCTTTCTGGAGATGATCATTGCCTGTCCTGATCTTGAGCTATAGAATTATCCTCTGTGGTCTCCCCTTGGTCATTGGCAGCTTCACCTCATCTGGTTCACTTCTGGATTTTAGTCTTTAAGGTGGTTCTAAGTAGCAGACAATCTTCAGGCCCTTCTTGTGGGCATATCAGTGGCTGTTCTCCATTTTTCTGTTGGACTGCTTTTGGCCATCCCGACTGACTGTGTCTGAAATCTTGTGTCTGTCAATGAACCAGAAAAATAATACATTTTTTTGTACTTACTGTAAAGTCCCACCCCTCTGTGTTCCTTGCTCTTTCACCTAATACTATTTTTCTATATAACTGAGGCATGCTGGGTAGAAGAGGGTAAAATATGGGGCTGGCTTAGAATTTTTCTCTTTGTTGGTGTCCAAACCTATTGCAGGCAGCCAAATAACTTGACTGCATGTGACATCCTGTGTCCCTCAATGAAATAAGAAATCAATTTTACAGTAACTACAAAGCTTGTATGTTTTTAAAGTGGGAATTTATATCTAATTTTGGGTAAAGGGTTAGGTTTCCTGTCAGTTTTTTCTTGCGGTAGTCTTAAGGACAGAAAGTACGATGACATCTAAAATTTGAGTGTTGTTACTGGAAAAAGTGAAGAAGTGAAATCTCAAAAAATGGACCATGGGGCACTTACAGGTGTTGTATGCATCCCTGTGCTGAAAGTCCCAGTGGGATGCAACAGCTGCTGCTCTAAATATTACATCCATGTGGGTGCGGGTACATGACTTGAATGTACTGTGTTTCTGGCCATGCAGCCACTGTGATCCAATTGACAGCTATGGGACTGCTGGCACAAGGAAGCAGGTAACACCTGTGCATCCCCGTGCTGGTAAACACTGCCCTCCACGGGACACGGAAGTAATTGCCCTGTGTGAACAAGGCCTTAGCCCTTCCACACTCTATCTAAAACTAGAAATTAAATCCTCTTTAATACAATAACTAAAATATGCTAGTGGAGCATACATACATGTAAAAAAATACTTTATGGCACTTTCTGAAATAATATGTCAAACTATGAGCTAGCTGATAAGATATGTATTATACTTCCCATTAAGATTTTTTTCAGCATCATTTAGCAAGTTACCCTACAAAATGGGCCTGTCTAACTCCGCTTGTAGAGTCTTAATGTCTGTTCATTCCAGAACTGCCCAAACTGTTAGTGGATAACAGCTTTGCGGATGTAGCTTTAGAACCTGTTAGCTGTAGGTAATGCTTGTAAAATGTATTTGTGCAAAGGGGGTGTAACATACAAAAATGATTGTGTCAGATCCTAAAAGTACCCTTTAGGTGCCCACAGTATTAGGATCTGGTTGTATTTGGCCAGATCAGACAATAGGGACCTGCCAAAACTGCTAGCCAATCTTCCCCATGATAAGCTAGGATCAGAGATGTCTTCTGTATGCCTGGCCCGCTTGGCTCTGTATTGTTAAACACTATCAGCTACCTGATGCAACTGTTTGTGTTTAAATGGAAAATGTACTGGGTTTAGTTAATTTTTTTAAAATTATTTTTTAAAGCAAAGCTTTAGCTATGGGAACTCAGCCTGAAACACACAACTCCTAAATCCTTCCAGGTCTTTTTTAATGAAAAAAATAAAAATAAATAAATTATATATATATATATATATATATATATATATATATATATATATATATATATATATATACACAGTATCTCAAAAAAGTGAGTACACCCCTCACATTTTTGTAAATATTTTATTGTATCTTTTCGTGTGACAACACTGAAGAAATTACACTTTGCTACAATGTGAAGTAGTGAGTGTACAGCTTGTATAACAGTGCAAATTTGCTGTCCCCTCAAAATAACTCAATACACAGCCATTAATGTCGAAACCGCTCGCAAAAGATAGTGAGTACACCCCTAAGGAAAAATGTCCAAAATGGGTCCAATCTTCCATTTTCCCTCCCCAGGGTCATGTGACTCGTTAGTGTTACAAGGTCTCAGGTGTGAATGGGGAGCAGGTGTGTTAAATTTGGTGTTATCGCTCGCACTCTCTCATACTGGTCACTGGAAGTTCAACATGGCACCTCATGGCAAAGAACTCTCTGAGGATCTGAAAAAAATACTTGTTGCTGTATATAAAGATGGCCTAGGCTATAAGAAGATTGCCAAGACCCTAAAAACTGAGGTTCAGCACAGGTGGCCAAGACCATACAGCGATTTACCAGGGCAGGTTCCACTCAGAAGAAGCTTCGCCATGTTCGACCAGTTGTGTGCACGTGCATATATATATATATATACATATATATACATACACATTTTCTGCAGTCTTCTAGCTGGTCTGGTAGTGTCACGGGACCTTCTTCTTCTTTCTTGTCTCGCCTAGAATAAATGACACAATAATGACCTGTGAGCACTGCCTAGTCCTTAGTGATGTGAGCCCAGCCTGCATGATAACATTCCCCCAGGGGATCTCCAACAGCTGGCTACCTGTCAAACTACAAAATATTCAGTGTTTGATATTTTTTTATAAATTTTTCATATTTATTTAGCTAAACAAAACCACATTATTTAAATTAAAAATGCTGGTCCTGGCAATAAAAAAAAAAAAAAAGAAAGACAATATGTACAAAACCGCTATACGTTCTCTTTAAATCGGAGTTCCGGCCACAAAATCGATAAAATCGATTTTGGGCCATCCGCTTGCTAAGGGGAACCTGAAAAAGAAATGGATACTGGCGATTTTTTTTTTTGGTCACTTACCTTATTATAGAAGAAAATATACTCACCTTCCATCCACTTCCTCCCTCTGCGGCCGCGGCCTGCTCCGTCACTTTTGGTTTGCGATGATTCCTGGGAGCTGAATGTCATCGCTCCCAGGAATCAATGCGCCTGCACCGGCCCCGCTTGTCACTTCAGGTGCAGGCGCGGCATTCACTGCTAAACAGCTTCTGGGCATACCAGAAGCCGTGCAGGGATGCCGTGCCTGCACCGGAAGTGACGAACGGGGCCGGTGCAGTGCATTGTGGGACTCTGACGTCATGGAAGAGGACACGAAGAGGGACGCTGTGGCTTCAGCTGCCCACACCTGAGATGGCAGCGCTGGAGAAGAAATTTTCAAGGTAAGTATTTCTTCTTACAGGTAAGAGCGACCCGGGACAGTTCAGAGGCTATCCATTATGGAATGTCCCGGAGCCCTGACTGTCCCGGAGGTATTTTTAGCTCAAATTGACCCCCGAGGCCAGAACTCCGCTTTAAGCGTGCTTAGACTGGAATGAATGAAGGCATAAGCCGGTCACACTGGTGTTTACGACTAGCTATGGAAATGAGGGGGGTAAAGCCTTGGGCATCCCTTTTGACAAAACTTTGTGAAGAATTCTTTATAAACATGTAACCTCATGTGTATCAAAAGAGGAAGAGGGTGATGATAGACAACTTGATGTTGGTTTGTCTGCTGCAGTATAACATACATTTTTACAAGATTTGTTTCATTAAGTATAATAGTATAATATATTTTCACTAAGTGCATATTTTTTAATTAATATTTTCAGTTTTTACCTAAAAGTATTATTTTACATGTATTTTATTAATTTGTTTCTAATTAAACCAACAAGGTGCCGGTTGGTGATATTTTCCTGTTCATTGTGTTCTTACTGTATGTATAGAAGTCTCTCTATTTTTTGACTAAGCCATGGGGTTGCTGCTAGTGGGCTCTGTGCTGGACTACTCTATATGTTCTATGACCTTACTACTGGATAATTGGAGCAGACTTGAGGGGTATCTTTATTACTGATGGAAGCTTTGTTTTTGCACTGGACGTGCTGGAGGGAGCCTGGAGTGGGGGGGGGGGGGGGTGGTATGGGAGGGGTTTGACCTGTTGTCACTGTTTATGCTTGTTGCCCTGCGTGGCATTGTCTTGTCTGTTTTTTTTGTGCAAAAATTCAATAAAAACAAATTTTCAAAAAAAAAAAAACCAACAAGGAAAAAAATAATCTTCTACAGACAAATCATTAGCATGGTATCTCATACAGTACATTTAAGTAACCTGATTGTATTAGGACCTTGAGGTTTTTCAAGACATAGACATATGATACAGATAGTTTATACCAGCCTATCTCAAAATTTTCAACACAGAGGAACCCTTAAATTATCTTTCAGTTTCAAGAAACCTCTACCTAAAATTACTATATCTACACCTCATGATACATTAGTGTGAAGATCAATGGGAAGAATGCTCCTTCCACTTGTGGTCATTGGGAAGAAATACCTCCTTACAGATAGCTAAAAAGATCATTGTTGTCATTGGGAACTTATCTAAGAGAAGCATGAATTGCTCATTGCTCATGGAACCCCTAGCAACCTTTGGAGGAACCCTAGGGTTTCCTGGTACCCTGGCTAAGAAATACTGGTTTAAAGTTTTCTTCATTTTTTATACCCATCTCCAACAAGTGTTGTGTTATCACTCACATGGAGTATGTTGTTTTCAGTGAGTCGGGCAACTCTGAACCTGTGTAGATTGTGAGAAGAAGTAAAGCACAATCACTGTGTAGCACTGCAAGCAGAGCCTGTATATAAAATGGGTACATTTTTTGCCTCTGTGTACAGAGTAAGCTACAAATTACACAAAAAAAAAAAAAAAAACTTTACACATTACTTATGTGTCAAATGCTGCTATGTTTTGTATTCCCCCTTTCTTATTGGAAAAAATTAAAAATTATTGGAAAACTTTACACGTTGTTACACAATAGTTGCATCAAGCTGTGCTTTTGTGCATGTTGATTTAACACAAAATTAAAGTGAATATACTTCCTCTTAGCATATCTTTTGCCCAATGCAAATGTGTTGAAAGTGTTATTTGTCATTGTTGACATGACAAATTTGGAACCTTCGCTGTGAGTGATCATGTTATATATGAATAAGTTAAAGTGACCAAGTTTTAAGAATGAAATGCTGGAATTAATTTACGGAATGATCCTGATTAGAAAGCAAGTCAGACTTTGATTTTATTTTTACTGCTCCCATCCATTGTTTTTTCATGAGCACCTGCACAAGCTTTCCCTTTTTATGAGGCAATCCTCAAAACCTGCAAAATGGCATGACGCTGCTTATGACCCACATGGGCAAAGAGTCATATGCTCTCATCTTTTCTTTTCTCAGAAAAGACAGCCTTACTGAGATTGAGTTTTTGGTTTTGAACACTTGAAAGTTATTTCTCTTTCATTTATAATGAATAACACATGTAAGGACAGACACCAAGGGGTGCATTTATAGAGCAGTGATATGGCCTTACTGTGACCATACCTTTGCTTTAAAAAATAAATGAACAAAGAAAAAAAAAACTTGAAAGTAGAGCCCAGTCATGTCTCTGGGTTCTACTCCTGAATATTTTTCCATATCCTCTCCTTGGATCATGGAGTGCTCTCTGCAGTGTTATACACCACACTGCAGATTGCATTTTATGAATGGCTTGTAAAGTGCAAAGACACGGTGTAGGGTAAAAACTGTGGTGTCCAGCATAAAGTGGATAATGCTGTGTGTATGAATTCACCAAATGCTAAGTGGAGTAGAATGGAACCTCATAGACTGTGGAATGTCTTACTAGTGTTGCCAAGCTTCAAGTCAGTGATTAATTCCTTTTGTTGCTTCCTACAGTACTCATCATCCAGGAATACTTAAGAGGCTCCTGAAATTTATTTTTCAGCCAGGCTAATTTTGCATGAATACCAGTAGTGGACACCTGGTCACAATTTTAACATTGTTCAAATACTACCCATTTCTCATTGGAATATGTCTTTGAGACTGCTGTACTTTAGTATTCTCAGGAGCGCTCAGTTTACTTACTCTGGGTACTTGGTCTAATTGGGGAATCTAGAAAAGAAAGAAATGTTGGGCTTTATGGGAACTATTCATTAAAATTGTATACTTTATTAAGAGATAGTTTAAAATTATAACAAAAAATAAAAACAAAGGAAAAAGGATAAAGACCTTAAAAAAGGCATATGGCCTCAGATACATATGCATACATGGTCACACATATAATATGTTACATGTAAATATTGGAAAACAATAGCAACATAAACAGCACTTATTGATAGAGCTCAAAGACGATTACAGGAAGAGATGCTGAACCGCCCCTGAGTTTCACCTATATGAGCGTTGATAGACAGACTTTGGGTGTATCCAGGTTGCCCTGCATGTTTCATACATGGCGGCATTCTCCATCCGGGGGGGTACCTATCCCTGCACTGGAGTGACACTCTGCCCTACAACATCTCCTGCCTTGTCATTATCGGAGTATCCATGTTATCATAGGCGCCTTTTACTCTGGGATTTCCATATCCTGCAAGGCTCCATATTTTGTACCCTTGACTGGCATTACAATTGTGGTTGTATGGAGGCAAGTCCTTGGCCTCCTTAAAAACATAATTATATACCTTTGAAAACAGCTGGGTGCTTATAGGCAGCACACTCCAGATACAGAGAACCCCCTCGTCACTTGCTATACCTTACAAGGTCTATTCTACCTATATTGTACCCGTTCATCACCTGACCTCTATTCAGACATTTTTTGTACCAGTAGCTCCAGAGGAAGCTTATATTATAAGCGAAACATGTAGGGCAACCTGGATACACCCAAAGTCTGTCTATCAACGCTCATATAGGTGAAACTTAGGGGCGGTTCAGCATCTCTTCCTGTAATCGTCTTTGAGCTCTATCAATATGTGATGTTTATGTTGCTATTGTTTTCCAATATTTGCATGTAACATATTTTATGTGTGACCATGTATGCATATGTATCTGAGGCTATATGCCTCCTTTTTTAAGGTCTTTATCCTTTTTCCTTTGTTTTTGTTTTTTGTTATAATTTTAAACTATCTCTTAATAAAGTATACAATTTTAATTAATAGTGCCCGTAAAGTCCAACATTTCTTTCTTTTCTAAATTCCTATATTCATTGGGATGTGGCACTTATACATTTTCATTGCGCCTAGGCGCACTGTGGCCTAGTAGCGCAATATACAATTCATTCTATTTGGGTGATCGTCAGGTCAAACAGCAGGGGGATCTGGTTCTTGACCCGCGGAGACCCACACTTCTGGTACAGTGGGCTGCACCATTATTATTATTATCAATATTTTTATCTCCTTTGCTGTGGTCACTGTCGGCCATTTTCAAGGTGGAACCTCTTTTCAAAACACAGCCACTAGCTTTATTTACATACACATTCTGTGGCCACTTAGTATGACTGGGCTGTGAGCATGTGAGTGTGGAGTCTGGCGCTGATACTTTGGGTTTCAAGACAACTTTATCTTTTTTATAGGTATGGTGGGTGGTTCCTTTTGATATTTTTTCAGCTTAATGTTTTGTATTTTCAACAATACATTTTGTAATTTGGTACTCTTTGACTTTTGGTCTTGTGTTTGTAACCATATCCCGGTGGCTCACATATATGGTCCTTTTGGTGGTTCTTGCCTGCCTGTGTTTTTTTATATACTTGTTACCTTTGCCATTGAGCCCCATGGTTTGTTGATACAGTGATTCGGTATGTTACAAGGGTATCTATATTTTGAATAATGTATACTTCTTTAGTTCCCGCTGCCCTTTCTCATTTAGAATTGAACAGATGCATTTAATGTTGCTCATTTAGTTATGAATTTCATTTTTTTTCACAGGTAGGTGTCATAGCTTTGGAGAGAACACTACTTGTAACAATACTTATTGCAACTGGTGAACATGCATACTATTCTTGTATGAATAATAACAGCCACAACAATTTATACATGCTTCATATAGTTGTATATTGGTAGCTGGCACCATCAGTGCTATAAAGACTACAGATTTAAAGTTTAAATTTTACTAATGTTTTATGGATTTAGTAAAGAAATCAAGACTGTTCACTTGAATGATCATTTAGCCTAGTGAATAAGATAAAGTTGTATTAATTTCAATTATCCAATCATATGAAAGCAAAAATCCTGTTTTTCCACTGTTTACCAATAATTTGTAAGCCTAATACTGGATATTTTGTGTTCACATTTACCGTATGCGAAAAGCTTGTTTTCTTAGTATTTTCGTATAGTTATCTACATATAAGGTATATGATAATTCTAGCGAAAAGTTGCAACTCTGTTCATCCAGTTTTGTCATGTTTGCACCCCTGATGGACAGCAAAGCCTGGTTGTTGACCTTCACTGTACTAAGCAAGACAGATAGGTCAGCAACACCCCCCCCCCCAACTTGCTATGATGGAGCATCACTAATGTGCAATGGAGTAGAATCTGATTGTAATAGAGCATAATGTAGATCCAATAAAATATGCCTGCCAACAATTCAAAACAAAATCCCCCCAAAAATGAAGTGGGAAACTTACTGCATTTTTAAAAAGATGGAATCCCTGAATTTAATTCAGCATCAAAGAGGATACAAAAGAAATACTTTTTGTAGGAGCAATTTCTCCTTCACCAGTTCTATCAAAAACATGAAAAGCACAAATAGTGGCATAGTAATAGTTCAGAAAAGCACACCTTACAATATTAACAGAGAAAAATGTCAGCCATGGTCAGGAATTTAAAAACCCATTATGAAGACTTTACCTTTCAGAGAAAATAAGTGCTGTAGATGATCAAAGTGTACATTATTGACATCATACACTTTAATGTTCACTTATGATTCCAATGCATTCAAAGCTACATAAGCAAATAATTACCTATTCAGCGGAAAATAAATTTTATGGATGTATTTCTGCATATAGGAATAAATTTCAGTCCATAACGAAGAACATACATAGAATAAAAATGTTAACATAAAATATATTGCAGACCTTCAATGTGTGTGTTCACATAGTGCATAAACATGTGTCCTGGTTATGGCAGGGGGAATGTACTGCATGTAAAGTTCTATGGGAGAAAGAAGAGCATCTATATAAATGTGGTGCAAGAAGATGACATCACCAACCCGCTGTTAAGGTAGCTGGGTCACCACATGCCAGCATTATTATACACAGACCACTATCTGTGTTCCATGAAATGTCACGTTGTGGCTTGGTATCAACAATTGAATATGACCCCAAAAACAAATTGCCAGTGGTTTTGTTCCATTCTGCTTGCTTCAAGATGAAAACACCTGTTACAAATTATGAAATCCCCCTTCTCCCCATGTAATGAAATCATTTTAAATAATAAAAAAAAGAAAGCCCCTGTTTATCTTTCTTATGATATATGAAGTGCGGCAAGCCTTAAAACCAGACACAGCGATGGCTTATAAGGATCCTATTTGAGGAAGAAAAGGCTATCGCAAGTGTTTTGTGTCAGGCACGCGGCACACGCTATAACATGCTCCAGCTTTATTGGTGCAGGGGCTGGGCTCTCTGCTTGCTATTACATTTGGTTGGGGTATAGGGAGTTAATGGTATTAGTATTACTGTAACTGAACTAGGGATATCAATCCACTGAGGTTAATCTTTTACAGTTTAGATATGTTAAGGTGGAGGTTTATAGACAGAAGCATTGCCTGCTTCTGTGGAATCTAAAGGGGTTAAATTGTATCAAAGGATGAGACTTTTGATGTGGATTAATGATTTGTCCTTTGTTTCCTCAAAATTTACAGATCTTTATATAGTCTTTGACAATGGATATGTGTTTTGTTATAGACTCTTTCCTCCCTGACCCAGTTAAGAAGGGTGCTGATGTCTTTGATAAATACAAACTTACTAACTGCTTGTTCCAAAGTTACTTGTATTTGCTTCTAAAACACAGCAAACAAATCGATTTTGAATTTGAAGGCGTATTCTGTACATCAAAGAAAAAAGACAATGACAATAAGACAGGGACATACCCTAGTAGGTGTTAAGAAATAGTATTAGAAATCTTAAAAAAAAGTAAATATGAACCATTTTAGGCATAGCTTAGCAATTCAACTACATACCAAGTGGATTTCCTAGCTTGCTGTTTCTAGCTTGTTAAGATGAGGGCCTTTTGACCTGAACCCAATCGTTAAACCCTATTTTAAGCTTTAATATGTTATTTTTAAAGTTGTTTCATTCTTCTTTAAAAAAGGCAGCTCTTATTGAAGCAATACTTAGTGAACCTAGTCATGAAGGTCCTTGTCCTCCCAATAGAGCTCCTTTGATGTCACCCTGTCAATCAAACTCTTGGTGGCTTGTGCAGGCAACGTTCACTCTTGTCACTATTGAAAGACCAGTTAAGACCAACGACATGTAGGCCATGGTAAATGGAATGCATGTAGGCAGGAGGTGGCTAAAAGAGGCTGCAGGAAATTGTCAGAACTGGCTTACAAAAAAGGATAAAGAAAAGGTGAAAAAACTGTTTCATAGAAAAAACAAAACAAAATAAAAATGGTTCATGATATGTGGTGCTTGAGAAAACACAAAGTCATCCAGTTAGGGTTTAATGCAAGTTTATATTTACAGGTAATGCACAGCTCACCCCTGGATGATTTTTAGCACATGTAAAAAAAAATGTGATATTATATCTCCTAAGTCTTCCGTGTCTGAGGAAGAGTTGAATGAGAGTTTGTGTCTGGATTGTATGTAAGATCTACTATATCCTGTATTACTTGGACCTATAACAGCTGTTGTTTTAGACCATTGCTCATTTATTTGCCTAACTGCACATGAAAATGTGTATCTATCATATATCCTCTTCTTTGGCTTTATCAAGTATTAATATGTATTAGCTTGTTGCCCTTAACTGTCGGTTGCATGTATCTTAAGTGTAACACAATACCTATGATTCTTGTGTCTATTGGTTCTTAGTGTAGTGATGGCTACTGTTTTGCCTGGAACTGGGCAGTCAGGGAAATTCCCTTACCTGACATTTATCGTAAAATAGGAGTTGTAGCGGTCTAATTAAGGTATCTTTGAAGGATAAAGCATAGAGTAGTTCAGAGCATTTTCTTTGGTATATAATGTCTAAAAATATAAGACTATTAAATTAACATCACATTGTTTTGAACTATATTGCATTTTGCTGCTGGGTCTTATATCTACTACCTAGTGAGAAGAAGCAGACTGTGCAGTGTCTGGATCATCCAGGAGCAATCAAATCATGGAAAAATTCAGTTTCATGAAATGAGGTCAAGTAATTTAAAAAATGCAGAAATGTGGTTCATTTTGGGAAAGCGAACAGTTTAAAAACACAGGGAAAATATATAAAAAAGCCAATCACAACAAATGACATATATTTAAGAGCTGGTTTAGGAAACATGAAATATATACCGAAGCTTCAATTCAATGAAATTTGAATTAAAATGCATAAAGCATCTACTGGCTATTATAGAGACAATGGGGTTGAATTACTAAAGAAGTAGAGTATGACCACTTTGTAAAGCAAATTTTCACTTTGCATGGGGATTTTCCTTTAACTTATCAAATGTGAAAATGGACTTTGCAAAGAATACCCAATCACGTACAAGGAAAAGGGAAAATGTGTTTTTTTTACTTTATGTGATTGGATGATGATCAGCAAACGTGACATTTCATGGAAAATCCCCTTAAAAGATAAAAAGTCATTTTGCAAAGTGAACAGCCTATACTTCTTTAGCACATCAACTACAACATATTTCTAGACACACTATATAATATAATATATCCATTGCTTTTCCTACTATACATGTTTCCACCTGAACTCCTGTTATTGGCTTTTGTTCAGGTGATTTTTCCTTTGTCAGTACCTGGATTTTGTTGATTTCTTTCTCCCTAGCCATTGGAGCATAGTCACCCTACCCAGTCCTTGTTCTTTACTTCTTTCCTAGTGTTTGACTACTGTAATTTGGAAGCATAGGATTTTACAGTGAAAGATATCCATTTATGCTGTCACATTACAGCTGTAGGGTGAGAGGCCAGCATACACACAGGTGTCACTACATTGGATTTGTTAGACACCAGCCACATTTCTGCTTGGGTGAAGGGATTTCACATGCACTCATCCCTATGTGCATTGGACTTTTTATGTTTTGTTTTTTTTCACTTGATTTCCAGTTTTATATGTGGATTTATTTTGACATATTTATCACTGATGTTCATTGATTACCTTATTCACTTGATGTTTTTTGGCTTAATATTCTCATCCCCACTCACCTCATTCACATTTCTTTATTTCTGAACACTGAATGTGAGACATTTTGTGTTTCATATATGGTATTTTTCAATCTTGCAATCATCTATTCACATTTCTTTATTACTATATGCACTTTTCAGTCTGTCACATGTGCACCTGAGGTTCACGCTTATCAGTAGGTACCTGACAGTGCAGCACCAACATTTTATGTATTTGATTTTTGGAGCTACAGATTGGCTGATCTATGTAAAAAATATACCAAGGTATATTCCCCGCGCCAAGAATTTAATACAGGGATGAGTAGGTAATGATATAATATATATAATATAATAAAGTGAATGGTGCAGCAGCAGCTGTAGATTATAAACGGTAAATGTGAGTAATAGCCTTAACACAAAAGCTAGCTACAGCGCTTGCTGAGTATATTATGGTGTTCGCAAAAACAAATATATAAATACAAATAATAACTCACTGATCTAAAAAAATAATATGTGCCCCAATTTGCATTAGTGACTTTATAAATAATGAATTAATAAATGAATCAATAAATAGAATCAAGAATAAATAGTGACTGATCACATATGATAAAGTCCAAAATAGGTGACTGTTGTGCTCAAAGTATTCAAATGTCCTTGGTGACTGTATTTATTCAATGGGTTCAAAAGTTCAGGTGCTCAACCGTGGATATCCATAAATTCAGTGACATTGATTCGCTTCACTGTGTTTGTGGGTAGATTAAATCACTTACCAGATCCTATGGGACCTATATGCCTTATAGCATTAGGACCACTCGCGCTTTATTGCCCCCTGGGCTGGGATGGGTTCCCCTTTAGATTCCTATGGACTGGTACCAGGCTCCTCCTCACGCCAGGGTATGAAACCAGGTAAATATGGAGGAAGGAAAAAAGCTCCAGATGGTGTAGTATAATTAAAGTTATTTACTACCCACAATGTGGGTTTTTAAAAGCAGGTAGGTATACAAGTAAAAAACGGTTTTCGGCGGTCAGCTGTGCGGGCTGCACCTCCTCTCTGCAGAGTGGCGAGCTGTGCTTCCGGCTTGCGTTCCACCTGACGTACCGTAATGACGCTATGCGTTCCAATCGAATGCGTTTCGTAACTTCCTGTGACGTCCTCAGAGATTGGCTAATTGGCTGATCGGTGCCTGCAGCAGTTGGTTATTCTGACCATCTTACATATTGATAGTGCGGGAGTATCTCTGTATTACCATTTTTTGTTAATGTGTTGTCACATTCCCAGGTTTCTTGCTGATATCATAGCTATTTATACTTTTCAAAGAATCTCTTTTGCATTCTTCCTAAATTGTTTTAAATAATTTTGGTCAATGTAATGTAGAAAAATAAAAGGTTAAAGTGTTACTAAACCCACAACAGTAAAATCAGTACGTATATACAGTAAAGCATGCTTTTTATACTCACTGTGGAACCTAAGAGGTTAATCCTCTGTTTGATCCTGTCTTTTCTGAACCTCCCCTTCTTCCAGAGTCCCCAAACCATCTTCAGATAGTACAGAGGCAAGGGGACAAGCTGCGCATGCTAAGTTTGGTGTATTTTGCTAGACAGGATTTTTTTCTTTCTAAGGATACTGCATGTGATTGGCACAGGACCAATCAGCACTGTTCAGACAGAGGGTCAGGGGTCCTGCATCCTCATAGGACAATCATGGGAGAATAGAAGTCACAAGACTGCTCCAACTGCTGATGAGAAAAGATATTTAGCAGTTTATATTTACTAAAACTATTGCATTTCCATATTCTGTGTACTGTGGGAGACCAGATATAGTGAATGCAGGCTTCTGGGTTTAGTAACACTTTAATGGTTAAATCCATTAACAGTGAAGTAACCCTTATAAATAAAATACAGTTTGGCAAAACAGACCCGGTGCAGGACTTTAAGCAGCACCACTCAATGCGAAACAGAAGCTGTAAGAGCAAGAACATCTTTGGATGTATAAAACAGAGATAAAACTGCTGATGTAATAATACTTTTTATGTGTAAATCACTTGTGAGGCCATGTCCAGTTTTGGTCAACACATTGTAAAAAGGACATAACTTTTGGCAGACAACTACATTTATATTGGTAATGAAGGGACTGAATAATCTTATTGACTTTGAAAGATTAGAATATTGGATCCGTTCTGCTTGAAACAAATATTGTCTTAGAGGCAACCCAATCAACATGTTAAATAATATATCCAGGCCAGTATAAAGATTTGCCAAGTAACTCTTTATGCATAAAAGGTTTTATTGTTATTGCCCATATATATATATATGTATATATATATATAAAGGAAAATACATAAGCATGTGTTGCATAGATATATGTAACCATTGTCTGAGGATTTGTGTTAAAAGTAAAATTTTGCAATTTTCCTGTATTCTCTGCAATGCATTTATACTGTTCATTCACATAAACTATGTATATAATCCATAACATAAAGTACTTTATTTTTAACAATCTATTAAAAAATTGAATACTTGAGAGAGGCTTTATATACAGGTGAAGACTTCAGTAATACTCAGAACACTTAAAAATTGTATATAATTTTAATGGAAAGTCACAATAAGGTTTAAGCACATACTGTAAGAGGGATGACTCATTCTAAACTATTAGAGAACACAGGGTAGGCTGTAATGGGGTCTCATGCTCTAACACTGGTCCCTCCCTTTGTTAGGATAGCAATCATTGTTATAAGAAGGAAACAAGTATAAGAAGACAATGATCTCATAGTATGTCAACCATGGCACTGGCCTTGTAAATGCATTGAAAATGGAAAAATGGGTAATATGCAAGGCCGAATTTTTATGAGCCTTTGTCACCAAATGTGCTGATATTGGAAAGTTGTCACCACTCAGTAATCTGTAGTTTATCAATGTTTTTCTATGAAATTCCTTAGAAGTGTGATTTTAATAAATAATTGTTCAGTGCTCAAGATTCTATTTAACCACTTCCGGACCGCCTGACACATAAATACTGCATAGCGGCCCGGCTGCGTGAAATCACATACATGTATGTGATTTTGTGCAGGAGATGTCAGGGGCGCGTGCTGCCGGAGCGCGTGATTGGACACAGCGGAAGCCAATCAGCCTGTCCAGGGGCCGCGGTGGCCGCCGGGACCCGTCGTTCATTCAGCCGAATTTAGGAGGTATAACCAGACATGTTGTGGTGAGATTGGCCAAAAGAAACAAAAAAAAAAAAACCACCACTGCATCGCTACAAATCATAGTAGTGGAGAAGTTTCACTTTTGTCACATATGTATGTAACATATCCCTAAAACATGGTGGTTATTTATCATTACAGGATAATGGCCATTAATTTATGCTTCTCTGGACAAATAATTAAGTAGAGCCATTTATTCCAAATTGAATACAGCTGCTCCAGACTTGTTGACCATCATCAGTGCAGTGGATGAAAAAGAGTAGTTTACTAAGGTTCGAAAGGAACTGAGTTGCAGAGAGAGCGCGAAAGCCAAACTGAAAAGCTTCTGCTGTGATTTTTTAGAAGTAATTACTCCACAGTGCCTTTGGCTTCACAGGTTTTGCTTTATAACTTATTTACTGCTTGTTAAATATTAAATAAATGTTGTGCAAAGCTATACAGATAATTTTCTTTAGAAAAAAAGCCAGAGTATAACTAGAAAAGCCTACACCCTGCGTGCATGCTACAGAGGCCCCCGACTCTCTGCGTGCAAGCAGTGGTCTTTCTTCAGATGTCCGACATACCCTCTGCTGAGTCAGAGCCAGGACAATCCATGGCTGGAATAAACAGCATCAGATTTAGGAACTTGTATCAGTGTATGTGGTTTTTGTTAGGTAAAGTCCATTTATTCCAAAATCAGATGACCTCCGGAAGACTTACACCTCTTCTACAGGCCATTTTTAATGATACGGCACTGTGTTACTTTACCTGACAATTGGGCAGTCATGCAGCGCTGTACCCAAATAACATTTATATCATTTTTTTCACACAAATAGAGTTTATTTTTGGTGGTATTTGATCACAACTGCATTTTTTATTTTTTGCGCTATAAACAAAAAGAGACTGTCAATTTTGAAAAAAACAACAACATTTTTTACTTTCTGCTATAAAACATATCCAATAAAAAAATGTAAAAAATCTAATTCTTTTATTAATTTAGACCAATATGTATTCTGCTACATATTTTTGATAAAAAAATTCCAATAAGCGCATATTGATTGATTTACGCAAACGTTATAGCGTATATACATATATAAACGTATAGTCTACAAACTATGGGAAATATTTATGGAATTTTTATTTATTTATACTAGTAATGCCAGTGATCAGTGATTTATAGCAGGACTGAGATAATGTGGCAGACTGTCAGACACTAACTGACCATTTTGGCACTTTGCAGGAACCAGTAACACTAATACAGTGATCAGTGCTAAATATATGCACTGTCACTGTACTAATGACACTGGCTGGGAAGGGGTTAAACATCTAAGGAGATCAAAGGGTTAACTATGTGCCTAGCCAGTGTATTTGTGTACACAGTGTGGTGCTTTCACTAGGGGGAAGAGACGGATTCTAGTCTCTGCTTTGCACAGACACAGAATCGCCCCATCCCCCCTTTTGTAAATAGGCATATCTCAGTTCTCCATGTTTTATGAATGATCGGCAAGTGCCAGAGAATACCAGTCCCAGAGACCCACAGATCAGCTTATGCTGGGAATTATTATAGCAGAAGCGGCTGGCTGGCAGCAGGCGTGTGTCCCCTGCGGGCAGAAATGCAAAATCACTTATATATACTGTACATGATTTTGCCCACAGCTGCTGCCCTAAAGCAGTAAAAGTTCTATAGGATGGTCAGCAAAAACAAACAATATTTTGAAGTACTTTCAAATGACATTCAACAAAAAATCAAATGTACTGATGAGTATTTCCGTACACATTTTTGTAAAAAAGCTTGTATAAATGTTCATTTGAAAATCTACTAGTGTATAGCCATCTTAAAGTGATAATAAAGTCTTGTTTTTTTTTTCTTAAAAATAACAAACATATTATACTCACCTGCTTTTTGTAGTGATTTTGCACAGAGTAGCCCAGATTCTTCTCTTCTCGGCGCTCCTGGTCTCTCCCTCCTGCCAAGTGCCCCCAGAGCAAGCAGCTTGTACCCAGGCATGCTCACTCCTGAGCTACTGCTCTGCGCTGCGTGTCCATTCACGCCCAGAGCAATGACTCGGGCCCCACCCCCTCCCTCTCCTGAATGGCTCACTGGCTGTGATTGAAAGCCAATGGCTCCTGCTGCTGCCTCAGCCAATGAGAAGGGAGAGTCCCCGGAGAGCCAAGGCTCTTGTGCACATTGCTGGATTGAGATCGGGCTCAGGTAAGTATTAAGGGGGGCTGCTGCACAAAGAAGGTTTTTTTTTACCTTATTGCATAGAATGCATTAAGGTTAAAAAAAACTCGAACCTTTAGAACCACTTTAAGGGTCCTTTTCTCCAACATGCTGGCAGGGACATGTTTTTCTACTCAGACTGATGCCCCGTACACACGCGCAGATTATCTGAAGACTTTTGTCTTCAGATTTACCTTTTCTATGTAGTGCAAGGGCCTGCCGGATTGCATACAAATTGAAAGTGTTTAGGTTTGACCTCATATTATATGGTTTTGGTAAGTCTGCAGACAAAAGTCTTCAGATAATCTGCACGTGTGTACGGGGCATTAGGCTAATTTGAAAGGTGATACTTTGAATGTCTTAAATTGTGCCAAGATTTCCACTTCACAGATATCTTCCCCACCTAACATGCCATGTCTACCACCACATTCAATGCTTTCAACTTTTGACTCTGTTACCACAGAGGAGGTTGCTAAACTTTTTTCTGGGGCCCACCTCATCATCTACCTGCCCCTTCCCTCTTTCCCTCATAACTATTACAATCACACTCTTACTCTATTCTTTGCTCTTTAACTCACATCTTCACTCTCTCCCTCCTTACTAGCATATTCTCCACCTCCTAAAACATGCAATAGTCACCCCAGTACTTAAAAGTCCTCACTGGACCCTACCAGTTTGAACAACTTAAAACCCATATCCTTACCCCCATTTACCTCCTAGCTTGTTGAACACCTTGTCCAAACTACTACTTTAGTGATAGCAACCTTTTTGATTCCTTACAGTCTGGTTTCCACATGCAACACTCCACCATGCTTTACTAGCTGCTAAAACCAATGGTCACCTCTCTGTATTTATACTCCTAAACTTTTCTGCTTCCTTTGATACAGTTGAATACCCATTCCTCCTCAAAAAGCCCACTCCCTTCTCCTTCAAGTCTCTGCTGTCTCCTGGTTCTCCTCTTACCTATCTAAATGCATCTCTATTGTAACTTACAACTCTATCACCTCTCTCTTATTCCTCTTTCCTTAGGGGTCCCAAGGCTCTGTTCTCAGGCCATGTTAACCTATATTACCTTACCCTCCATAATATTTCCAAAATGTGCCCTTTCTTAACAAACACCACAAAGTTACTTATTCGCTCCCTTGGTATCTTTCGCCTTTTGACTTTTGCAACTCCCTTCTCGTTAGCCTACTTTTACACAAGATATCCCTCCTCTGTTCAAAATCAATGATGCTAATAGACTCATCAACCTTACCAGCCATTCAGTGGCCATTACCCCTTTCTGCCAATCCTTCCACTGACTTTTGCTGGCCCAACATAAAATGTAAAATACTAGTGGCAATAAAGCTATCCATAACTCTGCCCTAAACTACATAACCAACCTCATCCCAGTAGATTACCCAAACCTTCCATTCTACTTCATGCTCTCTAGCTCCCTTGTCACCCCTAGGGCTTCTCCAGAGGCTCTCCCATCTTTTTAAATTCCCCACCCCAATTTCTCCAGCTATCTTCATCTCTGTCTGCCTATAAAAGGTCCTTAAAACTCATCTCTTCAACACATCAGAAAATCCTAATCTACTTTCACCTTAAATATTACCTCTACTTTCTGTTTGAGCTTATCCCTCACAGTTATTACCTTTTATCAATTTTAGATTGTAAGCTCTCATGAGCAGAGCCCTCCTAACCTGTTAATATTGAGTTGTATTGTAACTGTGTCCTCATCCTTTATTTTGTAAAGTGCTGTTTAAACTACTGATGCTAAATAAATACTGATATATATGAGAAATAATGCAATCGGAATATATTTACCTGATTTAAACTGAAAGTGCCATTTGTAAAAGTAAATATTTGAATGCCCATAGCCTGGCCAAAGTTCTACTTTATTCTCTATTGAGCCATTACACTGAATGTCCATAAGCCTGGCCAAAGTTCCAGGCCCAATATTTGAATATCCATTGCCTGACCAAAGTTCTACTTTAACCTCTATTGAGCCATTACACCAAAGCATCTTTGTACACCAATGTTTCCTATACTTACTATGTCAAAGTGCTCCATACAGCTTTTTCTTTTTTCAGTGCAGACTAAAACAACTTTAAACAGATTAAATATATTTAATATGAGGCAAAAATATAAACACATTAAATATGCAGACTGTGTGCTAATTTACAGCTGAAAAAACACAAGGAATAATAAAAAATAGTAACTTAGGGAAACTGCAGGAATAAATGTGACCTAATACTTTATCTACAATTTACAGTTGTCCAATAGAGGGAGGAATAAATATTATGGTTTTAAAGTAAATAAAATTGGATTCATTAATTTGAAAATGCGGCAAGTATTAGCATTAACATTTCATTTGTTCATCATAAAGACTTTTAACCGGTAAAACATTTTGTGGCAAGGCCATTCTTTTATAGCCCATCCTGAGGATGGCCAAAACTCAGACCAAGAAAATTGAAAACAGCTTCTAAATTATGTAAAGGATATGTTTCATTGTAAAGGATATGTTTTATTCCTAATTTAAATAGTTTTAAACCCCAATGCAAATTAAAGTTATGTTAACAGTGTTTCTAGGATAGCTACAAGTAATAGAAGAGGTGGAAAATACTGCTCCATCTTCTCTTCATTGTTGGTCAACTGAAGGCCTATATTCCTAGCCATGTTAGGAAGGCAAGATTAAAGTTTAGACTTTCTGATTCTTAACATTATCAACATGACCAATGCCTATGCCTTCCCATATATGACACTGAACCCTCACCACTTTTTTCTCTGGGAAAGGTACTGTAAGTACTTAAATATTTAGTTACGCTTCATTTAGCCCCTCCAGAAAGAATATTATTCTAATTATATGTTTATATTTGAGTACAGATGCACTTTACAGTTACATTTCAACATAACTTTATATTGTTTAAATATAAATCTTGGTGGTCTACTTTTTAAAAAAAAAATACTTTCTGAATGTCTCAGCATTCATGCATATGTCAAGAATATTTTTTGTAATATGTGTATAAAGTAAGTTTCTACTTGTTGCCATTTGCGGGGTGAAAGCAATATTCCCTAACATTTGATCCTAAGAGAAAAATAACATTAAGAATATTTAAGCAGAAAAAATAAAGAGCTTTCAACCAATGGAAAAAACAGCCTAACACTATAGGCCATGGGCATTTGATCAAAAGAAGAAATAATATTGGGGAGACATTTGCAAAATTCAATTTTTTTATAATTATAATTTATAATTTTTTCCTGTGCTACGAGTAGGCCAGCATGAAACAACTCTTGCATGTTGCGACTGTGCAGGAGTGATGACTGTTCACTGCTGCCCTTTCTTTATTGGTCTGGTCTTTTACACACACCCCTCTTTTAATTTTCTGTAGCCAGCCTGTCGTGGGAGGACTTGCTGGGTCCATCCCATGGCTCTGCTCTCTGCAACGGTTGTGCACAGTAGTTATGCTGTCATTATTACATCTACAATGCAATATCTAGACTAACAAAGGAATTTAATGCACACAAAAAAGAATTTATATCCTAGCTAGTAAGAAATATATTGAACTGAACCTTTTTGTGCCATGACGTGTTTCCCAAAACTACAAGTTGAACCACAGATGCAAAGCCATGAGAGCAATATATAAGGTTGTCCATACAGTGCTGGACCTTGACTTTCTAGTTCCCCTTCCCAAAAAATTGGGAAGTAACAACTTATGTGTAGGATTCTTTCATCTCTAACTGGAACTCACTTAGGAACCTGGTTTGCCTTTGCATTTTTCCTCACCAAGTAACCTGTTTGTGCCAGTCATGTGTTCTCCAAAATCTTCATAGTATTGCATAATAGGAAAAAAATACCTTTGTTCAACCCTGAAGAATAAATTATTTTTACTGGGGACTAATTCCTTTACAGGGGTCATAGAACTAGTCCCCGTCCCCAAACTTTTATTACTAGTGGTCTACCTGCACTTTTCCTTTTGACCACTTATCACCTTGAGCCCTTGAGAAGTAGTACAGGCTGCTCAGATGGTCAGTTCCTTGTCTGTGCAGCTTATACTACTGTCTAGTGGCAAATATATAGATTTAAAGCTCCTTGTACTAAACTGCACATGTTAGTCAGCTTGAACAATACTGCTGGTTTTTAAAGGCTTCACCCTGCCAGCATATGTAGGGTTTTTCAGTGCATTGAGCATCTGGGTCGTGCATGTGCCATGAGGCAGCACTAGTATTTCTTGGAGGAGCTCCTCCAAAAACTTGTAATTGTGGAAGCAAGCTATTACATAAGGTTTGGTTACATAAATCAAGCATTACCAAGCAAGAGAAGCAGCTGTGCAAATATTCACATATAAAATAATACCTTTGTTCATTTTGTAACCATATAGAAAAATACAGCCATTAGTAAAATGTTTATGGAAAATAAAATGTAACAAGTAGTGCATGAATATTGTGACACACCTTTCTTAAAAGACCAGCATGGATGATTTACTAAAAGCTGAATGTTCCACACCAGTTCAGTGAATTGCTTTATTTCTGGCAGTATTATTTTAGCTGTTTTATTTATTTTGGTCAGTTTCAAACAATTTCATGAATATTAACACCTCAGTAGCCAGTTTTATGTTGGGCACTTATGCAGGCATTTTCTATGACAGCATTTTTTGTAAGTACTCTCACTTAGTGCATGATATGGTTGGGGACACAAAACAATTTACTCCTGCATAATTTTAAGCCAACTTCAGGGCAGACAATACACCAATGAATTCAGGTATTTTTCCTCAATCCATAAATGTTTATTAAATGCAGGTACTGTAAGTATCTGAATTTGACTTAGTATCAGTCTGTTGTATTCTCATTTACAGCAGCACCCAGGCTGGTAGAGGGAGGGGCAGCACTAGAAGCCGATCATATGTTCTAAATGAAAATGTACTGAGAAGAAATGTGAGCAGAGGGGTACTGCTGCTGCTCTATCATTGTCCAATCATAGGCAGGATGCAAGAAGGAGACTTTGCTTTACCTTTGGTGAGCGGCAGTAAAAAGTAAGGTTTCTGACTAGACTGTACACTCTGTTGGTGTCAATTTCAGGAGTGAATGGACAGAAAGACTGATGATTTGTGTAAGCTTTTGTATATATATTTTATATGTGCATTTAGCTGTTTGTCTAGAGCAGCCTTTTTCAACCAGGGTGCCCAGGCACCTTGAGGTTTTTTCAGGGGTGCCTTGGCAAAATGTCTAAAAACTGCCCCAAACTGTATACAAGCCAGTGGGTGGATGAAACCTGCCTTTTAGGTACACAAAACCACAGGTTTTCATTGTACACTATTACACCCTTCCAGCTGCCAACCTCCTAATGACCAATGGCATCATCAGTTGATAAGGAGGATGTCAGCCTGCATATCATCCTTGTCTGTCCTTCCCTTGCCTCATTCCATCAGTTTTGGGGTTTCATTAGCTAAGTGATGGAGAAAAAAGGGAGAAGAGAAACATTAAAATACTAGTCAGTACCAGTTTGCAAAAGGATATTTGCTTTGGAAGAATAAATCACCTTTAAAGTTGGTTGTCCTACGTGTATGTTGCTGCATTATGTAAATGTATCAAAATAGTTTTTACATTTGGGGCACCTCAAGACTGTCCATAATTTTGGAGGGTGCCTCAAGATTGTCCATAATTTTGGAGGGTACCTCAAGATTGTCCATAATTTTAAAAGGTGCCTTGACTGAAAAAAGTTGAGAAACACTGGTCTTTACCATTGGTGTATATGTTTTTTATATGCGTATTTAGCTCTTTGCCTAGAATGCAGCTATAACATATACACATGGTGTATTTGCTATTCTTTTTTCCCAATGCTTTTTACTTGCATTACTATTTATACACATTAAAGGGAAATTTGTAATATAATCTAAAATGAAAACTGTGCTGAGAGAAGTAAGGAATTGCCATTGGTGACATAACCTTCTGAAAAAAAACAATGCTTACCTGTCATGTTCATCCTCTGGCTTTGGTTACTAACTAAATGGCTTAGAAAAAATAAGCAGATCACCAATTTCAGCTTGGCTGTAACCACACTGAGAACAGGACTCGGAAAATATTCAAGGTGAAAGATTAGATTGAGAGCATGTCAACTGTTACCTCTTCAGAAAATTGATGTCCATCTCCATTCTGTTACATCATTTCTGAGCAATCCCCTGGAACTCTCTACCATAAAAATGGTTTAAAATGTAAAGGCTGGAGGTCATACTTTTTATTAAATCTTGGATGGGCTGGCTTGCTGGAATGATTTGATTGCACAATCCCCTGCCCTATTTATTGCCATAATCATTACATCTTTTCTGTCCGATGAATGGCTTGAATTTAATAGAGTAATAAAATTACATATATATTCTATTCTAAGTGTCTTGAAAGGTGGGTAGTATGAGAGTTGCCACCGATTTTTGGGAGTAATACTACTGTGTTTACCATGCTGCTGAAAATAGTTTCCAAACTGCTACCCTACGAAAATAATCTAAGACAGAGGACAGCTAAAAACCTTTGTGGGGTTTAGGTTTGTTAAATTAGTGGTTTCGTTTTTGTTGGTTTACATTTGATGTGACAGCAAAATCTTTTAATTTATCTTGATAGTAATACACATAAACCCTTTTGGGGATGTGTGGCTATTCATATGCAGCGGTGCATTTATTCAAACTGGACATGCATTATTGCATATGTTTGCACACATTAAGACAACCCATGGAACTGAGTGGTAAATGCAAGGAAACACTTTATTTTTTTTGTGTTCTAAAATATTTGCATAAATGGTAAAGTGATATTAAAACTTTGAATGGTTTTTTAACATTAAAAAAATAAACTTGTCATACTTACCTGCTCTGTACGTTGGTTTTGCACAGAGCTCCCCCAATCCTCTTCTCCAGACCTCGGCCGACGCTCCTGCCCAGTGCCCCCAGAGCAAGCAGTCCATTCACAAACAGAGCCGCATCTCAGCCCTGCCCTTCTCTCTCCTCATTGGCTCACTGGCTGTGATTGAGAGCCGAGGCTCTTGTGCACAGCAATGGAGGAAGATCGGGCTCTGGCAAGTATTGGGGGGCTGTTGCACAGAGAAGATATATTACCTTAGTGAATAGAATGCATGAAGGTTAAAAAAATAACCTTGAGCCTTTAGAACCACTTTAATGTGCTTTCCTATTCCTATCATGCACAGTGCATTTTGCAAGCACCAAGAACACTTGTTACTGCGTAAACATACAAGTGGAAGTGCCCATTGCGGGTTACTTATTTTACTTATTGGAAACATGAAATAAAATTGTTTTTTTTTTCAGTTTTGACTGAAAGAACTGCCCCAGAACAAACTTAAAAAAAAAAAAGAAAGTCACAAGAACAGAATTTATCACAGTACTTTTCAAGGACACCAAATATGCCTAAATTATTCAGTAAATAGTACATTTTTGTAAACTAGACTATAACTGACATCTGTGCTATTTTGACTGAATAATACTACCTTTAGAACAACAGGGGTCACGCTAATTGGCTACTGAAAGCGTTCCTGTAAGCAGTGCTGTGTAGCAGTGTATGTATGAAAACATGTCTGAATGGGGACTTGGCACATATTTTTCAAAGAGGAGACAGGATTTATCTGTATCTTTTTAAAATGACGGCTTTAAAAAAAATCCAAAATCTGAATGCCAAACTAGCCATATCCTTGCTTTCACGGGGGTAGAATAATGGGGAGTTATGTGAGAACTTCCAACCAAGGTGACACATTTTCTATTGCCTGTTAGGATAATTTGTATCAAAATTATTTCCATGTATTAACTGATCTCACTTAAATCACTAGTATCTGCAAAAGGCATCTAATGCTAATGCATGAGATAGGAATTGTATTTGAGTTTTGACATTTGGAAAATATTCAACTTGCCTGTGACTTGGCTTCAAATGATTATCCTGAAATCCAGTCCATTATAACACTTATTACAACTTGTTGGAGAAATTAATTAAATGAAACCTCCACTGTGTACAAAATATTGTGCACATGAACTGCCCTTGAAATAAATTCATCACTGTACAAATGGAAGTGCCTAATAAAAGCCACAATCCATCCTTTATTTGTTCCAATTTATACATCATTGTAAGATTTACTAGAACACGTGGATTGTGTTGATTATTCTGCAAATTGGTGGATCTGGAGCTTGAGAATCACAAGCCGTGGCACAACATTTAGGCTGCTAAAGAGCACCAGACAGACACATTTGGCAATGAAATGGTAATGACATCTTAGATTTACATGGTTCTGCCTAGACCACATTAGCAGGTTTTCTGCCAGGTACATGTGGAAATAACATTACCAAATGCAGGTGTTTCAAGTTACCTTTTACAGCAAATACCCTCATTAGTGTTCTTCTGCAAACTGTATCTTGGTGTAAGATTCTGCTCTGTGACTTTTTCCTATTATTGTATTAGAAGATTTTTTTAAAGAGGTAAAGCCTGATCATTTTTTTTTTCTTTTTTGTTATCTTCAAAGTAAATGTATACTGTGCTAGTATACAACACATACTAGCACATTATTTGACCTTTACCTGCAAACGAAGCCCGCGTCGTCCCCGCTCGAGGCTGCATCCATCTTCGCCCGTCATCCTTCTGGGTCTGTGGACTCTAGCTGTGCTACTGGCTGACGTCACTTCCGCGCATGCGCGCAGGAGCCACCGGTCATGGCACAGGGCTCTAAGGAAACGGCACAGGAGGCCGTTCCTCCAGAGTGCATGAGCCGATGATGTCATCGGCTGCATGCAATGTAAATATCTCTTAAACGGTGCAAGTTTATGAGATATTTACAGTACCTATAGGTAAGCCTTATTATAGGCTTACCTATAGGTACAAACAGTACAGGGGGGTATACAACCTCTTTAAGATAACCCCTGATCTACTATCTAGATATAATAATGCTAATATTTCTTGTGAATTGTCCTCTTTATTTCCCCCTGGAAGAATAAACATGCCTTCCCAACATTAAATCAGTATAGTACCAATAAAAAAACACAAAATTATGCTGACCATTTTTTGGTACATCCCATTTCATTGAGCTGATTTACTTAAGGAATAAAGAGTGTCAATTTAGCATAGTGAATATTCAGTTTGCTTAGTGAATAATGGGAAGCTGTGCTTACTTTAAATTAAAACACTGGGGTTGATTTATTAAAAATGGAGAGTTTGTCAAAGCCTAATTGAACAAACTGAAGTTAGAAGCTGATTGGCTACCATGCACAGTTTTTGCACTCTCCATTTATAGTAAACGAACCCCATAATTTTTGTTTGAACTTGACTGGACAATAAACAACTTGACCTCCGGAAGGTTTTACCCCCTTCATGACCAAGGCATTTTTTTGATATTCAGCACTGTGCTACTTTAACTGGAAATCACTCCTCCATGCTACACTGTAAGTAGAGCTTTCTTTTGATAGTATTTATTCACTACTGTACTGGGTTTTATATTTCTATCTAAATTCTTGAGTCCCTAAAATGTCAGAACAGTACAAACACCCCCCATAATAACCCTTTTTTCAAAGCAGACAGTTCAAGGTGTTCAGTAAGAGGCATGGTGAGTTTTTTGAAGTGGTAATTTTTTTGTCACAATTCTTTGGAAAATTAAGAAATTAAATAAAATGTTTTTTATTTTTTTACTTACCAGTGCAGTACAGCCTCCAGCATCATCATATGACTGGCGTGGCAATGATCAGGGATTACATATTTCAAACATTTTTTGTTCTTTTTTTAATAATAATTTACACACCTACACAGGTTGAACTGGATGGACTATTGTCTTTATTCAACCTCACCTACTATGTAACTATGTAACAATACAATTTACATTTACAAAAAAATTTTTCTGACATACCATCATCAGAGTCATTTAATGTAACCATTATTACACTGTACTACTCTGAGGGGCTGGGTGATCAGGGATTTCTTTTGCACTGTCATTGCTTATAACAGTGATGATAAATAGTTTTAATTGTCAAAAATGTCTTTCATTCATGACAGCTTGCTTACAATTGTGATACTGTGACTGACTACAGCTAATCACATGGTACAGGGTGCCAGGAACCATGTGATAGATGTGGGCCAATTACAGCATCAAAATAGTAAGCAAGCTGTTATAAATTAAAACTATCCATGTTATCATGTGATCGCTATGACTGGTCATGGCGATCACATGATACCCCAGCTGCTCACAGCAAAATTTACAGATGGATAAAAATTCAGCTGCTTCTGCAGGCACCGGCTGAATTTCGATCCATCTATGGCCGTACTCGTTTGAGAGGAGTCGATCTAATGATCAACTCCTCTATACCGAGACTACTAGTAAACTTTGATTTGATCAACACATGTAGCCAATCAGCTACAGCACTGATGATTGCATTCTGCAAGCAGAGGAGTCCAGCAGTCAGAATACAATAGCTCAGTGGGGAGGATTCCTCCATCTACCTTGTATGTGTGGACAGGGTAATCTGTTTAATTTTTACGATCAACCCATTGGCTCATCTTAATAAACTGATCAATGTATGGGCAGCTTCAGCTAAAACATCTGACTCCATGTGGATTTTGCTCACCAATTAGCCAACAACCAAACATTTGTCAGACTAGAAAACACTGGACTGCAATAGTTTATGGTCATATGATGCCCCTTCTTGTTTAAAAGACTAGTATTGCATAAAAAAACACTATAGGGATCATAACAATGTTGTTAAAGTAAAAACCCAGCCACTAAAAGCTTTAACATGTTAACTATTATCAATATTTGTAAATCTTCAGCTATTATTAAAATAATACATAGTGACCCTGCCATGAAGGTCCATGTTCAGGTGCTTTATGCTATAGGGTGACAATGTACTGTCCCTGTCTTCCAGTTGTGCTCCTGTGATTTCAGTCTATCCCATGAAATGCTGAAGAAGACATTAAGTAGACATTTTGACATCCATTACACAGATACGGTGCACAATTGTCATCATCAAGAAACCTGTCTTGAGAATTGTCACGCAGCTAATGCTGGAGTGCATGTAGAAAGGAAGTGGCTGCAGATAGTCTGCAGGAGACCAGCTGAGATGCAACAAAGGATAAAAAGGTGAAAAGGCAACTGTTTATGATACACAATGCTCCACCAAACTTTCTGCCATTAACTTAGGGTTTACTAAGTATATTACCATTATACTATATAATGTCAAAAAAACAATAACGATATTGAAGCACATAATATAACAAATAGTTAAATAAATATATGATTTTCAAAAAAAATAGTGTGAGTCTATTTTATTGCCAACTTGTTTGATATATGTGATTTATTATTCCTATAGTAAAATGGCTTATATTGTACACAAATAAAGCATCATGGGTTACATTAGTAAAAATTTGCAAAACATTATTGATAACAGGCTGCCAAGATCTAAACATTGTTTTCCAATAAATGTGTACAACATAGATATAACAGCATGTTGACATCATATAGAGACATCAAAATATTTACGCACACAGGACCTGATTTACTAAAATGTGATGTGCAGTGATGTGAGGTAAGCCTGGGCTACATTTAGTAAAGTGTAAAATGAGCACAAGTGAACCTATCCAATTAACTTCAGGGTCAATAAAAAATAGAATTCTCCACCCAAATTGATGTTAGCAAAAAACACAAGTTTACTTCATCTTATTTTAGACTTTAGTCAATCCTACTTATGATCATTTTGCACTTTAGTAAATCAGGCCCCTATGGTTACAAAACAGCAAAACAGCAAAGATTATATTTATTTTTTGTTTTCTCAATTTTATACTAAATTTGCATTTCAAACCTTGTAATATAAACCCTGCTATGTCTCTGAAGGCTGACCGTAGCATATTGACTCACTGGACATGATTTTATAGACATCCCTTTAGCTTCATTGGGGGTAAAATACTAAAGGAGCATCATTTTGACTTGGCCAAGTGAGCCTGCACTCAGAAAAAGCCATTTCCATCACACACGACTTTAATACCAAAGTAATTACCACTGCACTGAGCTAAGTATAAGATGCTCTTCCTTAGTAATTCAAACCACTACATGAATTTCATTTCTTTCTAAAAAAAAAAAAGGCTTTCATTGGCAGGAAGACATGAAGGGGTCACCAAAAGTCAACTAGTGTTTGTATTCCTTTTGTTGGAATATAGTCTTTATTCTCTGTAGTCTGGACTTCTATGATACCCCAGTTAACAGTGACATTGGACTCCATTAAGAAATGATGCAGCGTATGAAAACATGTCCTGTAGCTGTGTATAGATGTCAAAGAAGTCTCATATCATCTGGCTTTTAGCCATGTTTCCGGTTGTTCTGCTATAGGGAGACCCAATTCCTTTAACTGATAAGGTATCTGCGCTTGCTGCATGAGACAACATAGAGTACCAGAGAGGGGCACCTCAACGGCATCAGCTGGCAGCAATTGTACACGACAACAAGGACATGTCGAGTCCTCTCTGGCATCAATCACCTCACACAAGTGCATACATTCCGGGCCCCCTCTCTCCCACTGTCCCACCATGGCTGAAATCCCAACTCCATACACCTATTATGAAAATGGTGCAATGCATCTTAAGACTTGACCATTTTTTTATAAGGGATGCTTCTACCTAAACTCAAATATAGAGTCAATATAATAATATAGTATATTTAGTCAATAGTGAAAATGATTAGCGAGATTAGAAAAATATTTTACCACATTGTCTTTATGAATACAGTGGACACCCTATACTTAAAAAGTAGGACAACTGTACACTGCAAAGTGAATTTTCAATAATGTTAGTGAATAAAGTGAAAATTCACTTTAAAATCAATACCCAATCATGTGCAAGGAAAATTAGAAACAGGATTTACGCATGTACATAGCTGGATGACCACATTGGCTAAGTGAAAGTTAGCTTTGCCAAGTGAACATGCTCTACTCCTTTAGTAAATCAACCCCACCGTGTACACCATGATGAACTGCATACTAAACATAAGAGTGTGGATTTATTAGGAGCAATATAAGGATAATTTATTAGTAGAAGAGACTTGATCATTTTTCTTTCTTCTGCTTATTTTGTAATGCTTTCAAATATGGACACACAGGAAATTTCAAATAAAGTTAAATGAGGTACTACAAGGGTTAGAACATCAGTCATGTAAAATTCCATCAGGATAAAGGAATTCCTTCACTAAAGAGATTATAGGGTTACATACATATTCTGCCCTATCTGTGATGTTATACTGTGTTTATTAATATTAATATTTTTTTTTTTTAAAGTCCATCAGCAGGCTCGGATGCCTGCCAATTAAAACCCAGGGCCCAGTGATACCAAACATGTCACATAAAATGAATGTACTTTATATTATCGTCATGTCTTGTGGTAGGTGTGGTGGCAGCGCAAGCCCATGCGAGTCAAAGGAAACTTCAGTTTTCTTGGCACTGGTGAAAATAAATATTCTTAAAGTGGCAAATAAACAGCACAAGAGCCATTTGTTCCGTTCAGCGGCAGAGCGAATATATTTTCTTTCAATTATGTGGAAGGAAATCAATTTATTAACAACTTTGCTGCCAGCAGGGGTCACAACAACACATTGTAGTTATGTTGCAAAAAAGTATTGGCTAGGTGTTAAACCCGCACACCTTCTTTTATCGGTAATCTGAGTTGATTCAAACTTATGCTGTTGAGCAATCAGTGCGTCTAGATAAACTGAAAATCTTAATGCATAGCACGGTCTAATACATTTATCCTATTTGGCTGCCACCTTCACATGTAAACATACAGCTGAGCATATAATAGTTATGTGCAGCTTGTCTTTACATCTTCTGACACTCTTCACTTTTTTTTTTCTGAAGTGTCTGTATTTAAAAAAGAGATGAGGTCACCTGGCATTACTTGAATAAACCAAGGCCTTTCTTCTACCAACGTTTATAGCAAAAATAAAGGCTTACACATTTAAGCACCATTAAACGTGGAATTAAAATTGGTGGCAAGCTGTAAGGTCTGTTCCAAGAGCAATTCACGGTGTCAATTTTATTTCTAAACGAATTCCCTTGCCTGCTTTTACTAGTTGGATTTTTTTTTTTGGTGTGTTAAGGGAGGTGTAAGATATTAACCTAGCTATTGAAAGGCGTGTCTTGTTTTAGCCTGTAAGACAGAAGAAAAGAGTGTGGTTTATTGTACAAATATTCTTGTTACTGTATATTTTATATTTTTGGAAATACAGGTTACACAGTCATTAAATAAGTTATAGAAAAATGTTTTAACAAAGGATGTAAGCAAATGGAAGGTTTTGCATTTACAAGCATCCCTGTGCAGCCTAAGAGTTGAAAATGTTACATAAATCTGTATACTCATTCTGAGAAATGTCATAAAATATTATATTTTATAATAAAGCACCGAAAGTGTATCAAAATCCATAAGGCTCTTGATACTGTTAACAATGTATATTTACTGTTTTCCCCTACTGTAAATGGCTGTGGAATATGCTTGAACTATATGAAAGAGAATAACCTATTTTTAAGGCATAGAAATTGTAATCACAAACTTTTTTTTTATTTACTTATTTTTTCTGCCTTGAGCTGATCGTATCTAGTTGAGTCCCCTGTTTTGGTTAACAATATACAGGATAATAGTTAACAAAGGTCTCTGGAGGCCTGATTAGCCATTCTTCAACTTAGCATACACTAATATAAATTCAACATGATATAAGCAATTTCATAATATGTGAAAACTAAACTAAATTTTAGAAATCGTCATAGCACTTCTAATATTGAAATAACTGCTAGCTAATCAAGTAATAACAGTGTGAAAGTATATATAATTTTTTGTGGTATATAAAATGCTTCCTTAATTCGTTAAGGTTACTTTTAAAGTATTTTTTTTAATTATATTAAAAAAAATAAGAAAATACAATTAAAAAAAAAATTAAACCTATAAACCTGATAAAGAATTACTACAAAATATATGTCTGTTTTATTGTTTTATTTTACTGATACTAGTATTTATTTAACCAAGATGATTATAGTATGTATTGTATTTTTTTAGCTAATTTCTAATTTATTAAAATAGGAGAAAAGGTTTGTTTAGTAATGTAGCTAGCTTACATCTAATACATCTAGGCAACTGCTGTATATAGCTTCATCTATAAGCAAATTCAGCAAACAGGCAAATTCAAACGTTTTTAGAAGTTTATAAAACAAGTTACAAAATTTGTTTTAAATCTCAGCAGAAAGAGGGTGACTCTTGAGTATTTGGTCTGTAATTTGAAGTCATTAGCCCAAACTCTAACGTAGTTTTTTTTTTTTTTAGGTATACTACATATTAACTGTTTTGCATTAAAAACATCTTGTTTTTATTTCCGTACAAAAATTAATTGACATTAATTTATTTCAAGTAAGACATGAGCAGAATGCGTCAGTGGGGGAGAACGAGGTTTAATAAATGTGACAAATGAGGGTTTTTAAATCAGCGAGCCACAACAACTAAGTCAGAGGAGACACTGTCTGAATAAAGAGCACATTTAGTAGAGACTTGAAGGAATTACATAAATGGGATTAAAAGAGTTGCAACTTTGAACTTATCTTAAGTAACTGACCCTCAAAATATACAGACCAAACGTTTGCTGCTTGCACCATATAGAAATGTCCAGAAACATTTGCATCAATCTATTCTTTAAGTCAAGTCAAAATAAGGAAGGCAGACTTACTAAGTTATCTCTTGATGTTATTTTAGCTGCCTAGTTGTACTAATAGACAATTAGCAGGGGATATGTGTGTGAAGCTCCTTTAAGCTTCATGTAAGTAATGTTAACCCTTTATTGTAATACAGGGTGTGTTGTGAGTTCATGTCAGCAGTGAGGCAAAAAGTCATTTTAAATGGTGAACATTCAAAAATAATGCTTCACCTCAATACAAGATAAATGAAATCTGTTTTTTTTTTTAGTGCAATTAAATGTTAAAGTGTAAAGACACATTTGTTTAAAAAATAAAAAAAATGTAATGGCATAAGCAGTCCTTTAAACCAGAATAGACATATTATTCTTTATTATATGTTAACCATGTGTACTGATTTCATGGACAGAAAAAAAAAATCTAATTTTCCCTTACCTTCAGGCAGAAATATTTACTAGCATTTTTTGCAAATTCTTGGTCCCTCCATATCAAATTCTCTGGAGAGTGCAGAGCTGTAAAAAAAAAAATATCTCCAAAAACGTTTAACAATAAGCATGAAGATTTAAAATCATTCATTTCAAAATAAAATACTCCTTTTTTTTGGAACAAACTGCATTATTTTATAATTTGCAAATAAGAGTCTCCTTGTTAAACAAACAGCAATGTTGTTCACATTGGTCCAACTTTTTTTTTTTTTTTTAGCACATTAGTGCTAAAGTAAAGTTAAAGTTCTCTGCAACAGCGGTGGGTACCACTTCATGACAAATTAAAAGGACATTAGGGTATACTTTCCCAGTTTTAATCATGTTATAAAGGGATGTTCTGTAATTAGAGAATAAATTGAATATTTATTTGTTCTTATATGAAAAACCCCAGAATGCCACAGTCTGACCTCAAATAAAATACAATTTTTTTAAAGCAGGTTTTTCTTTTTATATATGCACTGCTTGAACTGGATGGAATGCATATATATCTGTGAAACTGGAGCTTACAGCGTCTATAAAACAGGCTCACAGGAATTGGCAAACATCAGGGGTATTTGGAGGCTGCCAACAGCACTGAGATGAACCCATGCTTTCAATAAGATTTCCAGCAACATGTCTATGTTATTTCCAGATTCAGTGCTATAGCACACAGAGCCATGATCTGTTCAGCCTCCGTATTTTTTAGAAATATTTCTTCCTACATTATACAGTTTAAATTAAGCATAAAGTCTGATTTTGTTAAGTTAGTTATAGAAATAAACTGTGTACAGCTCACCGCCCTCATTAATGTGCCAGGGTTTTGTGCACAAGTGAAAAATGGTGCCCTGCTTCAGTTCTGGACATCTGGTGCTTTCATGATCACTGCACATGTTTTAGGAATGAGGGTTTCAAATGGAGCTACTGATAATTAGGATATCCTGTTAAGGTTCAAATATTTACAGGAAAGGAGTTCCCTAAAGGGTACCCGTGGGCTGGAATCCCTAACAAAACTGGAGATGAGAGGCTAATGCAGGCAACTCCTGCTGCTTACACACACATAATGGGCCTGATTTTCTAAATGTTATGTATGTACACCATTGCATTAATGTGTAAAAGGCATGGATAGATACATTTGCACCAATACCAGCATGCATACAGCCAATAATTTAACAAATGCAGATTGCAAGGAGTGCATGCTGCAATGTCAGAATGTACAACAGTGCTAATGTGGGAAAAAATGGGATTTCACTAATGTTTTTGAGACTATGTGACATCTATTATCATGTGCTTTTAATGCAAAAAAGACCACGAGAAATGGGCAAAATCTTTAAAAAGGTGTTTACTCAAAGGTTCGCTATTTCTATACACAGATTCTATACACAGTATTCTGCTGAGTAAGTCTAAAGCAACCTGATAACAGTCTCATCCTCAGAGTAAATACTTGAAGCATGCTAAGTATCTCTGAATGAGGATGTCACAAATCCTAATATTACAGAGGGACTAGAGTTCCACTGCTGTTCTTGATGTGGTTGATAAAAAAAAAAAAAAAAAACACAACAAAAGTAATGAGAAGGTGCTTTCCTCCTTTTTATTTTGATAGAACAGAGACTGAGGTTTATTTAATTAAATGTAGATTTTCTATTTGCCAAGCATATTTCAAACAATTAAAAGCATCCCTATGACCCCTTAACAGATCTTTTTGGGGTTTAGTGTTTGTCCTAAAGTGTAGGCCCCCTGCCCCTCACTATTGAGGTCAATGTGGGACCCAGAAAGGCTAAAGGAACATGGAAATGAGGAGTGGGATATTTGTACTCTGGGATGGCATATAGACTTATTGTTAAAGATGTAATACAGGTGAACTGGTGAGGAATGCATTTCCCCATTTACCAGTTATCAACTAAGTAGATTGATTCAACTGGGCAAATCACTATTCTGCATCAAATATCTGATTGGCCTGATCTAGTGCAAATCCCAGTTTGGCCAAACTAATGTGCTCATTTCCACACATTAGAAACACAGAGGGGGTCTTCAGCAGGGGCTTGATTTCAGTTTCCTTTTTTTTTTTTACATTAAAGTTTTTTATTAAATTTAAAAGAACATTACAGAGCATAACTTAGCATGACAAAGGAAAGGAAAGTACATATTGCAACACGGATATGAACAGCATGTAGTATCAGCATACAGACTTATACAGTCAAGGACCTGAGGTACACCGTTTTTAAGGCAACCAATCATACATTACAATATTCTTCTTCCAACATGGATATACACGGAGATAGTGGTTGTTGGTCGACAAGAAGGGGGGAGGGGGTAGGAAGGGGAAGAGGAAGAAGAAGAAGAAGAAGAAGGGAAGGAAGATAAGAGGTGGAAGAGGAGAAGGAGAAAGAGGAGGAGAAGGAGAAGGAGGAGGAGGAGAAGAGAAGAGAAAAGAGGGAAGGGGAGGGGATGAAGGGGAGGAGGAAGGAAGATAGGAGGGAAGGAGGAAGGGGGGGAGGGGAGGGAGGGGAGGGAGGGGGGATAAGGTGGGGAAGATGGAGGGCCTAAGGAGAGGAGGAAGAGGAAGAAGGGGAGAAGAGAAGAAGAGGAGGAGGGGAAAGGGGAAGAAGGAGAGGAGCCTGGTGATAATGAGGAAGGAAAGTAGAGTAGTAAGGCAAGGAGCAGGGGGAGGGGGAGAGGGGAGAAAAGAAGAAGAGAAGAGAATGAGGGGGAAGGGAAAAAGGAAGAAGGGAAGTAGAGAAGGGGGATAGGAAGAAGGAAGAAGAGAGAGAGGAGGAGGGGAAAGAATTTCAGTTTCCTTTTTTAACAAACCTGCATGCAATATAAAGCTGCTAGCAGAAAAAGCAACTACTACAAGTAAATAAACTACCAGTAAGGCTGAGGAGCAGGGTACCTTTACATACCTCAGTAAGCTTGCTGACCGCACTAGGACCTCTGCAATTGTTATCCAAAAGCATTTCGATTTTGAAGTTACACTTGGGCCTGCCCTCTCTTACCTACTATAATTTGCACCACAGCTATGAAGCTACAGTGAGTTTCAGAAGGAGGAGGAGGAGAAGGTAGCAAATTCAAATTTTAAAGTTGATGGATATGTAACAGAATGTGTGAGGTGCTGGGGCCACCTGAGCACACTGTAGGTTTATTAGATGTATGTGCAGGCGCCTTTAGATATCCACTCTTTAGTCTTGCTGATAATTTACCTGCTTTAAACTATACAATTCTACATCACTTAAAAGCCACTCTAAAGGTCTGACAATCTTCACAAATTATTATAATATAATTATTATTTTTAAAAACTGTTGACTTTTATTGCCACGCACTTATGCTAGCTGAGAAGGAGGGTTCCTTAAGCTCGTTGACACTGAAAAGACATCAAGAGTATAATATATTAAAGCTTCTTAATATATTAAAGCTTATAAATTGGAGGATAAAGCAAATTGAAGGCATGTCCAACGTCCATTTAAAACCTGATAAAAACTTCTGTAGAAATACAGTGTGACTGGTTGCTGTAGACAACACTTCATTTAATTTCCTTATACAGTATCTCACAAAAGTGTGTACACCCCTCACATATTTGTAAATATTTTATTATATTTTTTCATGTGATAACACTGAAGAAATTACACTTTGCTACAATGTAAATTAGTGAGTGTACAGCTTGTATAACAGTGTAAATTTTGTCCCCCTCAAACTAACTCAACACACAGCCATTAATGTCTAAACCGCTGGCAACAAAAGTAAGTACACCCCCTTGTGAAAATTTGCAAATTGGGCCCAATTAGCCATTTTCCCTCCCCAATGTCATGTGACTCATTAGTGTTACAAGGTTTCAGGTGTGAATGGGGAGCAAGTGTGTTAAATTTGGTGTTATCGCTCTCATTCTCTGATACTGGTCACTGGAAGTTCAACATGGCACCTCATGGCAAAGAACTCTCTAAGGATCTGGAAAAAAGAATTGTTGCTCTACATAAAGATGGCCTAGGCCAGTGATGGCAAACCTTGGCACCCCAGATGTTTTGGAACTCCATTTCCCATGATGCTTAACTACATGGCAGAGTGCATGAGCATCATGGGAAATGTAGTTTCAAAACATCTGGGGTGCCAAGATTCGCCATCACTGGCCTAGGCTATAAGGAAGATTGCCAAGACCCTGAAACTGAGCTGTAGCACGGCGGCCAAGACCATACAGAGGTTTAACAGGACAGGTTCCACTCAGAACAGGCCTCGCTGTGGTCGACCAAAGAAGTTGAGTGCACATTCTCAGCATCATATCCAGAGGTTGTCTTTGGAAAATAGACATATGAGTGCTGCCAGCATTGCTGCAGAGGGTGAAGAGGTGGGGGATCAGCCTGTCAATGCACAGACCATACGCCACACACTGCATCAAATTGGTCTGCATGGCTGTTGTCCCATAAGGAAGCCTCTTCTAAAGATAATGCACAAGAAAGCCCGCTAACAGTTTGCTGAAATCAAGAAGACTAAGGACATGGATTACTGGAACCATGTCCTGTTGTCTGATGAGACCAAGATAAACTTATTTGGTTCAGATGGTGTCAAGCGTGTGGTAGCAACCAGGTGAGGAGTACAAAGACAAGTGTGTCTTGCCTACAGTCAAGCATGGTGATGGGAGTGTCATGGTATGGTGCTGCATCAGTGCTGCCGACACTGGGTAACTACAGTTCATTGAGGGAACCATGAATGTCAACATGTACTGTGACATACCAAAGCAGAGCATGATTCCCTCCCTTCAGAGACTGGGCTGCAGGGCAGTATTCCAACATGATACCCTATTGAGCATCTGTGGGGCATCCTCAAACAGAAGGTGAAGGAGCTCAAGGTTTCTAACATGCACCAGCTCCGTGATGTAGTCGTAGAGGAGTGGAAGAGGACCTGTTAAGCTCTGGTGAACTCCACGCAGGGTTAAGGCAGTGCTGGAAAATAATGGTGGCCTCACAAAATATGGACACTTTGGGCCCAATTTGGACATTTTCACTTAAGGGTATACTCACTTTTGTTGCCAGCGGTTTAGACATTATTGGCTGTGTGTTGAGTTATTTTGATGGGAAAGCAAATTTACACTGTTATACAAGCTGTACACTCACTACTTTACATTGTAGCAAAGTGTCATTTCTGCAGTGTTGTCACACGAAAAAATATAATAAAATATCTACAAAAATGTGAGGGGTGTACTCACTTATGTGAGATACTGTATATGTACATAACATGTAAAAGACATAGAAATGTAATTGCAGATTTTTGTCCATCGTTCTGGTCTATTGGCTATATACTATAAAACTGCAAACTTCAGTGCTTAATTATGTTAAAAGGAAAACATTTATTAATTAATTTATGGTTGAAATATATTCTGTATTTGTATCTGTATCTGTATCTGTGCAAATTGGAAAAATTCAATAAGTCAACAATTCCTTTTAGTTTGCCCCTGCATTCCATCTTCTTTTATATTTTTAACAGAAAATTAAAAGGTAGAGATAGACTGCTTTCTGTATTTTTATGGTTTTTAACTAGAAAGGTATAGACAGATGCAGTACTTTTTTCATCCATGGGATGTTGTACTGGAGACATTGAACAATGTAAGGAGCTGAAAACCCCCCAAAAACAAATATGTATTACTAGCATAACGTAGCACCAAGAATGAATTAGAGAACAAAAAAAATTTTTTTTTTTTTCAACACATAAATGTTTTAATAAAAAGAAACATTATACAAAAAGCAGTACATGGTATTAGTAATTAAAAACTATTTGTAAAACAGGTTTTAAAAATGGGTCAAATAAACTTAAAGGAAACACCATGAAAGAAACGTAGAGGTTACCATTCTGAAAATGCTAGTTTCTTAGCTGTCATGCTGACCCTTTACTTTTACACATTTTGAGTCTTTGACCTAGAAGAAAATTGCAGAGAAGGATTTCTGACTTTACTCTGATTTTTCTGATCTTCATATTTGTTGTGAGCGAGTGATTCAGATTGTTGAAAAAAGAGGGTCAGCATTGGCAGCCTTTGTATTTTTATTCATGGTAGATTACATTTAAAGTATCTTCTGCCATCTTCTTCACAACACCAATTCTTCTCTTATATTAGGCCTCACCAAGGTTAAAGTTTAAATTATATCTTTGTTTTGGAGCTTCCAGCATCAGTGTAAAGTAATTTAACAGTGATCAATAGCAGTATATAATTGTACTTTGGGACATTCCTACATTTCAGTTCCAGTGGTGCTTTTTTAAAGGGGGGAGAGGCCACATGTGTTGCCATTCAGAAACAGAAATACCAAAAACAACAAAGAAATACAAGAATAAATACAGGTGTGTCCGCAGTGCAACTCACTGTACTACAAAACTTTGCCAGTCGTGAGTCAGTCCAATCGTGGTTAGGTATTGAACTTGGGGAATCAATTTAGTCATCTCTAACTATAAGGCAATTAACTGGTCTAAAACTGTTTGCTCCATCAGCATCTTATCAATAAGAGTTTACATAGTGAATAGTGTTTTTTTTTTTTTTTTGGCTTATACTTCCTATCCTAGATGAAAAAGAGCAAGAGCACATACAGTGCCTTGCGAAAGTATTCGGCCCCCTTGAACTTTGCGACCTTTTGCCACATTTCAGGCTTCAAACATAAAGATATAAAACTGTAATTTTTTGTGAAGAATCAACTACAAGTGAGACACAATCATGAAGTGGAACGAAATTTATTGGATATTTCAAACTTTGTTAACAAATAAAAAACTGGTAAATTGGGCGTGCAAAATTTTTCACCCCCTTTACTTTCAGTGCAGCAAACTCTCTCCAGAAGTTCAGTGAGGATCTCTGAATGATCCAATGTTGACCTAAATGACTAATGATGATAAATAGAATCCACCTGTGTGTAATCAAGTCTCTGTATAAATGCACCTGCACTGTGATAGTCTCAGAGGTCCGTTTAAAGAGCAGAGAGCATCATGAAGAACAAGGAACACACCAGGCAGGTCCGAGATACTGTTGTGGAGACGTTTAAAGCTGGATTTGGATACAAAAAGATTTCCCAAGCTTTAAACATCCCAAGGAGCACTGTGCAAGCGATAATATTGAAATGGAAGGAGTATCAAACCACTGCAAATCTACAAAGACCTGGCCGTCCCTCTAAACTTTCAGCTCATACAAGGAGAAGACTGATCAGAGATGCAGCCAAGAGGCCCATGATCACTCTGGATGAACTGCAGAGATCTACAGCTGAGGTGGGAGACTCTGTTCAAAGGACAACAATCAGTCGTATACTGCACAAATCTGGCCTTTATGGAAGTGTGGCAAGAAGAAAGCCATTTCTTAAAGATATCCATAAAAAGTGTCGTTTAAAGTTTGCCACAAGCCACCTGGGAGACACACCAAACATGTGGAAGAAGGTGTTCTGGTCAGATGAAACCAAAATCTAACTTTATGGCAACAATGCAAAACTTTACGTTTGGCATAAAAGCAATACAGCTCATCACCCTGAACACACCATCCCCACTGTCAAACATGGTGGTGGCAGCATCATGGTTTGGGCCTGCTTTTCTTCAGCAGGGACAGGAAAGATGGTTAAAATTGATGGGAAGATGGATGGAGCCAAATACAGGACCATTCTGGGAGAAAACCTGATGGAGTCTGCAAAAGACCTGAGACTGAGACGGAGATTTGTCTTCCAACAAGACAATGATCCAAAACATAAAGCAAAATCTACAATGGAATGGTTCACAAATAAACATATCCAGGTGTTAGAATGGCCAAGTCAAAGTCCAGACCTGAATCCAATCGAGAATCTGTGCAAAGAACTGAAAACTGCTGTTCACAAACGCTCTCCATCCAACCTCACTGAGCTCGAGCTGTTTTGCAAGGAGGAATGGGCAAAAATTTCAGTCTCTGGATGTGCAAAACTGATAGAGACATACCCCAAGCGACTTACAGCTGTAATCGCAGCAAAAGGTGGAGCTACAAAGTATTAACTTAAGGGGGCTGAATAATTTTGCACACCCAATTTTTCTGTTTTTTATTTGTTAAAAAAGTTTCAAATATCTAATAAATTTTGTTCCACTTCATGATTGTGTCCCACTTGTTGATTCTTCAAAAAAATTACAGTTTTATATCTTTATGTTTGAATCCTGAAATGTGGCAAAAGGTTGCAAAGTTCAAGGGGGCCGAATACTTTTGCAAGGCACTGTACCTTTTTACTTTTATCCTAATAACTGCAAGGCAAAGAGAGCTGGGTCACTGTTGCTTTTTTAACACCTTAATGCTGGCACTTCCTGGCCTTTTAAGAGGTTTCTGATGCCAAGAGGTGGGGTATGGTGTCTGATCATGTGACCAGCTTGATTGACTGTCACAGCGGTGACATAATCAGAAAGCTCGGGAGCTTTTTGTTAGCCGCTGGTAACTGTGCCGAGAGCGGCAGGGCACACACTCTCGGCACAGCTCTATTTAAATTATGGTAGGCACATATGCGGACTCTCAGTGTTAAGGCCCACCCGCCGAGAGGCCATATATATGTTTATTGTAGGCACAAAGAGGTTAAGAATACATAATTATATAACATATTTTAAATAATCAAATCAAATTGCATGTTTCTTTACAGCATCAAAGGCAACCTTGATAACTGTCATTGCTCAGTTTATGCCAGTGATAATAAGTAAAACAACATTATTTAGCTCTTTGAATACCAACAATTAAAAAGGAAAATATTATATGTAAGCCAATTTACAGATACTTGCTATAGTGGAATTACCTGCTGTTTCTTTAAAACTGAGCCTATTTATTTTGAGTTTTACTATCCCTTTAAGGACATATGAAATTGGATTTGGTCTCCAGTCTCTGGTAGCAAAAATGTACTTCTTGATTATGTAAACAGGATTTTAATGAGCTATGGGAGGACTCAATTTCAACTCTAACACTATAAATAGATTGGCACTGAATCTCTCCAACATGGGGGTCTGTTTATTAGGAAAGAGACCTCCAGACTATAGATTCTGTGGGTTTTAAACTATAAGTGGTGTTATTTATGTGTTTTATAAGGCACCTTCTAGCTAAATTAGGGCCCCATTGTGGGTATACTGCTGTCTGCTCTAGCTGCACACTTGGAACAAGCTTTAAGTCCAGAACTAAACAGTCTTAAGCCTGTAACTCAGGCAGTGTAAAATGCATTGTCCCTTTTTCATATTACAATCTGTCTAGCCATTTTTTATTTATTTCAAATGATTAATGAGTGAAAGGAGAGGTTGAATTACTAAATGTAATTGCCTGGTCATTCAAGCTCAATATGACCAGGTCAAATGTGACATATTCAGACATGTGTTGCTGCTTTACATGTACAAAACACATATTACATTAGTTCTATTATGATTTACTAAACTTTAATTATCAATTATCTCTTGTCTGAAGCTACAGTAGCGATGAGGGAAACTAAAGTGCAGTAAATTTATACTGTATGTTATCAAATATCAAGCCAGGAATTGTGGGAAGACCTCAGACATGCAGGCCTAAGGGATCAAAATTTTAAGGGGCTTAAAATGACTGTGAATTTCCTCGTTATGTTATCACCTTTATGTAATCTGTGACCTTATATAAATTAAACAAGTATATAATGATACATACCAATCAAACATGAACATTTTACATTCTAAATTACTCAGGGTACACAACAGACCTGATAATTGGCTTTATTTTCATTATGTGATGTATTTCCTGCACCTTCTTTACTTGTTAAACCCTTATAGTATTCTGTACTGTCATCTTTAAATCCTGTTCTCTTTCATTTCCCTTGCACACAATAAGATATCTAAAGTGAACACAGGTTCACGTTGTTGGCTATAATTTACTTTGCTAAGTGAACAGCCTATACCCCTTTAGTAAAGTAATTTCACTGTTTTTATGAGTTAATGCAGTTCTGTCATGTACCCAGTGGAGATCGAGCTGAAGAGGGGTCTTCTTCTGCACCCCTGGTAGTGGCGACAGGTGTTGTGAGGATACATGGGGTGATGTAGCGGGCATTGCCAACTGTTGGTTGCAGGACAAAGATGACTGTGGACCACTAGACAAAGACCACAGGTCAGAACACAGTGACAATTGATAACAAGATAGGAGCGAAGTCAGGACACAAGCCAAAGGTTGGCAACAGTTGGACAGCAAGATACTGGAATGTGAAGCAGAATCAGGATACGATTCAAAGTCAGGTCACAGCCAGCCAATAAGGTGCAGAATCAGGAAGCAGGATACAAAATCCAAACACAGACAAGGATCACAACAGGCATAGAAGAATCCAAAGGCAGGTCAAGGTAAGTTGGGTCATTTACAGGAAGGGAAACGTTGCAGGTCAGGTCACAGGTAAATCAGGGACTAGCTGAAGACCACTGAGGAATCTGTTCATGTGTCAACCCAGCTTAAATAGGCTGTTTGGCACAAATACCAGTGCCAAGTGTGCCTGGGTGCCTACGCATACACTGCTTAGTGTGCATGCTAATACATTTGTGCATTCGTGCATGCTCATACATGTCTTGCACTGAGCCTTTGCTTGGAATTATGAGCATGTGTATGCATTAAACCACCCATAGATGAGAAGAATTTCAAATAAAAATTCTTAGGAAAAGAATGTTTTAATAAAGCTGGTTTGATTTTTTTAATCATTTTTGTCTTTGACCGCAATGACAAGAAAATTTGAAGGAGCAGGATGGAAATTTTTTCTTGAATGAACACATTTTTAACATTGTATGTGGTTTTCTTTTGGTAAAGTCTATTTAGTAAAGTCCATTCAGTAAAGTCAATTAAAATCAAATGTTAAAAGGACATTTGAAGGACCTGAGAATTTTGCCTTTGAATTTTCCTAAGAATAATTCTATTCATCTATGGCCATCTTTAGTCTTCTTATTCTAGCATATACTGGACTTTTCTCAGCCCACTACAGCCTCTACAGGATTAAAAACATAGAATCATGTGGAACCCTATTCAGAAACAATGTGAGAAACTTGATTATGTTGAAGGCAAGAGATTATATAAAACTTTAAGAAGATATGAACTGTGGAAGCTGTGCCCAAAAAGGCAGGTGGAGGACAAAGAACTAGGTACAGTATTGTCTGTAGGCTCCAAGCAGCTAATCTTTTTCCATTACTGACCAACCAATCACTGTTCTGTGTGAAGGTGGACATCTTGGTTGAGGAGCAGTCTGGTAAGGTAATGATCAAGAAGCAGCAGCAGAGATGGAGAAAACACAGATCCACAAAATTAATTAATTAGGAACACTTAGATCCTAGCAGTGCAGGTTCTCAGATACTGCTTCCTCTGTAGCAAGCAGCTTACTAGTGACATCACTCCAAATCTCATGAGACTAGCAGTCCGAGGACCCAGTGATTTAGGCGATCTCATTCTGCAACATAAACAGCTATGTGGTTTAAGGCACAGGATGAGCTAGACACAGGAATAACAGTGCAATTATTTTAGGAGGAATTTGAAGAAAAATTTAGATATTTTTAGGGTATTGCTTCACCACAATTATCCTTACTAGATGTAAAATAAAAACTATTAACTTTTTGAGTTTAGATCCATTTTAAATTCCAGTGTTTGCTGGATGGTATTAACAGTTCATTGTCTGAGTTACTTTGTCATTGGAGTTTCTCTTCACCTGTTCATTACATCAAAATGTCACAAGGCCGAGAAAGCTGTGTGGGCAGCACAGTAAAGAGAATGCACTGCCAGTTTAGTCACCAAAATCTTATTCCACTTTTTTGTGTCCAATGTGGAAACATGTCTTTCTTCAGGCAATCTTGCATACAAAAAGCTCCCTGTATAATTGTATAGAAAGCCTAAAGTTTGCCATCCTACTGTGTAAATAATGATATACTTCTGTGCGCTTGATTATCTTATATAATGAGACAAAAAATGACATGGTTGCCATTAAGTGTTAGGTGTTAAATATGGTCTGTAAAAAGTGCAGCCAAGCCAATGTTTTATTTCAATAAATGTTCATATTATTGTGAAATCATGTAATTAATGTAATAAACTCATGTATATGGAGCTGATTATTTCCCCTATACAGATTCTATGCTGACGAAGCCCACTAAAATATTTGTAATGTTTCCAAAACCATACATTGTGTGGGAAACATAATTCTTAGTAACATAATCATATATAGCAGCATATATTTTGAAAAGGGCAGGTTATATTTAATGCACTAAATGTATTACATCGTAACAGTTTCCTAGTTGTTAAATGATAAGTTATTCAGAAGCAGGAGGAAAACCTATAAATAAAAATGTTACTGTATAGAAGCTGAGTTTGTATGGCTAGGATACGGTAACTTTTTGCATTGGCCTTTCAGGGGCCACTGTGGGGATCAAATTTGTACACGGGAATGGAGAAGGTAAGTAGGGGCTGAGGTGGGGGGGTCCTTCTGCACAGTGAGGGTTTAGTGTTTTTTTTTTTTTTTTACCCAGTTTACTCTAAAGCCCTACATAGCCAAAACTTTTTTAAGCATAAATCTAGGTTATTTCTCCACCCCAAAGCCCCCCCGTACAACTCCCTGCACATATGTTTAAAACATTTTCAAGCATGCATAATGTCTTCTAACCATTCACCTGATAAACAGGGTCTTTTTCATCTTCTCTGGTATAATTGGTGGGTGGTCTTAAGTGCTGCATAGAACGGCACACATGTTGTGACATACAAGTGTAGCGCAACCCCCACAGGAGCCGCTGGTATTTTGCCCGAGTCTTCCCACTTTTTACTCTGCAGCCAGTCACAAGGTATTTCCCACACTGCCAGGTGCACACTCTCTGCCACTCATTACTCCAATATCCAAGATATCCATGAATAGGGCAGGGATATAGCAGGATACTCCAAATTGAACTACTCACACTGAGGACTCTAACTTCCATTCCTAGTGAAACTTAAACAAAGTCCTTGAAAAGGCATATGCAGACATCTTCACAGCAGCACAGAGAAATGTCCCCTAGTAAAGTAGTGGATGGTTCTAAGAACACTAGACAACTGGACAACATTCTTCTTTGTGTGGGCCCTTAGCTGACTTAGAGCACAAGAGGGTATAATTGTCTATAAATCCTAAGGATGTCTGTACTCACAAGGCTCCTGCAGCTCCACCGGCAGCCTTCACTCTCCATGATACTAGACTAGATGTACTGTAGACTCTCCCTCTGCCACCTATGGCAGAACCAGAGTTGCCTCACAGATTTCAGATCTCCCATCTGAAGCCGCATGTCAGAAATTTCAGACCCTCAGGTTGCCTACCTGAGGCCACATGGCCACAAGTGCTGGGGAAGCAATGCCTCTCTCCCCAGCCTGGTTCAATCCTCTCCTCAGAGTGACCCAGAGCCCATGTGCTCATCCAATATAAATACCAGCACCCAGCATGCCTAGGGGCACCTCTCCTTCTAATTGGCCAAGGCTGTATCCTTATTCATGCTGCTCATCTGCCTAGTGTACACCCATAGCCAAGAATCTTCCTAGGTTACTAGGCATAGGGAGACAGCACAAAAAAGCACCAGAGCACACTGAGCAGCCTACACTAAATGATCACAGCTCCCATATCACATAAATGTACCTGCTTTTCCTCAGTAAAGCAGAGCAACCAAAAACTTTAAAACACTCATCCTAGCACCTACCTAGGAGGATACTACACAAGCACAGGTTGCATGATGACACACCCCTAGGACATTGGGTGTCATTCAGCCTAGAAGAAGAGGTCCAGGCACAGATGGAGGAAGAAACGCAGAGCAGCGCTGGAGTGTAAAGAGGCTGAGTGGGGAATTGGATTTCATTTTTTAGCAAAGATCAAGCATTTTATTGAGTTGGTCTTTTAGGTTTGGATATGATGGGGAAAGGTTTGAGTACCTGTTGAGTTTTTATTTGATATTTGTGTTAGGGAAATTTCCCCTCTTCCTTGAAAAGAAGGTCCCTTTTAGAAACACAGGCGACTTTACTCAGCTCTATAGGAAAAAAAAAGGCAGCGTTGGGCTTTATATTATGATTAGGCTGAAACAGATTGTTTAGCCGCCTGATGATCCGCAGAGGAGGCAATTATTATTTTTAAAAATGCAATCAATAAACTGAATAACTTACAGAACACCCCAGAAACATTGCAGATAAAAACATCGTATGGAGGACTATTTCTGTGTTCATAGCAACCAATTACTTAAACAGCTGCAAAATTATATCTATTTAAAATTAACATGAATAAAATATATACTGCGAGGCATTGACTGGCTGGATTGTTAACAGTATACAGAATATGTGTCTCCTAAGTTTTTCATCTACAGGGCCTCCAGTGTTTGTAGAGAGAACAAACCTTTTTGTTATTCCCAGATCTCTCTCACTTTCTCTCTCTGTCTGGTGTGAGAGTCTCCTGCTGGGTGAAAAGGCTGACTGGTGACAGAACAATAAAAATGTATACCTGCTACCTGTTTGTTTTGGGGAACACATTAGGGTGCCCTGTTAGTCAGGAACAGGCTTGAGTTTAGTTACTAACTCAGAAGAGTAGATGTTTTGATTATGTTATACTATGGATTTGCTGTACAAAACCCTCCTGGATTTAAACTGTGTTTGTTTGCTAAATAAAAGTGCAGGACAAACTTGATATGTTGCAGTGTTCCATGACTTGCTGTATTGTGTAAAGAAAGAGTGACGGGAAGTTTTGGAAAAGCGTGGTATCCAGTCCCTCAGGAGGATGCTATGGATCTGGTCTATTCTTATGTGTTGGGTGGTCATTTGGGAGTTAAAGAAACAAAAAAGAAATTTGAGCAGTGATTGTTAGCCTGTTATTTGCAAAGCTGTTTAAAAGTATTGAAAATCTTACCCTGAGTGTCAGATTATTCACCCCATCCATATCTTCAAAGTTCGCTAGTACTCTTGCCTATAACTGGAGCTGATATAATATCTCAATAGAACCTTGAAAGGTATGCTAAAAAGTAGTTGATAAGGGTGCTCCATCCCTCCCTGTCACACAGACTGGTGCATGCCCCCAGAGTTTTGTAGTAGGGGTAGGAGGATCTGACATTCTAATTCCCCATTGCTGTTGATTGAAAGTACATGGCAGTGGGTGGATCCATATCTGCTATTCAGTCCAAAAGTCAAAGCAGCTCACTGTTATGCACTGTCAATCAACAGGTGGACAGATCTAATAGGAAACCAGTCTTTTAGTTCCCCCATTAAGCTCTGCCTCCAAGGGTCTAAAGTCATTTCCGAAATATGGGCTTTGCCATCACTAGTATCTCTGGCCTCTTTATGTACATTTATGTTTTGTCTGGGGAATCACCCAGACAGCCGAATGGGACTGGTAATAGAGATTTGTGATAGAAACCTTAACATTAATGACAGCTTCCCAGAAAAGACATGCCCTACGCTAAGTTCTGGCATAGCTATGTGGCAGTAATTTTTTAGGGAACCTGTCTCTGCATTGTGACAGTGGCGGTAGTTAGAACTATATGAATTTGTGTTCCAAGTCATTAATGTTACCAAAACTATGTCAAATGCTTGCACAAATCAGGTTCAGGTTGTCCTGAAGGAGAATACCACCAGAAATGTGTCAGATCTGTTTTATTGAATTTCAAATGCTTGCCTGAATCAGGTGCAGGTTGTTCTAAAGGAGAATACCACCAGAAATGTATCAGATCTGCTTCTTGCAGGAAAAATGGACATATGTTTTCAGAATTACATGGTTGAAGTAATATAATTTACTGTGAAAATGTCTGTACCTGAGGCTCAAAGAAAAGATGTGGTCACTTTAAGGTTTTAGTTAGGTGTTGGGGTAAGAGGAGGAAAAAAAAAAAGCCATCCGTATGTCTCCAGAAGCTTGGGAATGAGGAGTAAGCTACTACTTCCTGTCAGATTCTTTTAAAATCTTTCCATATTTTGTTTATTACAAAATTTCCTTAAAGTGGTTGTAAACCTTAGGCATGAAATCTGAGCAAAGCACAACCTTCTGTACTGTGTACATATCTCTATCCAAGGCACAGAGTGTGATTTCTCTCTGCTGTCTAGTTCCTCTGTTATCTCTGTGTGTCCCTTCTGACAGCTTTTCCTGAGACTAAAGGTAGCTACACATTATACAATATTCTTGTATAATTTTCCTTTAGATTTACCAAAACCATATAATATAAGGTCAAACTTAAACACTTTCAAATTGTATGCAATCAGGCAGGTCTTTACACTACATGATGAAGGTAAATCTAAAGGAAATTGAACCAAACAAATTGTATAATGGGTAGCCAGGTTAAACAAAAAAAGGGGTGGGAGAGGAGAGCTCCAGTAATGTGGGGAGGGGGTGTGTCCCTTCCCACCAATTAGGGCTCAGAGTTCTTCTCCCCGAACTGTGCAGTGTGTGAACTTAGATTTCTGCCCCCTGCTTTGTGCTGCTGAGAGATGCTGACATATTCTCTGCAAAATATGTTTGTTGTAGGAGAGAAGGTGCTGCAGATAAACAGGGACAACTTATATAGAAAGATTTGTTTTATCTCTGAGGCGTGTCACTTCACTTAGTATATGTAAGGGTTTACAACCACTTTAAACACCAGAGCATATCTTTGAAATTGTCTTGACATCTGAAATGATTCTGATGATATTCATAGGTTGAAGTAATTTACTGTTGTCCCTGATGCATACACCCTCCTGAGCTAAAGGACATTCCTTGTGTGCACATTTATATGAACTGTAAATGCCCATGAAGTTTTTCCTATCTTAGGGGAACAATACTGTCAATCTCAACTTTGCCAGTCTGCCAGTCCATGAGTATTTTCAACTCAACAGACATTAGGGACAAGAGTCTATAATTGGGATGATTTTTAAATCACATAGTTTATTCTTTTAAAAAATACCTAATATTAATAATAACACTTCAGTATACAGTATCTGTTCCTTTACTTACACTTGAAAATTACAAAGAAGTCTGTTCATTAAACCTAATGGTTACAATTCATGGGTCATGGGTGTGGCAGTGAGGGAAGCCAGCAAGGGAACATGATGTGGTTGATCGATACTTTTATTTAATCAACCTTCAAAAAGCAGAACTGAAAGAAGAAATAATAGAGACCTGGAACTGAACTCTGATCCCTCCCTCTGGAACACTAAAGGTCCTTCCCTATGTCTGTAAGACCTCAATTATATGTCCATTAATATCTGCTTTCTCCAGCATCTGGGGGTAAGCATGTGGTTAGCCATATTTATGGCTGGTGGGAAAGGTGACAACCAAGGCTAGTAAAAATCTAAATTGTAGCTATCTTGAATCTGGGAATAGAACAGTTTACTGAAAAGCACCTATAGCTATTCAATGCCAAAACTATTTTTACATGCTAATCTCTTTTCTAATTTTTGGAACGTAATTTTCAATGTCTGATTGGAAGTAATATTTCAGCTTAACCCAGTTAACAGAACAGCGCCGCACTCTTTGATTTCATCATGCCCATTTTCAATTGCTAATGCAATTATTCTTTTGTATTAATGGAATTTTTAGCAAGCATTAAGATTTACAATGTTAAATAATTTACAAGATTAAACAATTAAGATGTACAATGGGGTTAATAAGGACTCTTTGGGGATGATTTTCCAAAAAATTGAGAAAAGAAACCAATTAGAGCCCTTGGAAGAAAAATTCTTATTGCATGCTACATGCAATTCTCCATATTTACCCCAGTTTTTGTAAATCACCCCTTTTGTTTCTGTACAAAAGTTTATATTTCAAATGTTATTTTGTTTAACTCGTGTTTTATAAGAGATGCAGCAAATACCACCAAAAGAAAGCTTGATTTGTGTGAAAGAATAATATAAATGTAATTGAGTAAATTAAATCATGCTTTATTGGGGTTTTTTTGCCTTCCTCTGGATCAACTGTGGGGATAGAATTGTGTATATATAGGACTATACATTTATTTTTTTCCTTTTATTGGTTGAACTAGAAGGACCTGTGTCTTTATTCAGCCAGATTAACTATGTCATTTGCATACAGTGTTGCATAACTGCACAATTGCCAGTTAAAGTGGCACAGTGCTCAATAGCAAAAAATGGCTTGGTCATGAAGGGGTAAAACCATGCAGAGGTCAAGAGGTTAATATATCTGTTGCCGCCAGCACCAAAAGCCTCTACCTGCAGGCTATCTGCTGTGGTAAACGTACCAGCCATTTGGGTACCACATGCATGAGGGGACATATGAATCCACCATATGACGGCACCAAAAAGCTCTATGTGAACAGCACCTTAATGAGACAAGTCAGCAGCAAAAGACCTGCACCCCTTCTCCCTGTCAGGAATCAGCAGCAGAGATATCCAGAGATGTCCAGTATTTTCTCTGTGAATTATGTCAGAACCCAGGCTGTCAGAGGTGTTGAGAGGCTTGCAAGGTCAGAGGAACTTTTGGGGACACTCATCTTCCAGCGGCCCTTATGGGTATAGCGCCACATTTGGGGGTGCGTCCTGGATACCCCTTTTGGTTGCCCCTAGAAAGCGGAGTGATGAGTCAGGAGATGAAGAGCAGATGGACCAAGATCAAGGTAGCCATCTGGAGTTATGCACAGTGGTGGAAATACCTGGGAGTGAATAGGCTGAATGGGAAATATGGCAGCTGGTGAGGAAGGCTGCACCAGTGCAAGTGGCCTACCTTATTGACATGACAACTGAGCTTGGCCTGGACTGCACGCTTGCTTTATTAGAGTGGATATGGGCTATACCATCCTGCCTTCAGAAGGACATCATAAGTCTGGCAGAAGGGGTTGAGGCTTGATTAATACAGTTTTACCAGTTCGAGATCTGGTGGAATCAGGCTAAAAAAACCAGTGTCGGTGCAAGCTGATCTACCCTTAGCCAAATTTTCCCCTGCTTCCATCTTTACAGACATGAGCAAGGTAGTTGAGAGCCTGGTAAAGAATAATATAGCTTAATCAGGAATATCAGAAACTTCGGTTTTTCTCAAGGCAAAGTCTGGCTTCTGCAGGAGAGAAGGAGTTTGAAATTTGGATGGACCAGGCCATTCAAGCTGTGGAAGAACGGAGTGCTCCAGAAGTAATGAAAAGACAGATAATAAGTGAGAGTCTTAGAGGTCCAGAGGCTGAAGTGATCCGTAGCCTGAAAATGGGAAAACAAGACTGTGTGGCTATAGATTATACTGAAGCTTTGTACGCTGTATTTGGCACAGTGGAGAAGCTCTTAGATCTTTTATACAAGTTTGAGCCCGCCCTTAAGGCAGAGAAAGTATCAACTAGGATGATTCAAGTGGATAAGAGCATCCCCAATGAGGATAGTGACAGGGAGATTGGGATGGATGAATGCCCAAATCCTCCCATTCTTAAATCCATCATTGAGACGGCCTCAGTTGAGTTACTGCCTCAAGTTGTTCAGGTTCAGGACAAGATGCAGCAAACTCCACTGCTAGCAGTTGAGGCTCAGGCAAACATGGAGGCAACTAAGCCTGATCCAAGAAAATGTTTTCAGTGTGGAGAACCGGGGCATTTTAAGGTCCAGAGTCCTCACAAGAAAGCTGAGCCAGATCCCATGGAGGAGGTGTTGAAGGCCATACAGAAACTACTTCTTGCCAAGAATGCGGGAAACTTCAAGGGGTCTCAGTGAAGGAGCCAGCTGGAGAGCCCCGACAAAACCCAGAGCTCCAAAATTTGGAAAAATGGGAGGGTCAGATAAAGGCGTAAGAAGACCTTAGAGTGTTTAACTACACCCCTACCCAAGCTAGACGGCAGGACACCTAAGGTGGAAAAAAAGGGCACGGGGAATCAATGCTTCACCACAGCCCGGGGCCACTGTTAAGTCAGTTAGCGAGCAAGGAAGGGAACTTAACTCACCCTAAGACACAAGTTGATCTAGCCCTTCTCCCATAGTGTCAGAGCAAGTGAAGGGCACCTACACCAAAACATTACTGGATACTGTAGCACAAGTGACGCTGTTATAACGGGATTACTATTACAAGCACCTAAAGCATATCCCTCCGTGTAAGCTGAAAGAGCTGGAGATCTGGGGGACTGGCTCTGAGAAATTCCCCTACGATGGGTATATCCCAAATCAAGGTCACCTTTGGGCCATTAGTAGCAGGGAAAACAGAAACCTTTGACACGCTGGCAGTTGTTAGCCCCCAGCCCCCTGGGACCAGACAAAATTCAATGTTGATTGGGCCTAATAATGACCTGGGAAAGAAGATTATGTGCTTAGAGGGATACATAATTAACGGCATCAAGCCTTTAGCAGGTAGTCCGAGAACAGAGAGCCCCAGCAGAAGGGGTGGGAAGACTATGGAGGCTGGAAGCAAGAAAGAAGGTGTTGCAGCCAGGAAGATGGTTTGCATGAAAGCTACTGTCAAGTTGACTTGGGATCAGCCAGGCCTCTTTGTTGTATTGGAGTTTGATTCCTAATCAAGTCAAGCAGTGGTGGAATTGGTTCCAGAGATAGTTCCTACTAAAACTCAGTCCCGGAATAGAGGAAAGGTGCCAGTCTCCAGAATGTCACAGATCATCCAGTTATGTTAATGCCCCTAATATTGATTGGGCAAGTGAATTTAGTTTCTCCAGTGACTCTGGCAGAATTGACTGAGAGAGGAGACAGAGAGAATCTGAAAGGGAAACTTCATATATTTACTTGAATGGCAGGAAAGAGCCCGAGGGCAGTCGTCCAGGTGGGGGAAAATGTTCTCCAAGGATGACTTTGATGTGGGTTGCACCAAGAGTTGTCAGCATCAGATTCGGTTACAGGAGGATAGACCATTCTGCTCAGTGATCTGGAAGATCTTAGAGAGCAGCTTACTCGGCTAAAAAAAAGTCCAGAGTCAGTTCTTATGCTTCCCCTATAGTGGCGGTGAGGAAGAAAAATGGGGCTCTGCGGATGTGTATTGATTACAGAACCTTGAACCAAAGGGCTATTCCTCAACAGTATGCTACCCCTTGTAGTTGAAGGTGCCCTTCAGTGTTTGTCTGAGATGAAGTTGTTCAGTTTGTTAGACTTGAAGTGTGGAATCCTCATGGTAGAGAGAAGACGGTATTCATCTGCCCGTTGGGGTTCTTCAAGTTTAACAGGATGCCCCAGGGACTGTCGGGTTCTCTGGCTACATTCCAATGGGTGATGGAGCACACAGTTGGAGACATGAACCCGATTGAGGTTTTAGTGTACTTAGATGATATCACCGTTTTTGGTAGAACATGAAGCAAGGCTCGAGAAGGTTTTCCAGAGGCTTTATGAAAAGGGGCTGAAGTTTTCGCTAGAAAAGTGTCAGTTCTATCAAACTTCTGTCACTTATTAAGGACATGTCGTCTTCACAAAGGGCATTGCCACAGATCCAAAGAAGTTGGAAGCAGTCACTACCTGTCCCTGACCAAGAACTGTGACAAAATTGAGGTTGTTCTTAGGATTTTGCTCCTATTATCTGTACAGGGCTGATGCAGACAATCATATAAGTGAGGACTCCATAGCTAATTGGGTGTCCAGGCTGCACAACTGACTGGAGCTTGCACAGTCTGCACTGGAGCTTTTGGCCTTTCCTTCAGCCAGGGTAGTATCTGAGGGTGTTTAATGCAGAAGAAGGTTAAGGTGAGGCCTGACCCAAGTGTGGCCCCTTATTAACCACTTTAGCCCCGGAGGATTTTACTGCTTAACGTCCAGGCCACTTTTTTCAACTTGGCACTGCGCAACTTTAACTTTTTTTGCGATATTAATAAAAAAATTTGCGAAAAAATTGACATTTTCTACTTTGACAGTTAAAAAATATCCAATATATTTAATTTTTGTCATATATTTAGGCCAAAATGTATTTAGCTACATGTCTTTGACAAAAAAATTCTCAATGAGCGGATTTTTAACCACTTTAAGACCAGAAGATTTTACCCCCTTCTTGACCAGGCCATATTTTGCGATTCGCCACTGCGTTAATTTAACAGACAATTGCGCACACTTTACCCAAATTAAATTTATGCCCTTTTTTCCCCCACAAATAGAGCTTTCTTTTGTTGGTATTTGATCACCTGTGCGATTTTTAATTTTTGAAAAAAAGAGCGACAATTTTGAAAAAAAAAAACCAATATTTTTCACATTCTGATATATAACATTCCCCCCAAAAAAATTTACAAATCAAATTTTTTTAACATTTTATGCCAATTTGTATTCTGCTTCATATTTTTGGTAAAAAAAAATCACAATAAGCGTATTTTGATTGGTTTGCGCAAAAGTTATCACGTTTACTAACTACTGGAAAGATTTGTCATTTTTATTGTTTATATTTTTTACTAGTAATGGCGGCGATCTGCGATTTTTTTGCGGGACTGCGACATTGCGGTGGACAGATCAGACCCCTAACTGACATTTTTGACACTTTTGGGGGGACCAGTGACATTACTACAGTAATCAGTGCTATAAATATGCACTGTTACTGTAATAATGACACTGGCAGGGAAGGGGTTAACACTGTTGGTGATCAAGGGGTTAAATGTGTGCCTCATGCTTACTGACGTGTGTGGGGGGAGGGGGTTGTGTGACACAGACACAGATCACAGGTTCAGCTATGCTGAATCTTGTGATCTGTCCCTGCCTGTCACAGAGGAGATCCGCCCGCTTTGTTTACACAAGCGGGCAGATTTCCTCACTCTTTCCCCGACGATCAGGGAAGAGTGGCGGTGATCACCGCCTCTCCTCCCCTGGCCCGACTCCCGCTGTGTCTGAATACAGTGGGAGCGAGCCTCCGGCGGCGCGCACGCGCCGCCGAGAGAGGGAGGAATCCAGCAACGTAGGTCTACGTCGCTGGACCCAGCCGAGTCGCTCTGCTGCAGTAGCAGCAACGTGAGCGGTCGGCTAGTGGATAAAATAAACCATGTCTTGGATTACCAATGAATACAAAACCTCTGCTACTGATGCTACAGACTAAAACATAAAACAAAATTGATACCTGTCCTATTTGCAGTCCCTTCCAGCACATCTGCCATATTGTACTCCTTGGGCCCTGTAAAGGTACCAAACCATGTGCTCACAGCTGGACCCCACATGCCAAAATTTCAAATGTGGCGCCTGGCAGTTTCAGGCCTATTATGGTGGCAATCAAAAATAAAATATTTATTGTCATTTTCTTTTAAAGAATACATTCTAATGTTTATTTCAAGATAAAAACAGCCTCTCTTCCTCTTACACTGCAACTTAATCAACCTGCATACATACTGTCCAGCCACTGAACAATATTTGTCCTATTATCTCTCAAATAATACACTCTAATAATACACTCTAATTTATATTTTAAGATTAAACCTGTCTTGTCTTTCCTTCTTACATTGCTGCCTAATCAAGCTGCTTACATATTTTTAAACTACTGTACTATATTTGTGGCTATTGTCTCTCAAATAATACACTCTAGTGTTTAGTTCAGGATAAATATAATAATACACTATTATTTATTTTAAAATAAAACCTTCCTTCTCACTATTTCTTATATTGGAAGATAACCAAGCTTCTTACATACTTTTCACATACTGAACAATTTTTGTGGCCACGCCATTGTCTCTTAATAATACACTATATTTTTTATTTCAAGTTAAAACGTACCTTTTTCTTTTTTCTTGTCTATTCGAGTGCTCACATACTGTCCTGACACTAGAAAAGCTCTATCAAAGTCTTTTTTTCATATTAAAATTATTCAGATTGGGTTGCTGTTTGTGTATTTAGGGCAAGCTATATATAAAAGTGTAAATAAATCAATCACACATCTAAAATATGTGATTCCAGATTTCAGTGTCACTGACACTGAGATAACTGAAATACATTGAGAAGTGGCTCATCTTAGTGCTTTGGAGAGCTGCCTTTTCTTCTGTGTTTGCAGTAGCGAAGACTCATCATGTCCTGATCCATCCCCCTCCACCTGGGGCAATGCCACAATTAATCTTAGTCCAATTAAATAGTTATCATATAACAATAATATAACATATAACTATATCTGAATTTGTCTGTGGATGTGCAAAGAAAAGGGACTACATTTCCAGCAAGTAAAAAGCTGAAAAAGTTATGATAACTTTGGCTTTGGCAATAGGAATATTGCATCAGGCACTTTGACAAGATACTCGGTATTTTCTTTTTTTTTTCTATTTTATTTTTTTTTTTATTGTGGGACTTGAGGGGATGGGATATATGGGATAAGTAAAAATGAGTAAGGTTTTCTCTCAAGAGAAGCTTTGAATGCTGATGTTTTTTTTCTACCTTTCGATCCCTATAATATTGAGTATGTATCATTGTCAAACTAGAATGATCTTTATATAATCACTAATATAATAATTTATATAATCACTTTTTTCTGTCTTTAGGAATGATTTTGTTAAATGTGGATAATTCTAAATGTATGGTTTCTTGAAATGTAAGAAGTATGTCAAAAATGGGATGCTGATTTTCACTTATTGAAACAATACCAGCCTTGTCAGGAGTATGTAGCACTCCTGCACCTTGATAGCTGCTGGTCTCATTCCAGCATCCAGGTTTTGGCTGTGATGCATTCTCCTTGTCTGTCCATCTGCAAGGTGATTGATGTAGCCAGTCTCTGGGTGGAGACCAAACCTTATTTAAGTCAGCCAAACCTGCAGTCTCATGCTTGTGATAGTGTCTGTAACAAATGCTCCAAGCTCCCTGTTTGCCTCCCTGCTTTGCTGTTTGGATTTATGACTTTGGATTGAAACTCTGACTATTCTCTGAACTCTGCCTGCCTTTTTAATTATGGATTCCCCCTGACTATTCTGATTCTAGCCTGCCTTGTACCTGGACTGGTATTGAACCACTCTGCCTGTCTGCCAACCGCAAGTAACTGTTTTCTGTGCTCAGTTTGTGCCTGCCCCGGTATGGTGGCCAGGCACTATAGCATTGTGTATAAGACCTGGGGGCAACTGAGTACCTGTAGGCCTGCTTACCTTACATAAAATGGGGTGACTATAGGTGAACAACACAGAAGACAGCTATAGTGCTTGACCACCTGCACTAGGGGGAAGTGTGACAAACCTGCAATACTTTTTGTTTACAGGTGAGGTGGTTAAATATTTAATTAGATTTAACTGAACACAGGGTGCACATTCTTTTTATTCTTCATATTCTAAAGAGGTTAGTATTCCTATACATAGGTTGGTAAAATGTACACACATTCAGAGGGAGGTGTATTTTGACCACTTGCTGACTATGATATACCAGAAAGATGGCTACAGCAACAGTTGTAGTCCAGTTGTAGAAGGGCATCTATTGACGTCCTCCCAGAGCCCTGCCCCCCACATGCCCCCAGGGTGAGCTTTGAGTGCTCTCTGTGATCGCTGTGTCCTCCAACCACAGCAGCCCTTTACCATATGATCAGCTGTGTCCAATCACAGCTGATCCCATATAAACAAGTGCTGGTTATTGACTCAGTCACTGTGTGAAGGAAGAAAAGCTGATAATTGGCTATCCTGTGACAGCATTAACGCTAATAGTGCCCTGATTATCAGTGCAGCCCCATCAGTGCCAATCAGGGTCCATCAGTGCAGCGTATCAGTGCCCATCAGTGCAGCATTTCAGTGCCCATCAGTGCCACCTATCAGTGCCCTTCAGTGCCACTTTATCAGTGCAGCCTTATCAGTGCATCATCATCAGTGCCCTTCATTTCAGCTTATCAGTGCCCATCAGTGCAGCCTCATCAGTGTTCATCAGTGCCTGTCAAATCACTGATGAGGTGGCACTGATGGGCACTGATAAACTGCACTGATGAGCAATGATGGGCACTTATGAAGAGGCATTGATGAGGCTGCACTGATAAAGCAGCACTGATGGGTACTGATATGCTGCACACTGATGGGCACTGATACTATTAATGCATCTTTTAAGCTCAATTTACTACCAGCATTTAAGTACAGGGTGATATTTTTAGCAATATTGAAATTAGGTAGACTCTTTGTACTGAGATTCTTATTGAATGATATCTATGTTGATAGTTGATGATGTTAAATGAATAACAAAAATGTTAGCACATGATTTGGTATGACAATATGCCTAAGTGGTCTATGACCCTTAATATTTAGGATACAGTATAATATTTAGAATATAAATTTACAAATACCTTGAAAACATGGGAAACACAGAATTATTATCTGTAGATGCGACTAAGACTGTTATGAAAAAGTTTAATTTCACCCCTAAATTGATTCAATGCAAAATCAAGAAGCCTGTATAAGTATGAGTAAGAAATTGTTCATCTTCCACAATAGAGCATGACAGACGTCAGGGGTGGTCTAATGTTTGCAGTTGTTATTAAACCATTGTCCACAATGACTAAATGTTTCTTATATGTGGATGTGCTCTTATTTTTGAGATACACTAGTGCAAAGTTCTTTTATCTTTGATGGTAGATAGATAGATAAAATATGAGTGATTAAACATACATCAGGGATAAAGAAACTTGCCAAATTTACACCTATTTTAGGTAATCCTTGGCAAAATTAAAGGGACCTATAAAAGTGGAGAATTCTTATCTTTTTGTATAGATTTACTCACACGTTCTGTGGCTTTGCCAGAACAGGAAAGGAAAATCTTACCAATGGAACACTGACAACCAAAAATAAAAAAAAATAAAAAAAACTGAGATTGGTTAACCCTGCTATACTCTGTACATGTTTACATAAATATTGCATTCAGTGTTTTAATAATGCAAACATAATGCTGGTAATAATTTGCAAAGCAAACCCAGCAACCCAACAAAATCTTATATTTCCCATAGGAGGTTTTTGCTGATTCCAGGATTTTTTCCACTACCAGCCAAATGGGTGAATAAGGACACCAAAAAATTATTTTTGTGGTTGTGCTGCGTTTTCTTTGAGGATGATGGGAACAGTTTGACCACATTTATTTAGGTACACATCTGCCTCATGTTCTACCAATAGTGGTGCTGCTTTTTAATTTGCACTAAACCGATGAACACTGTTATTAATAACTTACCATAGGAATATTTTGCTACTTTTTGATTTACTTGTAAAGAGAATTCTCTCTTTAACAACCACTTTTCAGAACCAGTCATTAAAAGAGTTTTCATTATAGTTTGTGAGCTTCTTTTTTTTTTTTTTTTACAGCATCCCATTTTTTTGTCCTAAAAGTTGAACAAAACGAGTGCTCAAAAACCAGTTCAAGACCTCAACTCCACATTCCTTGAATCTGCTCCCATCCCTGTATCCCCAATTATTCCCCAAAAAAGAAAAAATATAGACCTTAGGTACAGTATATGTTTCATAGAAATTTGCTAGCATCTGGACAGTAAATGAACACTTGAATAGACAGAAAATAAAAAGAGCTCTGCAGTTTGAGTCATTTTTAACGTATCTGTAGACAGCACTGTTGTCTGCAAGTGCACACCATTTTTTATTTTTAGGTCAAGGTCAAATAGCAGCCATTTTATTAATCTGTTAAAGCACCCTTTTTCTCCACTTCCTCCTTAAGGTCATCTAGCAACCCTTTTTTCATTGCTATCAATGTGCCATCTACATATCAGCCATTTTTGGACCTGTCTATGCACCCTTTACCTCCTCCTTCTCAAGACTGCATAGCAGCCTTTTTACCTACTAACGTGTCCCTTTTCCTCCTCTTCAGGAGCACATATTAATCACCTTTTTGAAAGGAGTTGTAAAGTCAGGCCGTGCAGTATATATCAGCCCCGTACAGTATAGATATATCAACCAGGGCAGTATATATCAGCGCGTGCAGTATATATCAGACAGTGTACTATATATCAGCAGTGCAGTATACAATATCTCCCAAAAGTGAGTACACCCCTCACATTTTTGTAAATATTTTATTTTACCTTTTCATGTGACAACACTTAAGAATTTACACTTTGCTTCAATGTAAAGTAGTGAGTGTACATCTTGTATAACAGTGCCAATTTGCTGCCCCCTCAAAATAACTCAACACAATCATTAATGTCTAAACCGCTGGCAACAAAAGTGAGTACATCCCTAGGTGAATATGTCCAAATTGGGCCCAAAGTGTCAATATTTTGTGTGGCCACCATTATCTTCCACCACTGCCTTAACCCTCTTGGACATGGAGTTCACCAGAGCTTCACAGGTTGCCACTGGAGTCCTCTTCCACTCCTCCATGACAACATCACGGAGCTGGTGGATGTCGGAGACCTTGTGCTCCTCCACCTTCTGTTTGAGGATGCCCCACAGATGCTCAATAGGGTTTAAGTCTGGAGACATGCTTAGCTAGTCCATCACCTTTACTTTCAGCTTCTTTAGCAAGGCAGTGGCCATCTTGGAGGTGTGTTTGGGGTCAGTATCATGTTGGGATACTGCTCTGGAGCCCAGTCTCCGAAGGGAGGGGATCATGCTCTACTTCAGTATGTCACAGTACATGTTGGTATTCATGGTTCCCTCAATGAACTGTAGCTCCCCAGTGCCGGTAGCACTCATGCAGCCCCAGACCATGACACTCCCACCATCATGCTTGACTGTAGGCAAGACACACTTGTCTTTGTATTCCTCACCAGTGGCGCCGCCCACCCCCCCAAAAAGAAAAAGAAAAAAAAAATAAAAAAAAAAAAAAACACCCGCAGAGGCGCCGATTGACGGCCTTCTGGGGCGTAACTGTAGCGCAGAGCACTGCGCTACACCACCCCCTTTTGGCGCCCGCCTCATTGGTGCCTATGGGGGGTGGGGTTTTGCACCCGAAAAGGCGCCGATTGGCGGCCTTCTGGGGCGTAACTGTAGCGCAGAGCACTGCCATCTGCAGGTGGGATGAGTGGCATCTGCCACCCATCCCATCCCTGCTTCCACTCATCCCACCCCATCCCATCCCTGCCATCCATCCCATCTGCCACCTATGCCATCTGCCACTCATCCCATCTGCCACTCATCCCATCTGCTACCCATGCCATCTGCCACTCATCCCATCTGCCACTCATCCCATCTGCCACCCATGCCATCTGCCACCCATGCCATCTGCCACTCATCCCATCTGCCACTCATCCCATCTGCCACCCATGTCATCTGCCACTCATCCCATCTGCCACCCATCCCATCTGCCACCCATGCCATCTGCCACCCATCCCATCTGCCACTCATCCCATCTGCCACCCATGCCATCTGCCACTCATCCCATCTGCCACTCATCCCATCTGCCACCCATGCTATCTGCCACCCATGCCATCTGCCACTCGTCCCATCTGCCACTCATCCCATCTGCCACCCATGCCATCTGCCACTCATCCCATCTGCCACTCATCCCATCTGCCACCCATGCCATCTGCCATCCATCCCATCTGCCACTCATCCCATCTGCCACCCATGCTATCTGCCACCCATGCCATCTGCCACCCATGCTATCTGCCACCCATGCTATCTGCCACCCATGCCATCTGCCACCCATGCCATCTGCCACTCATCCCATCTGCCACCCATGCTATCTGCCACCCATGCCATCTGCCACTCATCCCATCTGCCACTCATCTCATCTGGCACCCATGCCATCTGCCATCCATCCCATCTGCCACCCATGCCATCTGCCACTCATCCCATCTGCCACCCATGCCATCTGCCATCCATCCCATCTGCCACCCATGCCATCTGCCACTCATCCCATCTGCTACCCATGCCATCTGCAATTTATCCCATCTGCCACTCATCCCATCTGCCACCCATGCCATCTGCCACCCATGCCATCTGCCACTCATCCCATCTGCCACTCATCCCATCTGCCACCCATGCCATCTGCCACCCATCCCATCTGCCACTCATCCCATCTGCCACCCATCCCATCCCTGCTTCCACTCATCCCACCCCATCCCATCCCTGCTTCCACTCATCCCACCCCATCCCATCCGTGCTGCCACTCATCCCATCTGCCACCCATCCCATCCCTGCTGCCATTCATCCTATTCCATCCCATCTGCCACCCATTCCATCTTCCACCCATGCCATCTGCCACCCATGCCATCTGCCACCCATGCCATCTGCCACTCATCCCATCTGCCACCCATGCCATCTGTCACCCATGCCATCTGCCACCCATCCCATCTGCCACCCATTCCATCTGCCACCCATCCCATCTGCCACCCATGCCATCTGCCACTCATCCCATCTGCCACCCATCCCATCCCTGCTTCCACTCATCCCACCCCATCCCATCCCTGCTTCCACTCATCCCACCCCATCCCACCCGTGCTGCCACTCATCCCATCTGCCACCCATCCCATCCCTGCTGCCACTCATCCCACCCCATCCCATCCCTGCTTCCACTCATCCCACCCCATCCCATCCCTGCTGCCACTCATCCCATCTGCCACCCATCCCATCCCTGCTTCCACTCATCCCACCCCATCCCTGCTTCCACTCATCCCACCCCATCCCATCCCTGCTGCCACTCATCCCATCTGCCACCCATCCCATCCCTGCTGCCACCCATCCCATCCCTGCTTCCACCCATGCCATCTGCCACCCATGCCATCTGCCACTCATCCCATCTGCCACCCATGCCATCTGCCACTCATCCCATCTGCCACCCATCCCATCCCTGCTTCCACTCATCCCACCCCATCCCATCCCTGCTGTCACTCATCCCACCCCATCCCATCCCTGCTTCCACTCATCCCACCCCTCCCCCTTTTCTGTTTGCGCCCTCCCCAAAAATTTTGAGCACCAGCCGCCACTGTTCCTCACCTGGTTGCCACCACACATGCTTGACATCATCTGAACCAAATAGGTTTATCTTGGTCTCATCAGACCACGGGACATGGTTCCAGTAATCCATGTCCTTAGTCTGCTTGTCTTCAGCAAGCTGTTTGAGGGCTTTCTTGTGCATCATCTTTAGAAAAGGCTTCCTTCTGGTACGACAGCCAGACCAATTTCATACAGTGTGCGGCGTATGGCCCGAGCACTGACAGGCTGACCTCCCACCCCTTCAACCTCTGCAGCAATGCTGGCAGCACTTTTATGTCTATTTCCCAAAGACAACCCCTGAATATGACGCTGGGCACGTGCACTCAACTCCTTTGGTCAATCATGGCGAGGCCTGTTCTGAGTGGAACCTGTCCTGTTAAATCACTGTATAGTCTTGGCTACAGTGCTGCAGCTCAGTTTCAGGGTCTTGGCAATCTTCTTGTAGCCTAGGCTATCTTTATGTAGAGCAAGAATACTTTTTTCATATCCTCAGAGAGTTCTTTGCCAGGAGGTGCCATGTTGAACTTCCAGTCACCAGTATGAGAGAGTGAGAGCAATAAAACCATATTTAACACACCTGCTCCCCATTTACACCTGAGACCTTGTAACACTAACGAGTCACATGACACCAGGGAGGTAAAGTGGCTAATTGGGCCAAATTTGGACATTTTGACTTAGGGATGTACTCACTTTTGTTGCCACATTAATGGCTGTTTGTTGAGTTATTTTGAGGGGACAGCAAATGTACACTGTTATAAAAGCTGTACACTTACTACTTTACATTGTAGCAAAGTGTCATTTCTTCAGAGTTGTCACATGAAAAGATATAATATTTTTTTACAAAAATGTGAGGGGTATACTCACTTTTGTGAGATACTGTATATCAGACAGTGCAGTATATATCTGCAGTGTAGTATATATCAGCCAGTGCAGTATATATCAGCCTGTGCAGTGTAGATATATCAGCCAGTGCAGTATAGATATATCAGCCAGTGCAGTATAGATATATCAGCCAGTGCAGTATATATCAGCGAATGCAGTATAGATATATCAGCCAGTGCAGTATATATCAGCCAGTGCAGTATATATCAGCCAAGTCCAGTGTATATATCCGCCTGTGCTGCGTATATATCAGCCATTGTAGCCAGTTTTCCTTCTGCTCCAGAAGTGGGTGTTTTTTTTTTTTTTTTTGGTGGCACACCAGCACTCATTTTATTAACCACTTAAGCCCCGGAGGATTTGGCTGCTAAAAGACCAGGGTTTTTTTTGCGATTTTTTACTGCGTGACTTTAACGGACAATTGCGCGGTCGTGCGATGCTGTACCTAAACGAATTTGACGTCCTTCTTTCCCACAAACAGAGCTTTCTTTTGGTGGTATTTGATAACCTGTGCGATTTTTGATCATGCGCTATAAACAAAAAAAGAACGTCAATTTTGCAAAAATAACAATATTTTTCACATTTTTTTATATGAAATTCCCCCCCAAAAAAATGTAAAAATCAAATTTTTTTAACATTTTCGGCCAATTTGTTTTATGTTACATATGTTTGGTAAAACAAATTGCAAAAAGCGTATTTTGATTGGTTTGCGCAAAAGTTATCACGTTTACTAACAAAGGGAAAGATTTTTGGTGTTTTTTTTAACGCGTAATGGCGGCGATCTGCGATTTTTTTTCGGTACTGCGACATTGCGGCGGACAGATTGGACCCTTGACTGACATTTTTGACACTTTTGGGGTTACCAGTGACATTACTGCAGTAGTCAGTGCTATACATATGCACTGTTACTGCAAAAATGACACTGGCAGGGAAGGGGTTAACTGTATTGGAGAGGGAGGGGTTAAGTGTGTCCTAGGGGCGTGATTCTAACTGTATAGGGACATGGCTATTAGTGTAAAAACAAAGATCAACGGTCCTACATAGTAGAAACATCTGATCTTCATTTTTACACCAGGGAGAATGACGGGCGGCTTGTTTACATAAGCCGCTTTGCCTTTCTCCCTTGACCGGAGCGATCGTAGTGTGACCGGCGGACATCAGGTCCGCCGGTCACACGCACTGACTTGTCAGTGACAGGCGAGTGACGTACCCATACGTCACTCTGCCTGGCCGGGGCTGACCGCCGCAGTATATAGTCGTGCGGCGGTCGGCAACCGGTTAAGGGCATAATTGCCTTCCTCCTTGTGCATCTCAGGCACTATTCCTTCTTACTCAGCAGACTGGGTTTTCTTTTTTTTTTGGTTTTATTATTTTCCGATGTTGGTTCCCAGGTTGAGGCAGAAAATCACGTGAGCCTAGAGAGAGGATGTGACAATGACGGACAAGAAACTAGCAGTTATGGTCCCACAGCTGCAGCATACTGCTGAGTTTGCTCCAGTGACGAGGAGGGAGGGGATGATGAGGTCACTGACTGTACTTGGGTGCCTGAGAGAATAGAGGAGGAAAGTGAGGAGGAGGTAGCACAATTCCAACGAGGTAGGATGTGCTCTAGGGGCCGCCTTAAGGGCAGCCACCCTATTGCTGCACACCATAGAGCTCCACAGGTGCAGGGCGCTGCTAACTCCCCACTGACTTCTAAAAGTTCTATAGTGTGGGCTTTTTTCAACACAGTAGACCGCAGTGTTTCTGTTTGCAATCTCTGTCTGAAGAGCATCAAGCGTGGCCAGAACACTAGCCGCTTGGGCACCACATGCTTGACAAGACATATGACGACCTGCCATGCAGGCCACTGGAAAAAGCACGTGAAAGACCAACATCATAAAAAAAATGCAGACTTCTCCTTGCTCCTCATCTGAGATCTCAACCCCTACTATACCTCATGTCTTCTCAAAAAACCTGCACTGAGAGGGATGATGGTATAGCAATGGGTGCCACAGATACTTGCACCCAATCTGCTAGCAGTACACCACCTGTTGATTTCCCTGCCAAGCAAATTTCGCTACCCCAGTTGCTGGACCATAAAAAAATACTGTCCCATCCATCCACATGCTCAGCGTCTAAATGCTAGCTTGGCCAAATTGCTAGCACTACAACTGCTGCCTTTTCATCCTGTAGACTCTACCCCCTTTCGTGAATTTGCGGAATGTGCTGTACCACAGTGGCAGGTTCCAAAAAGACAATTCTTTTCAGGTAAGGCAATTCCAGCTCTCTACCATCATGTGGAAGGTAGTTATTGCTGACACTTGGTCCAGCAGGCATAGACAGGGACGTTACATTTCCTTCACGATGCACTGGGTAAATCTGCTGCCAGCTGGGAAGAATGCAGGACAGGGTTCAGTGCTGGAGCTTGTTCTGCCACCACGCCTCCAAAAAGCTGGTGCTGATTCTGCCACATCTGTCTACTCCACCCCCTCCTCTTCTTCTTCCTCTATGTCCTCTTCTGCCGAATTGTCCTCTGAACCAGCAGTGCTCCCTAAGCGTTCAAGGGGCTACGCAAGCAGTCAGGCTAAAAGATGCCATGCAGTGCTTCAGTTGGTCTGTCTAGGGAACAGGAGCAACACCGGGGCAGAGATTCTGTAAACGCTGCAGGGGCAGGCTCAGAGGTGGTTGACGCCACTACAGCTTGAGCCAGGAATGGTTGTATGCGACAATGGCACCAACCTTCTCTCCGCCCCTTCGACAGAGACACTTGACACATGTTCCATGCTTGAAACCTGTCCTGAATTTGGTGGTGCAGCATTTCTTGAACAGGTACCCGGGCTTACAAGTTTGTGGCCATTGCCGGCGGTCATACAATGCCAGTGCTCGGCTGTCTGATATTCAACGGGAATTCAACCTGTCCACCAACCACCTCATTTGTGACATGCTCACCAGGTGGAACTCCACATTGGCAATGCTGCAGTGGCTGCACACAATGATTACCTGTGTGAGTATGGCACAAGGACGGGCTCAGGGGAGCTTGGGTTCTTTTCACCACACCAGTGGCTGCTGATTAAGGATGCATGCACTGTTCTGTCACCATTTGAGGAGGCTACAAGTATGGTGAGCCGGGATGATGCATGCATCAGTGACACTATCCCTCTAGTCTTCCTGCTGGAGCACACACTTCATGGAATCATGGACAGGGCACGTGAGGCAGAACAGCGGGAGGAAGAGGAGGACTTCCTTTCCTCACAAGGCCCCCTTTATGCAGATATCATTCCTGCGGGACCACAAAACACACAGGAGGAAGAGGAGGAGGATTGTGGCAGCATGGATGTAGAGGATAACATGCAGCAGTCTTCAAAGGATTCTTTTTATTCCCCACAAACCTCGAGTTGTACGCGGATGGGGAGAGGTTGCTCCTGACAATGTCTTAGTGACCCAGATGACTCAGAATCTCATGCCTTCTCAAACTTATGCTGCATGGGCTCCCTGATTCTGCAAAGCCTGCAAAAGGACCAGAGGATTTGTGGTATCAAGGAGAGGGATTATTACTGGTTGGCAAACCTTCTTGATCCACGTTACAAGGGTAAAGTTGCAAAGCTCATCCTACCTTCGCAGAGGGAGCAGAGGATGAAACATCTTGAGGACACCTTGAAGAAAAATGTGTGTAACACCTTATCCAGACACTGGGAGGTTACCATTTTCTGGATGTGTTTCTGAGGCTTCGTTCAGCCAAAGGAGGAGCGGTGGACAAGGAGGCCGGCTGACCAATGCCTTTAAACAATTCTTTAGTTCTCAGTGCCCAGGGCTGCTAGGTTTGAGCAACCATCAGCAGCATCACCATCATATGGTACAGGAATATATAGGGGCATGAACAGACTTGGAGACCTTTCAAACTGAGCATCCACTGGGTTACTGGGTCTTGAGTATGGACCACTGGCCAGAGCTTGCTCAATATGCAATCAAGCTACTGGCCTGTCTTGCTTTCAGCGTGCTTTCCAAACAGACATTCAGTGCTGCTGGAGGTTTTGTGACGGACAAAAGTGTGGGTCTGTCCACAGACTCCGTTGACCAGCTGACCTTTATCAAAATGAATCAGTCCTGGATCAACAGCAGCTATCAAGCCCCTGATGCTGATGTAACTGATTGAATTTACTCCTGCCTATTCTGTTCCTAAATCTTGATCATGCTAGCTTCCAACAATGCTTTTTTTCGTATCTAATTTTTTACAGCAGGGCTCGTTCCTGTGCCCAGCAAGAGTAACTGCGAGGGGTTGCAGTGTTCAGGCACCACCAACACCCAAGACCCAATTTTTCTGCACCTGTATGACAAGTACATGCAATTTCAAATCAAATTTTTAACAGCAGGGCCAGTTCCTGTGCCCAGCAAGAGTAACTGCAAGGGGTTACGGTGTTCAGGCACCACAACACCCAAGGCCAAATTTTTCTGCACCTGTATGACAAGTACATGCTACTTCACACCTAATTCCTAAAAACAGGGCCAGTTTCTGCACCCAGCAAGAGTTTCATAGTTACTGCAAGGGTTTGCGGTGTTCAGGCACCACCAACACCCAAGCCCCAATTTTTCTGCACCTGTATGACAAGTACATGCGACTTGAGTTTTGTATCAATATTTTCACAGCAGGGCCCATTTTTGTGCCCAGCAAGAGTAACTTTGAGGGGTTACAGTGTTCAGGCACCATCAACAACCAAGGCCCAATTTTTCTGTACCTGTATGACAAATACATGCGATTTGAATTTTGTATCAAATTTTTAACAGCGGGGATCATTCCTGCACCCAGCAAGAGTAACTGTGAGGAGTTGCGGTGTTCAGCCACCACAACACCCAAGGCCCAATTTTTCTGCACCTGTATGACAAGTACATGCTATTTGAATTTTGTATCAAATTTTTTACAGCAGGACCCGTTCCTGCACCCAGGAAGAGTAACTGCGAGGGGTTGCGGTGTTCAGGCACCACCAACAACCAAGGCCCAATTTTTCTGTGCCTGTATGACAAGTACATGCGATTTCAATTTTGTATGGAATTAGTAACAGCAGGGCCCCGTTCCTGCGCCCAGCAAGAGTAACTCTGAGGGGTTGCGGTGTTCAGGCATCACCAACACCCAAGGCCCAATTTTTCTGCACCTGTATAACAAGTACATGCGCTTTGAATTTTGAATCTAATTTTTTACAGCTGGGCTCGTTCCTGCTACCTGTGCATTTTTTTAAAATAATTTTGGCGTACCAGATCCAAATCCATACGAGACACGAAGGGACTGGGGGGGGGACCCCACGCTGTTTTTTTTTTAATTTGTATTGACGGGAGCCGACAACACATTACAGCCATGAGCAAGTTTAAATGACATTTTTTACTTTAGAAATATCAGTATTGCTGCAACAGGCTACTACATACATCGTACAAATGCGCCACTTTACAGGCACATTAAGGGGACCCCCCCAAGCATGATATTGAAAGGAATTTTTCATTTTTATTGTTCCACTTTAAGCATCATTAAAATCAATGCTCCTGTAAAAATGATTGTTTTAAAAAAAATGTTTTGCATTGGTACTTGTCCCCCAGGGCAGTACCCGGACCCCCATACACTTTTTTTGGGCAATAACTTGCATTTTAGTGTTTAAAATGAGGACTTTTGATTTTTCAGATTCGAGTCCCATAGACTTTAATGGAGTTTTGAATTTAACTTTTCCCCCGTTCGCGGTTTTCTGGTGCGAACTGAACAGGGGGGTGTTCAGCCCATCCCTAATACATACCCAGACACAAATTAGAAATATATCAGATTATGCTTTATATTATTTTTTCTGTTGTAATTGTGAATTTTCCACTCAGGTCAAACACAAGACTGCCTATTCTTTCAGATTTGGTCAAATTTTCTTAAGATTAAATCATTGATTAATTGGTTGCTAAAAGATTCTGCTGATGTAGGATAATCTTTACAGACAGTAAACAGACAGTGCATAAATTAATCTTACATCATATAAAAAAAATGTAAATCCTGTTAACTCCAAATAATGTGCCTTATTGCTCGTGAATAAGTGCAATATACAACCCAGTGTGGGAAATAAGTGACTTGTGGTATAATAATACAATCCCAGTGCTAAAAAATAAATATATATTCAAATCTCAGTGACAAAAATGTGTTAAATCAATAATGGTGAATTTGCACAAAAATAGTAAAAGTGTCCAATACTGAATAAATTAAGTGTCCAGTGATCATCCAGTGACTCCTCGTGGCTGGTGCTCAAAAAATAGGAACATCCAAGTGACTTCTTGTGGATCGTGAATCCCGTGTGTCACTCCTCCCCCAACCGTGAATCCACTTACCAGAAAACGTTGATCCCTAGGCTTTACAGCATAGGAGCCAAAAGGGCTTGGTACTGGTAATGTAGATAAGGATCGCATTTAAGCACTCTCTCCTCGATATGGGAAGACAGATGAAAAAAACAAAATAGTGTAATACGTTCAAACACACTTTATTGTATAAAAAACATCCAGATGTACACTCACATTATCATCAGAAATCATGGGCTCCATCAAATATAGCATCACTAACCTCCAGTTACAGGTGCAGCGGTCAGAGCATAACACTTTCGTAGTCCTTGCTGTGAATAGCAGCGTGCGTTCCAACGCAACTTCTGCTTGCGCTCCACCTCCCGGAAGTGACGTATTACATTTAATTGATGTATTTCAAGATTTTTCTTGCTGAAGAGCAACTCTCCGAAACATATGTAAATACTGCTGGTACTTTAGTGGGAAGTGTCAAAAGGAAGCCACATATTGTCAGCTTTTTTCTTGGTATGGTTGTTCTCCAGAGACTATTAATTCCTCATCAAACTATTTTCTAGATGACAAATGTCTTATTGATTGTCTGGGAAGTGAAATTATTATCTCCTCATTCTCTGAATGTACTAACTGTCAGCGTAAAAAATAATAAAAAGAAAAAAAAAATTTTATCATGGGAATTTATATTGAGATGTTGCAGAACTTCATTCTCATGCAAACAACCCTGCGATATCATTAGGTTTGGTCATTTATAGATAAAAAAAACTAAAAAACCTAATGCAAGGGTGAAACAATTTGAAGCAGAGTAAATTTTATTACGGTTCACATGTATGTGATGTATTCAATGCCACACCAATGTGAATTTCCATACCACCAGGATAGGCTACTGAGTAGTACTGCGTACTGATGTGTGAGCTGTTCTTTTCTCAACTGTGACTGGATAAAATAAAAGCAAGTGCTAGCCTAAAGCTGGCCATACATGGGTTGAAATTCATCCACTTCAGTATATGTGAACAAAGTGGCATGTGACTATACAGAGCCAGCCTGCCAGGGCACGTTTGAAAAATTACATTTAATTATCTATGTCAGTAAATAAAATCCTCACAGTCCCACTCATATGTGTCTTGAAGGAATTAATGACACTGACCTCTCCCTGAAGACCATTAGATCACTAAACAATCTGGTTATTTAGCCACTTTAGACTTTAAACAAGTATTAAATATATACTGATTCCTGAAAATATAATATATATATATATATATATATATATATATAAAAACACATACATCACAGGGTAGGTAAGCAAGGAACTACTGAAATCTCCAAACAGGCATTTAGAGATGGTCATCATGGCTCAAGAAGTATTATTCTTTTTCAAATGGTGTTTCTGTGTTCCTAAGGAACTATCTGTTTTTGTAAGACATATCAAGCAGTGAAGCAAAGCGAGAGAGCATATTATCCAAATAATCACCTATTAACACTTTCTCTTTAGATAACAAGATGCCTAGTCTTGTCTCTCTCCAGACAGAGTTTATCAGCTGATAGCAGCTTTCAGATGCCCTATGAGCCACCCTTGCCTATCCTTACCTCTCACTCCACTATTACTTCCCAATCTGAAGAGAAGGGGGGTAAGGGGGCACTACACTGGGATAGCAGACAATTTAGTTCACACAAAGTGACCTGTCTCCAACCTTTACAAACCACACACATAGATGGACATTTGGGAGTCACCAGTATTAGGAGATGCTTAATCTTGTCGCATTGATTGCAGCCAAACTCTGACATGCTGATGCTCAGAGTGCTGCCAATTCTGTTGGGGGTAAAGCTCAATAGATGTTCAGTATGGTTTGCTCATGCTAGCAATATGTTCTTTGTCTTAGGCCATGTATTAAATTGTCATTCTGTAGTTCATGGATGCCTCAATGAATTAATTTAATTTTTAGTCTAATGAAATTACACAAGACTGTAAATGTCTATGATGATGTTATTGATTTAGTGAAATGATTATCTCCTCTATATGTCCATTCCCTGTTTTTACTGGCAGAGCAAAAGACATTGGAACAAATTAAAATTTCCATCATAATGATTTCTATTCAGATGCTGCAGAACGTCTCAAGCATTTAATCCTGTGCGGTGGTTAGGATCTGTCATTTCCACATGACCAATTACCAAGCCTCATGTAGGGGTGGAAAAATTTGAATCTGTGTGAATTTTATGATAGCATACATATGTGATATATTCAGTGCTACAATAACATTGATCTAAAATGACCAAGATAGGCCATTGAGTGTTGGCCCAGTGGTATTGATGCATGAACATTTTTTTTTTTCCAACTGCATAAAACACACCAACTTCATAAAACACAAGCAAGTGCTAGTTCTAACTGTGTTTCAGATATAAACATTTTTAAAAAGTTGATTATATATTTTAATATATGCTGTTAAAGTTCAGGGATGCCTCACTGAATTAATTTAATGCTTGGTCTGATGAAATTACACATAGCATCGTGTATGCCTATGGTGATTTATTTTTTAAATAAAATTTATTATTAATTTACTATCTATAAATTAGAGTTATTTGTATCATCTATGCAGGATAAAGCATGTATATTTAATTAATTATTGTCTTAAGAAATATCATGATAAATAAAATGAAATACATTTTTTTATCATATGGTGTTACACTATATTTGCATTTGATATTACAGTGATAATTGTAAGTATTCTTTTTGCATTTCTGGATGAATACAATGCTTTTTCCTGTGTGTTTAATATGAAACAACACCTTCCAATGAGCTCAGAAGGGTTTTTCTATATACCTCTACCCCTTGGAACATGGGGGACCAAGCAAGAAAGAAAATAAGACATGGTGGTCCTGATATCAAAGTTTGGGGGACCAAGCAAGAAAGAAATAAGACATGGTGGTCCTGATTTCAAAATTTGGGGGACCAAGCAAGAAAGAAAATAAGACATGATGGTTCTGATATCAATATTTAGCTCTTTGGTTATATTTAATCACAAAGTTTTGTATGTAATGTAACTCATAGCACCTCTCAGGTATTTTAGTAACTTTGAAATCTAGTACGGCTTTTTTTAGGGGTCCCACGTTTTTCATTGTAAAAATTGATTTTAACTGGTCCGTTTTTTTGGGAAAAAGCTGTACAATACAATTTCTTTGCTCATTTCTACTGTATTCTATGTAGTATTGAGTTTGACAATGTATATGGACTAAAATAATAAAAGGTGGGTACAGCTTTTTTTAGGGGTCCCACTTTTTTCATTGTAAAAATTGATTTTAACGGGTCCATTTTTTTTTTTTTTGTAAAAAGCTGTACAATACAATTTCTTTCCTCATTTCTATTGTATTCTATGTAGTATTGAGTTTGACAATGTATATGGACTAAAATTATAAAAGGTAGGTTTTAACCAACTTTTCATGACTACATTTTAGCAAGAAATAATAAAAATCTTGGCTACATTTGTGAATAAGTAATAATTGGCATATGTTATATTACATCACAAATCTTTCTAAAGATGTTAAAAAGGTTGCAGATATAGTGACTTTTGTTACCAAACGATATTATTTAGATTCATATTCAAAAGTTTATAGTTACATTTTATATTTTAAATGTTGTTTCCTAAGCTCCTTTCTCACCTATCCCTACCTTTTATTTGACAGCTGACACATTGTTTGAATTGGCTATTTACAAAACTGGTATACAGTTAAGTGAAAAGTTCCTTTCATATCCTGGAAAAGGTTAGACAGTTTGAAAACACAGATAACACTAATTCCTTCTTCTAAACCTAGGTCCATTTTATCTTATCCCTTAAAGCACAAATATGGCATGGAATGGAGCTAATGATGGGACAAATGCCTAATGCTGAAATCTTTAACTAGCCTGTTCCACATAAATAAGTGGTATTATTTTTATAGACAGACAATCAAACAACTTTTTGCATCCATATTATGTACTTTGCTGCTTTATCTGTATTTTTCTCTGTATATTTGCATTGTATATTTCAGGGTTTGTTTATTAAGGTGGCTTGAAGACTATGATTATGTGCAAAGTGCAATAATTCAAAGTAGCTAAACTGACTTCCCATGACCAAAGTCAGATGAGGGGAAAAAATATTTTTAAAAGGTTGCTGTGCACTTTTTGCCTATATGCCCTTTTCCCCCTGTAGAGTTTTAGCACTAGCCTTCAATTGTCTAGAGAACTTTTATGCAAATGTAATTGTTTTGCATTGCTGCAAAAAAAATGTATCTATATTGTTTTTTTTTGTATTGCATTTTAAATATTAGGGTGGACAATAAGGGGTTGATTTACTAAAACTGGAGAGTGCAAAACCTGGTGCAGCTGTGCATGATAGTAAATCAGCTTCTAACTTCAGCTTGTTCAATTAAGCTTTGACAAAAAAAAAAAAAAAACTGAAAGCCCATTCGTTTTTTATGCAGAGCAGCCCCAGATATTGCACTCTCTATTTACAAAAATAAACCCCTAAGAGTTTCAATTTTAAAGTGACTCTGTGAAATTGAATAAAGGATAAGTTCACCTTTTGTAACATGTTACATATTACACCCATATTCAGGGTGTAACATGTAACAAATATACCAGTCCCGCATCTCCATAATCCCCCATTTTGACAGGGAGCAGGGGACTTCTTCCTCCGCTCACTGCCACAATCTAAAGAAAATGTGTCCATGCAGTGCTCCACCCGCAAGGCCACGTCATTTATTCACAATGTTCTGTTAATGAATGGACTACAACTACTGGCAGCCTTTGTGGCTGTCGGCTTGCAGCTCTCAATGAACTACCAGGGTGCTGTTGAGCGCTGTGGTAGTTCATTTATTCTTCCTGTCAGTGTGAAACTGCCTGCCTGTATGAAGCACGAGCAGACAGTGTACACCGACAGATCTGCAGGAAACCTGCATGGCATCAACGATCTGCTGATCACCTATGCAATGCTCCCCTGGCTCCTAAAACAAAAAATAGTAAATGCTAATTTTTCTAACTGCAAAAAATATGTGCATTTATTATTTTTGTTAAAAGGTGAACTTATCCTACAAATTGCTGGAGCAAATTGGACTGTGCTTTACCTAAACTGTGGGTATAGGGTTATGAATATGGGTTTTTATTTTATTTGTTTAAAAATAATAAAAAAAATGGGTTGGTTGGACTATGTAGCTATGTATGTAACTAGACAATTAGTAAAATGCAGTGTGTTTGTAAGGTGTCACAAGATTTACATTTAAAGACATAAATGAGGAAAATGGGAGCATAATCCTTGCCCAGGGATTTATTATCATCTAACATCACCTGAATACACAAGGCCACCTCACTATCTAAAATGATATGGTCGCCCATAATTTGAATTTTTGGGAACAACTGACAAGAGATTTCAGTCTTGGAGACACTCTGAAATACCTGCTTCATTTTCATCATACATTTTAAGCCATGGTATATTAGGTGAACTCTCTGATGTTATTGTGATTGTTTTCTTGGTTGCATTAACAGTTCTGATGATGGAATTGCATTGAAATAACAAATAAAGTGTTTTGTGGTAAATATAATGTCTTTTTTTTTCATTGTGTAGAAGTATATAGAATGATATTTTTATAATTATTTTTTATATACAATCTTTCCTAACTTAAAATGTAATACAAGTGGTTTTCATGCTTGCATGTGTGCAGTGTATGCAGGGCTGCTTATCAAGAGAGCCCAGCACTACCCCTGATTTTGTCAACTGCCCATGCAGACTGGATGTCTAGATGGCACCTTCTGTGCCAAAGATTTGGTGATCCCTCCTCTGTGTCATTCAGCTATGTGTTAAGAATCCAAAACTCTAGTGAACCACACTTGCACTATTCACATTCTGGCTATTTAAGGGTCAATTTGGAATATTTCTAAGTTTTTCAAATTTACTGTTCTACATCTACACCTCCTCCCTTGGTCACCTAATAAACTCCCATGGCTTCCATTCAAATTTACTGTTTTACATCTACACCTCCTCCCTTGGTCACCTAATAAACTCCCATGGCTTCCATTACCATCACTATGCTGATGACACACAAATCTATCGCTGTACTCCTTACTTCAATCAATTCATTATTAACTTACTATCTAACATATCAGCATGGATGTCACACCACTTCCTCAAACTTAGTCTTTCTAAAACCAAGCTCATAGTATTCTCCCCCACCTGTGCCCCCTCCCCTGACTTCTCCATCAAGATTAATAATACAATTATCAGTCCCTTCACTCATGCCAGGGTGCTAGGTGTTATCCTGGACTATTGAAACCACTAAGCTACTGAGGCTGGGTTCACAGTGGTGCAATCACAGACATCGCATGTGATTCGCACCACATTGCTGTGCAGATCACATGCAATGTCTGTGCGATGCAAATTCAGCCATACAGTTTGTATGGCTGAATTTGCATCGCATTTGGATCAAAATGGTACAGGACCCTTTTTTTGTCCCACACTGAACTTGGATTGCTTGGGTGTTCACACCAATGCAATCCGATTCCTGTACCATTTCATAGTTTGCACTGCGATCTGCAAACCTATTTGGTGGTGTCATTACCTTTACAATGACACCCGCGGCAGTTCGGAGATTTCAGTGTGACCCGTCTGTGATACAGGTGTGATGCGGGAACCTGCACAGGATTTACAGGGTTTCCCACATTGCACCAGTGTGAACCCAGCCTAATTCATTCCCTCCTTATCTATCGTCTTAACTATTGCAACTCCCTTCTCTTAGGCCTACATCTATACAAGTTATCCCTCTTCAGTCTATCATGAATGCTGCTGTTAGACTCATCCACCTTACCAACCGCTCAGCGTCCGCCACCCCTCTCTGCCAATCCCTACACTGGCTTTCAATTGCCCAACAAATAAAATTCAAAATACAGGGAGTGCAGAATTATTAGGCAAATTTGTATTTTTGAGGATTAATTTTATTATTGAACAACAACCATGTTCTCAATGAACCCAAAAAACTCATTAATATCAAAGCTGACTATTTTTGGAAGTAGTTTTTAGTTTGTTTTTAGTTATAGCTATTTTAGGGGGATATCTGTGTGTGCAGGTGACTATTACTGTGCATAATTATTAGGCAACTTAACAAAAATCAAATATACAGTATACCCATTTCAATTATTTTTTTTTCCAGTGAAACCAATATAACATCTCAACATTCACAAATATACATTTCTGACATTCAAAAACAAAACAAAAAAAAATCAGTGACCAATATAGCCACCTTTCTTTGCAAGGACACTCAAAAGCCTGCCATCCACGGATTCTGTCAGTGTTTTGATCTGTTCACCATCAACATTGCGTGCAACAGCAACCACAGCCTCCCAGACACTGTTCAGAGAGGTGTACTGTTTTCCCTCCTTGTAAATCTCACATTTGATGATGGACCACAGGTTTTCAATGGGGTTCAGATCAGGTGAACAAGGAGGCCATGTCATTAGCTTTTCTTCTTTTATACCCTTTCTTGCCAGCCACGCTGTGGAGTACTTGGACGCGTGTGATGGAGCATTGTCCTGCATGAAAATCATGTTTTTCTTGAAGGATGCAGACTTCTTCCTGTACCACTGCTTGAAGAAGGTGTCTTCCAGAAACTGGCAGTAGGACTGGGAGTTGAGCTTGACTCCATCCTCAACCCGAAAAGGCCCCACAAGCTCATCTTTGATGATACCAGCCCAAACCAGTACTCCACCTCCACCTTGCTGACGTCTGAGTCGGACTGGAGCTCTCTGCCCTTTACCAATCCAGCCACGGGCCCATCCATCTGGCCCATCAAGACTCACTCTCATTTCATCAGTCCATAAAACCTTTGAAAAATCAGTCTTGAGATATTTCTTGGCCCAGTCTTGACGTTTCAGCTTGTGTGTCTTGTTCAGTGGTGGTCGTCTTTCAGCCTTTCTTACCTTGGCCATGTCTCTGAGTATTGCACACCTTGTGCTTTTGGGCACTCCAGTGATGTTGCAGCTCTGAAATATGGCCAAACTGGTGGCAAGTGGCATCTTGGCAGCTGCACGCTTGACTTTTCTCAGTTCATGGGCTGTTATTTTGCGCCTTGGTTTTTCCACACGCTTCTTGCGACCCTGTTGACTATTTTGAATGAAATGCTTGATTGTTCGATGATCACGCTTCAGAAGCTTTGCAATTTTAAGAGTGCTGCATCCCTCTGCAAGATATCTCACTATTTTTGACTTTTCTGAGCCTGTCAAGTCCTTTTGACCCATTTTGCCCAAGGAAAGGAAGTTGCCTAATAATTATGCACACCTGATATAGGGTGTTGATGTCATTAGACCACACCCCTTCTCATTACAGAGATGCACATCGCCTAATATGCTTAATTGGTAGTAGGCTTTCGAGCCTAAACAGCTTGGAGTAAGACAACATGCATAAAGAGGATGATGTGGTCAAAATACTCATTTGCCTAATAATTCTGCACTCCCTGTATTAACAACAACATATGAAGCCATTTAAAGCTCTGCCCCAAACTACAACATCAATCTTGTCTCTAAATATCACCTAAACCCTCCTCTCTAGCTCCCTTGTCTCCTCCTCCCATGCTTGTCTCCAGGATTTCTCCAGAGAATTTTACCTTCCTTTGGAACTCTCAACCCCATTCTGTCTGGCCATCCCATACTCTGTCCACTTTTAGTCTAGTAATGAAAAGTTATCTCCTACTTTCAGCTGGCATTTGAAACTTTTATTTCTCCAATCAGTTCTTCCCTCACAGTTACTACCATCCTAACCCTCTTGTATTGTTGCTGTACTTTCTTTGTTTATATTGTAAAGTGCTGCACCAACTGCTGGTGCAAAATAAATCCTGTATAATATAAAAATAATAAACTCGGGTCAACGTAAGTGTGCATGCGTCATACCTGGAAGATTCCCATGGAAGCTGGAAAGTAGGGGTGGTGTTTACTACAGTTCTTCTGGGAAGACACAGAAATACTTACATACTGGAAAAGTATATATTCAACCAACTATTAGCAGCGCAATTCCACAATATATAATCAAAGTGCTTAGGAACTAATGTGATAAAAAAAATGTATGTATAAATCATACCATAAAGTGCTCAGGTGCAATAAATATATTAGTGATAAATAGCAATAGTGAATATCAATCCAAACATAAATAATGTCCAAAATAAAGTGCAAAAACAGTAGTCCAAATGTGTTGAAAGTGCATCAACAAACACTGTTTATTTGAATTCTAAAACAGCATGAAATCTTCTCTTGAGTGCAAAGTGCTATTAACCAGGTTCAGTGGTGATGGTGACACTCTCCGTGTGCTCCGTGTGCTGGGAAAATCAAGGAGAATTCAAACTCACCAGATGTTGTTGATCTTATTTACCTTATGGCAAAAAAAGATCAAATAACGCTTGGGATCTCTGGTCCACCAGCCCAAACCTGCTTTTTGGAGGATGATCCTAGATGTAGACGTTTGGAAACACAAGAGACGGACTCTTCATAGTGTAGTATTCTTTAAAAATCTCCGATTTTTAATAAAAAAAGACAACAACGATAGATACATAAGAAAAAACATGCTCTGTTTCCAGCCTATGACATCCCATGTGGGTTGCCCACACACTTGCCGGAAAGCCGTACCACTTCAAAACCTCCTATCACGGCGTGCATTCCAGGCTGTACTCAGAACAAGGCAGCATGCGTATCAACTTGCTGCTAATAGTTGGTTGACTATATACTTTTCCATTGTTTACCCTTAGGGGATGTAGTAGCGGCAGTCCTTACTATTTATTGTAGGTTTATTATTTATTCATTTTGGTTGGCGCAAGTGAATTTATTTTAATTTTGTAATACTTACATACTGTAGGTTCAAGCTGGACCAATGTACCTATGCAAAACTAAACTGGAATTCATCTTTAAAGCTGATCTCTATGTTTATGTCTGTTTGACATCACTTTGTTTTCCCAACTCTCTGTCCCAGCCAATTAGATGAAGCTTTGTATTCATTCAAACAGTGCTCTATAATGTATGTAGCCAAGGCTACATACAGTAAATACAACTCATCCAACAAGCACAAGAAGATATTTGCATGATTCTCAGGCTTCTTAACTTTTAAAAAAGGCTCTTTTTGTTTGCCTTGGCTACATTATAATGCCATGTTTCCATAGGTACTACATAGAGTTTCTAGGAGGTTTATGTGATTATTTCCTGCAAACAAATAGAATTTTTTTCTTACTCTTGATGTGTTATAGTATTTTGGAACAAAAACACACTTAAGTAAAAAACAGAGGGTTTTATAGTAGGTGTGAAGAAAATTATTCATAAAATGTATTGTTCTGTACCAATCGATTAGATCAGGTAGGGGTGATCTTGCTTGTTAAACAAACTTAGAGGCCAATGATTGTACATTCTTCTAGGGTCTTATGGATGGTTTTAAGCTGTGTTAACATATAGTGCTGGGTGTGTTTTTATACACAGCCTCAATCTTTCATTAAAACCTCCTTCCTTATGAAGTTAACATTGCACATCCTATGTTCTCATTTGACCTGGGGCCTGTACACTATGTGTGCACACATATATGTTATATTAGTATATAGTCATCGAAAACATCTGATGCCAAAAATAATAGACTGACTTTGGAAAATTAATTTTCGGCATAGACTTCTGCCTACACTTTAAAAATAAATTTCCTTCACTATTTCAATAAATCACGGAAATATTTTAATTTTTTTAGGGAGGAGTGTGCAAACAGGGATGAATTGTATACAAGAGAGTAAGGGGGGACCTTCCTGTACCCAAATGGATGTCTGAAATAAATATGTAGGAGTTACATTTCCTCTGCAGTGAACTTTATTAGGCGCTTTTCGTGTTAATAGGAACAGCAGGGAGGGAGAGAGTGTTTTTTGGAAGACATCAACAGAGAGAAGGAAAGAAAATTGAGTGGGAGAGCGGGATGGAGAGAAAGATTAATAAAAGTAAATAGAGAGTGTGAGGAAGTCAGATAGAGGTGTCTCAGTATGAAATCTTCAAAGTTCAGAACAGAGATTAGTCTGAAAACACAGGGAACAGAATACAAAAACTTTCAATAACAGAATTTCCACAGAATACAGGGGTTTTCACTATTTGAAGAAAAATGCTGCTATTGGAAATTAGTATATGAATGGAAACCACAGACTTTTTTGTGGTTATTCATCAAGAACATATATACAGGTGCATCTCTAAAAATTAGAATATTATCAAAAAGTTATTTAATTTCAGTAATTGAATTCAAAAAGTGACTATTATATAGATTCATCATACACATATAAATATATATGATATATTTTAAGCATTTCTTTCTCTTAAGCTTGATGATTATGGCTTACAGCTAGTGGAAAACCAAAATTCAGTATCTCAGAAAATTTGAATATTACAGAAGACCAAAAAAAAAGGATTTTTAATACAGAAATGTTGGCTTACTGAAAAGTATGTCCATGTAAAGTATAGTATGCACTCAATACTTGGTCAGTGTTCCTTTTGCATGAATAACTGCATCAATGCAGCACAGCATGGAGTCGAACAGCCTGTGGCACTGCTGAGGTGTTATAGAAGCCCAGGTTGCTTTTATAGCGGCCTTCAGCTCATCTGCATTGTTGGATCTGGTGTCTCTCATCTTTGTCTTGACAATACCCCACAGATTCTCTATGGGGTGTAGGTCAGGCAAGTTTGCTGACCAATCAAGCACCGTGATACCATGATCATTTTGGCAGTGCGGACAGGTGCCAAGTCCTGCTGGAAAATGAAATCAGCATCTCCATAAAGCTGGTCAGCAGAGGGAAGCATGAGGTGCTCTAGAATTTCCTGGTAGAGGACTGCACTGACTTTGGAGTTGATAAAACATAGTGGACCAACACCAGAAGATGACATTGCTCCACAAACTATCTCTGACTGTGGAAACTTCACACTGGACCTCATGCATCTTGGATTCTGTGCCTCTCCACTTTTCCTCCAGACTCTGGGACCTTGATTTCCAAATGAAATGCGAAATTTACTTTCATCAGAAAAGAGGACTTTGGACGACTGAGCAGCAGTGCAGTCCTTTTTCTCCTTAGCCCAGGTAAGACGCTTCTGACGTTTTCTCAGTTGATTCAGGAGTGGCTTAACACAAGGAATGCAACAGTTGTAGCCCATGTCCTGGATACGTCCATGTGTAGTGGCTCTTTAAACATTGACGCCAGCTGTAGTCCACTCATTGGGAATCTCCCCCAAATTCTTGAATGGCCTTTGCTTCACAATCCTCTCAAGGCTGCGGTTATCCCTGTTGCTTGTGCAACTTTTTCTACCACACTTTATCCTTCCACTCAGCTTTCCATTAATATGCTTAGATACAGCACTCTGTGAACAGCCAGCTTCTTTAGCAATTACCTTTTGTGACCTACACTCCTTGTGGAGGGTGTCAATGACTGTCTTCTGGACAACTGTCAAGTCAGCAGTGTTCCCCATGATTGTGTAACCAACTGAACCCGACTGAGAGGCTATTTAAAGGCTCAGGAAACCTTTACAGGTGTTTTGAGTTAATTAGCTGATTTGAGTGACACTGTGGGGTTTATTTACTAAAGGCAAATCCACTGTTCACTGCAAGTGCACTTTGAAATACAGTCGCTGTAGATCTGAGGGGGGCATGCAAGGAAAACAGTATTTTTGCTTGCACATAATTGGATGATAGAAATCAGCAGAGTTTCCCCTCATTTCAGATCTACCCCTCATATCTACAGCGATTGCACTTCCAAGTGTACTAGCACTGCACTTTCAAGTGCACTTGCAGTGCACATTGGACTTGCCTTTAGTAAATCAACCCCATGAGTCTACAATATTGAACTTTTTCACAATATTCTGATTTTCTGAGATACTGAATTTTGGGGTTTCACTAGCTGTGTAAGCCATAATTATCAAAATTAAAAGAAAGAAATGCTTGGAATATATCACTCTGTGTGTAATGGCGTAATGAATTTATACAATTTTTGAGTTTCACTTTTTGATTTGAATTACTGAAATAAACTTTTTGAAGATATTCAAATTTTTTAAGATGCACGTGTTTAAATATATATATATACTGTATATATATATATATATATATATATATATATATTTCTACAGTATACATACAGTATCTCACAAAAGTGAGTACACCCCTCACATTTTTGTAAATGTTTTATTATATCTTTTCATTTGACAACACTGAAGAAATTACACTTTGCTACAATGTAAAGTAGTGAGTGTACAGCTTGTATAACAGTGTAAATTTGCTGTCCCCTCAAAATAACTCAACACACAGCCATTAATGTCTAAACCACTGGCAACAAATGTGAGTACACCCCTAAGTGTAAATGTCTAAATTGAGCCCAGTTAGCCATTTTCCATCCCCAGTGTCATGTGGCTCATTTGATTTTGATAATTTGATGTTATCGCTCTCACTCTCTCATACTGGTCACTGGAAGTTTAACATGGCATCTCATGGCAAAGAATTCTCTATGGATCTGAAAAAAAGAATTGTTACTCTACATAAAGAGGGCATAGGCTATAAGAAGATTGTCAAGACCCTGAAACTGAGCTGCAGCACTGTGGCCAAGACTGTACAGCGGTTTAACAGGACAGGTTCCACTCAGAACAGGCCTCGCAATGGTCAATCAAAGAAGTTGGGTGCATGTGCTCAGCGTCATATCCAGAGGTTGTCTTCGGAAATAGATACATGAGTGCTGCCAGTGTTGCTGCAAAGGTTGAAGGGGTGTGTGGTCAGCCTGTCAGTGCTCAGACCATAAACCACACACTGCATCAAATTGGTCAGCATGGCTATTGTCCCAGAAGGAACCCTTTTCTAAAGATGCACAAGAAAGCCTGCAGTTTGCTGAAGACAAGCAGACTAAGGACATGGAATACTGGAACCATGTCCTCCTGTCTAATGAAATCAAGATAAACTTTTTTGGTTCAGATAGTGTCAAGTGTGTGTGGCAGCAACCAGGTGAGGAGTATAAAGACAAGTGCGTCTTGCCTACAGCCAAGCATGGTGATGGCAGTGTCATGGTTTGGGGCTGCATGAGTGCTGCCGGCACTAGGGAGCTACAGTTCATTGAGGGAACCATGAATGCTATCATGTACTGAAACATACTGAAGCAAAGCATGATCCCCTCCCTTCGGAGACTTGGCCGCAGGGCAGTATTCCAACATGATAACGACCCCAAACACACCTGCCTTGCTAAAGAAGCTGAGGGTAAAGGTGATGGACTGGCCAAGCATGTCTCCAGACCTAAACCCTGTTGAGCATCTGAGAGGCATCCTCAAATGGATGGTGGAGGAAGGCAAGGTCTCTAACATCCACCAGCCTTGTTATGTAGTCATAAAGGAGTGGAAGAGGACTCCAGTGGCAACCTGTGAAGCTCTGGTGAACTCCATGCCCAAGGGGGTTAAGGCAATGCTGGAAAAAAATGGTGGCCACACAAAATAGTGACACTTTGGGCCCAATCTGGACATTTTCCCTCACTTTTGTTTCCAGCTGTTTAGACATTAATGGCTGTGTTGAGTTATTTTGAGGGGGCAGCAAATTTACACTGTTATACAAGCTGTACACTCACTACTTTACGTTCACATGAAAAGATATAATAAAATATTTACAAAAATGTTAGGGGTGTGCTTACCTTTGTGAGATACTGTATATATATATATATATATATATATATATATTACTCAAAACAAACATACCTTATTATGCCTGCTTGATTCTTGAATGTATGGTATTGTTTGTGAACTACAGTAATGTGCTTATGCACTGTGGAGAACCAATAACGTACAGTGTGACAACATTCTGGTTAATTACTAAAGGTAAAAAAAACTGTGAATGTTCACTGAACTTGGTAAATAAAATGAAGCTCTGGTTACTTCAGTCAACCAATCGCATGCTAGAAAGCATCCTGTTGTTTTTTCTTTGCGATTAATTGGGTATTTAGAAAAAACACAAGTCCACCCTTTTTATTTTAATTCACTTGGTTGCTGGTTTTCTTTTTTTTTTTTCAAATTCTTTAATTTATAGAAGTAAAGCCTCCAATAAAGCAGTGCAATGCTAAACAATAGTAGTGCTTTGCAGTTTTTATGTATGATGTAAAGCCTGATTTCTGTTTATTTTTGATAAATAGCCCCAGAAAGCCCAGGGTGTTGTCTGGGGGGCATGGTCTTGCAGCTTACATTGGGCAATAGTATGGCAATAGGCTCCAGAAAAAGAACCCTTTTACAGGAGTCTGCATTGCTGTATCTGGGGGCTTTGATGTCTGGCCTCTGACAGTGTGGGTGAGTATCTGGCCACCACTCTGTGCTAGTGCATACCTGGTTTTACATTTTAGAGGAAGTTAGTTGGCTCTTTATAAGGCAGGTAGTTCTGTACTGATGGGTAGAAAGTCAAAAGATTGTGCTTCATGCTATCACTGTTACCAGTTTGGGGAACCTGTACAGAGAGGCGGTCTATACAACTAACAGACAACCCAAATCTGGTGGGACATCTGTGCTATCACTTTGGGATTGAACTGACCTTACCCCTGAGTGGGACTGAAAAGAAACTTACTGTTCTAACTGCTCTAGGAAAGATATAAGTGGGCAAACCCCCCTTAAACTGCCATTTTGTGAATGGATTGGCTTTTATTTGCTCATGCCTTGAAGCTAAACCCCCATGATACCTACTGAAATAACAATGTTAAATGGCTATTATATTGTGTGTCTCAGTCCCTTAACAAAGCATTTAATAGAAAGTAAGAGATAATAAACATGGCTTTCACTGTTTTCAGATCAAAAATTGGTACATTTGTGAACATCATCCCTCTCCATTCATAAGCAATGAAACCCTAGTCAGATCACACAGCATTAAAGCTCATACAGTATCTAGAAAACAAACTGAGCTCGTTATTTGTAATCCCACCATTTCACTAGTCTAAACATTAAGCCTTTCTTATCAAACTGTGACAGTTAGGAAGTAAATAGAGATTGCTAGTGATTGCAAAATTTGGTATATCTTGACACTTCGATCATAAATCATTGCTAAGGTATCTTCCTTTTTTTGACGACAAAAGCATTTCAATATATTACTGTGAATTCTCGACTGGGCAGAAAATAGTAAATTTAAAAGTAAGTGTAGCCAAACATTAAGAACATGGAGGAAGAAACATTGTTTCTATACATTTAGTTAATCTACTTTTCACGGATACGCTGGACATTGCAATATATTACATTAGGCCCCCCCCTACCAGCACGGTAAGAATGAAACAGGAGAGCCTCTGAACGTCTTTACAGGGTGCTGGAGATCATGGGAATTGAAGTTCTGGACATCCATGGCATCATAGATCCCATAGGCACATAAAGTACAACTCCCATTAGACCCTGAGAAGGAAGGAGTAAAAATAAAAAAAATGCATACAAAAATAATTCTAAACTAAAACATTTACAGCCTGGTTAGCTGCAAAATTTTACCTTTTTTTTTTTTTTTTTTTAAGTATTCTTTATTAATCACTTGCAGACCAGCAGTTTAACATTTACTGCTGGCCGGTGGCTTTGTTGTTTACCTGCTATGTACTCATACATCGTGGGGGAACTTCCTGGTTTACTAGCACGCACCTCCTGCTGCTCATGTTGTGGTTAGACACAGCACGAGTTTGTCAGCAGGCTTACAGCCAATGATTTTGGCTGTGAACCTGCTGATTCCCGTTCCCGTGGCCAACCACAGCACAGTAAAACACACAACGCAGATCTGTTTGGTTCTCCTTCCTAATCTCCCCTACCATTCAGAGCTGAGATCAGGAAGCAAAGCCAGCCAGTCTGTGAGTAAAATCAACACACATACACTTGTTGGGCACACAGTTAACGCTTTGATTGCCCTCCTGAATATCCCTGTCACCCAGTCATTGTCTATAGTACAGTGACAGTGTACAGTATTATCACTGATCACTGTTTTAGTGCCAGTGTCAGTTAGTTCCAGTCCCTGATTGCCTGCTAGACTATCACAGACACACTATAAGTTGTTGATCATCACCATTACTAGCATAGTGTCTGTCCAGGTCTGTATCTTGGTCACGATGCATCACGATTACTGCCCATAGTTTTCATCAAAAATTTCAAGCAGTCAGAAGAACTAAATTTTTTTTATTTTATCTACTCTTAAAAAAATAAAAAAAATCACTCCCTGCATTTGTCACTCCATGGCAAAGTCTGAACACAGCAGACAACAACAGTATTTATTTGGAACAGTAAATATTACACAGCCCCCTTTTACATTACACAGACCCGTTTACATTATACAGCCCCCCTGCACATTCTGCAGCCCCCCTTTACATTACACAGCCTCCCTTTACATTCCGCAGCCCCCTGAACATTCCACAACCCTCTTTACATTACACAGCCCTCCTTCATATTAAGCAGCCCCCCTGCATATTAAACAGCCCTCTTTACATTCTACAGCCCCCTGCATTACACAGCCCCCCCCTTTGTATTATGCAGCTCCCTGCAAATTTCACAGCCCCTTGCATATTAAACAGCCCCCTGTACATTCCACAGCCCCCCTGCACATTCCACTGACCCCTTTACATTACAAAAACCCTGCACATTATGCCCCCCCCCTTGGATATTAAACAGCCCCCTTTACATTCCACAGCTCCCTGCACATTACACAGACCCCTTAACATTACACAGGCCCCCTTCACATTACACAGACCCCCTGCACATTACACAGACCCCCTCCACATTGCACAGACCCCTGCACATTTCACAGCCTTTTTTACATTAAGCAGTCACCCTTTGCATTACACAGCTCCCCTATACATTACGCAGCCCTCTATTCATTTTACAGCCCCCCTTTACATTGCACACCCCCCTTTAACCACTTGACGACCGGGCCATAGCAGAAGGCCACATTAGTGCCACTACAGTGCTCATCTCTGCCCTACAGTGCGATCAGTGTCACTACAGTGCTTTACAGTCCCACATCAGTGCTACTACAGTTCCCATCAGTGCCACTACAGTGCTCATCAGTGCCACTACAATGCCATTAGTGCTCATCTGCACCACCATAGTGCTCTACAGTGCCATTACAGTGTCATCAGTGTTCATCTGTGCCACTACAGTGCATTACAGTGCCACTACAGTGCTCATTAGTGCCACTGCAGTGCCATCAGTGCTAATCTGCACCACTACAGTATCCTACAGTGCCATCAGTGCCACTACAGTGCTCATCTGTGCCATTCTAGTGCTTGTCAGTGCCATTGCAGTGCTCGTCAGTGCCACTACAGTGTCCAATAGTGCATATGCACAACTGTCCATTTCAAACAACCCAGGTTCAAGTTACACCCGTCCCTATAAGTAGAGAGAATTAACAGTGGAGGAATTTAAAATGTTTTTGGGCCTCACTTTCAATATGGGATTAACAAAAAAGAATGAAATAAACTTCTACTGGTCCACCGACACTATCCACCACTTGCCAATCTTCTCATCGTCTGAATCTTCTCATTCATTATACCAAGATCAATATACCTAATGATTATGCGGTTCCTTCATTAGAATGACAACACCCAGTGCCTTCCCCAAAATAACCCAGCATTTGAAAAATTTCTAAAATTTGGCCACTTCTAAACATTTTTTCTGAGAAAATTGCCCAGTTGTTTACCCTCAACCAAAATATCTCAGTGGACGAGTCACTTCTACACTTCACAGGCAGGCTGGGCTTCAAGGAGTTTATCCTCAGCAAAAGGGCCCGATATGGGGTTAAACTCTACAAATTATGTGACAGAGCCACGGGGGTACATTTACACCTTCCTGGTGTATGAAGGGAAGGACACCCAGCTGCATCCCCCTGAATGCCCAGAGTACATTGGAGCCAGCGTAAAAGTTATTTGGGAGCTTGTATATCCACCCCTGGAAAAGGGTTACCATCTATATGTGGATAATTACAACGCAAGCTTGCCCCTCTTCCGCAATCTTCCCTGGAAGAAGACTCCAGCATGTGGGACAGTGAGAGCCAATAGGAAGGGCTTCCCGCAAAGGTTTGTTAATGAAAGTCTATGAGGGGTGACGGCAAATTTGCTGAATGATGAGATATTAGCTATCAAGTGGAGGGACAGAAAAAACATCTACATGCTCTCATCCATTCATGACACCTATCTGGAAATTCCCAGAAGGAACAGCCCAATCAAGAAACCAGCATTTGTCCACGACTATAATTTGTTCATGGGGGAGTCAACTTCATTGATCAAATGATCGCACCTTACCTTCCCAAAATAAAAACCTGTCATTGGTATAAACAAATCTCTATTTATTTTTTCAGTTTGGCCATGTATAATACCTATATTATTTACCATAAATCTACCGAGACCCCCTCGTATCCCATCTTCATTACCAAGAAGAAATTATCACCGCCCTTTTCACTCAGATTCAGTAAGACTCCACGAACGCCATTTTTCTGAGAAATCCCCCCCCCCTCCCCAGGAAACAGGTCAAAGACATCAAAAGAAATGCCAGATGTGCTCCAGAGGAGGAGTTAGAAGAGACACTGCGTATTATTGCCCCCAGTGTCCTTCCCAACCAGGCCTCTGTATAGGTGACGGTTTTTGCTGTTACCATATTTCTCTACAATATTAGTGAAGTATGGTAAACGTAATTATCACTTCCTGTCATTTACCTCCACACCCCTTATGCCACTACACTAAACTGTACATACATCTGCCTTCCCTGGAACTGACCCTGGCTTGTTTTTTGACCACGCTTTTGCCTAACGCTAAACTGTACATACCATTGCCTGCTCTGGAACTGACCCCAGCCTGGTATACGACCACGCTTCTGCCTAACGCAAAACTGTACATACCTCTGCCTGCTCTGGAACTGACCCTGGACTGTTTATTGACCACACTTTTTGCCTGTCTCTTGGATTGATCTTTCACCCTGCTACTGGAGTAGTGGGACTCATAACACAGGGGTCTCACATATGTGAGGGACTTCAGAATTGTTTTTCTGGATAAAGAAAAAAATGTTTAGGTTTTCTCTTTTCCCGATTAGGGTCTGAAGACCGGAGGCTTCAAAGAGATTTGGGTTTTTCCACATTTTCCAAAATTTGTGGAAAAGAATGACATGTTCAAAAGACTTATTTTATTTTATACATTGGGGTGTCATCTTTCCAAAATTGGGTCATTTTGTGGGCATTTCCATTGTCCTGGTGCTCCAGGGCCTTCAAAAGTGTGTTAAGTTGTCAGGAAATTATATGTGTAATTTATGCTCCTAGAACGCCTGGAGGTGCTACTTACATGTTGGACCCCTGTATGTGGCCAGGCTTTTTAAAAGTCTCACACATGTGCTATTGCCATACTCAGGAGGAGTATATGAATATATTTTGAGGTGTAATTTGTGGTATGCACATGCCATGTGAGAGAAATAACCTGTTAATATGACAATTTTGTGAAGAAAATTGAAAAAAAAAATCTTTATTTTGCAAAGAATTGTGGGGAAAAATTACAACTTAAAAAACCTCACACAAAGTCCCTTACTAAGTACCTTGGAATGTCTACTTTCCAAAATGTGGTTATTTTGGGGGTATTTGTACATTCCTGGCTTGTTAGTGTCTCAAGAAATTAGATAGGGCTTCGGTACATCAGCTGGGATCAGGTGTGATACATTTTAAATGATTGGCACTATAGCTTGTAGACTCTTCACAAAGACCAAATAATATATACCTATTTGGATTATTTTTACCAAAGAAATGTAAAATTACTAATTTGCTAAATTTTATAAGAGAAACAAAGAAAATGCATTTTTTTTACACAATTTTCGGTCTTTTTTCTTTAATAGCGTAAAAAAAAAAAACAGCAGGGAATAAATACCACCAAAATAAAGCTCTATTTGTGTAAAAGAAAAGGACAAAAATTTCTTATGGGTACAGTATTGTATGACTGAGTAATTGTCACTTAAAATGTGAGAGCACTGAAAGCTGAAAATTGGCCTGGTTAGGAAGGGGGTTTAAGTGCCCAGTGGGTAAGTGGTTAAATTACACAGCCCATTTTTGATTGCACGGCCTCTTTTAGATTGCACAGCCCCATTTACACTGCACAGCCCCCTGTACATTGCACAGCCCCTGTACATTGCACAGCCCCCCATGCACTCCCAGGAGACCCCCAGTCTCCTGGGACAGCCCTACCAGCGTACTCTAAAGTTTAGAAAAATCACTGCCAGCCCCTTTTCAAAGATCCTTCCTACTCTGTGTCAGTGTCATTGTAAACCGATTCCTGTAAATACCTTTTTAGCTCTGTTCTTTCATGGCCAGTCACATGACCATTCTCCTCCGACCATTCATGGCCAGTCACAAGACCGCTCTCCTCCTCCAATCTAAAGCTACACCCAGAGGAGTAGGAGGAGTAGGAGGTGGAGAGCGGCCGGAAAGCTAAAAATGTATTTACAATCATTGGTTTACAATAACACAGACACAGTGTAGGAAGGATCTATGAAAAGGGGCTGGCAGTGATTTTTTATAACTTTAGAGTATGCTGGCAGGGCTGTCCCAGGAGAGGTTGGGCAACCGGGAGGACGTCATTTGTTGAATTGCGATTCAGCCATTCTCTGCATCGATGCAGAATCGTTCCCGGCAATGCATCAATTCAACTATTATTTTCAACAACCCTAATAGTTAGCAGGAACAGCCCCAATCAATGCCAGCACTTGCGTTTAGCCCCCCAAGCAACTGCAGTGTCAGTATAATTTTTCTGATCGCTGCCACCTCTGATACTTTGTCTGCAAAACCACAATGTTAGCAAGATCAGGCCTGATCTCTGCTAGCACCAGCAGTTAGTTTTATTTCTAGGGTGCAAGAGGTCCCTGATTGCTAGCCAGGAGCTCTTTTTTCCATAGTCGCCACTAGGTATCGCTAAAGTTTGTGCCCAAAAAAAGGTACACTGGTGAGCAGGCGTACAGTACTCTGAGAATGACAAATGAGAGCGAAGGGTAGGCCTCACTGTTAGAATCAGGTTCAGAATTGGAACCTGTAGAAAGCAGCGGCACCCTGACAGCTAACTTGCATGATGGTGAAGAGGTCCCTGCTAAAATCAGTCATACTCAATCCCATATTGCTGAAATGCTAGAAACCCAAAATTATGCTCAGATGCAGCAGGGTGTAAGTACTAGCACTGCACTACTTTTTGGCGATCTGGCAAGCACCAGCAGTGCAGTACATCCTGGGCTTTTAGACACCAGCTCTGCAGTATTTCATGGTAAGGTGGCGAGCACCAGAAATGCAGTACAAGCTGGTAAGGTGGCTAGCACTAGCAGCAAAATGCAACCGCAGCCAGTTCAAGAACAGACCTGTAGAGCCCACAGTAGCCTCTTAGAGGTGCTTGCAAACCCGAATTAGCTGCCCTCACACTCAGCAGCACCCGTTATCCCCCCATTTATAGCCCAGCCCGGGTCTCAGGTGGAAACAGCTAACTTAACAATGCCCCTTGACTTTTTTGACTGTTGTGGCACCTAACAGTGTGCAACCTAATTGCAGGGGTTTCTCCAAATGGCTCGTTAACGCCCCACTTAGAAAGGGGGAGACAGCCTGCTTATGGATTGAAGAACTTGTAGCAGTAAAATGGAAAGGCAAATGTGGTACATGCATTCATTCTGTCCTCCAATCACCTAGACACAACGGTCCAAATTCACACGGCATCTGGTGTAGTTGAAAATCCTCTCTGCATTCATGACTATAATCAAAATATGGGAGATATAGACTTCAATGACCAAACAAAGCCATATTTAGCTTCCTGCAGAGCTACAGACTGGTACAAAAAATTTGTATATATGTATTTCGATTGACTCTATATAATAGTACAGATTTTGGTGATACAAAAAACTTAATTATGAAATGTAAAATTTAAAGAGGTGGTGTTTGGTGTTGCTAGAGATATGGAAGTGAAAGAAGAAAGATAAATCTTAGGAATGGCAGTACGTTTAGTAAGGGTAAAGACAGAAAGCGTGGGGAAGATGAATGAGGAGGACTAGGAGACTGAGAGGTACCATATGTGTACAGGTATCACCCAGTAGAGTAGAGAGTACAGCTAACACTACCCATTCTACAACCATCTGTTCTCCATCTCCCTGTCCCAGTCTCCATGGTCACATCTTACAGGTCTGTTCCTCACTTCATTTTAAAATGAACAAAACACTGGCTTTACTTTCAAGTGCAAACTGAAAGTGTATTTCTGGTGTACAGCTGCTTTCTGTTGTGCGTCAACATATGAAAAAAAATTGTGTTATAGGACAATGAAATCACCAGGCCTTGAATGACATCCTTGTATTGTATACTGAACTGTAGATGTTGTAAAATAATGTACTATGTATATGCTATTAAGATCCCATCTATTATTCTTGCCTTTCTGGATGTTACCTGCTTGGTCTATGGCTATTTATTCTCTACTCACTCTATAATCTGATCATACATTTCCTTTTATCTCTTTCCCTTAGATTTCCATTTAGTTACATAATTTCATAGACATAAAAAGCAGATATCTGGTTTGCTAATGTCTTGTCAATATGCATACTGTGCATTTGGCAAGCCATATCTGTCACCAACATATTTTGTGGCTTGGACCAAGCATCATAAGCATACTTGTGGTTTGTCCATGTTTATAGCAGGTAGGATTTAAATATGCCACTATCAATGTCATATTAAAGGATACCTCCAACATCTCCAAGAAAAAAATTTAACCTGGATATATATGGTGAAGACTATAAAACTGTAGTGGTTTTGGCTTTAAAAAATACAATTTGTTACTCCTTGGAGTCCTCTTTCTTTCTGAACATTTGCAGTGTATTAAGACTGTCTGAGTAAGACATGTAGACCTATGCTATTCCATTAATGCACAGTTACTTGCTTGCCATTGAAGCCTCTCTACTGCAGCTTTGAGGATATGTTGAGATATATTAGCATATGCAGTGCCCAGGATTAGCATTAAAAATTGTGGGACCCCGTACTCCCTGCCTGACAGGGGCCACCCTTTGGGCAGAGATGAGCCAATGCTTCAGTTCGAACCTAGATTCAGATCACACTTTGGCTGTTTGGGTTCTTGGATAAACTTGGGTGCTTGGATAAACTTAAATGCCTTATGTTATCATATGCAGTGCCCAGGGTCGCCATTAAAAATTGTGGGGCCCCATACTCCCTAAATACAAAAATAAGTATAGCGCTAAGAAAAATAGTGTCAAATTATAGATATACATATAAATAAAAATTATTGAAATGAGAACAAAAAGTTCATGAAGGTGAGTCCCAAGTGAGGAAAGCAAAACATCCAGGTTCATAGGTGACAAAATCCCCACACCAAAGAAGAACAGTGAATGCGCTCACCGGAGGGTATGGACCCAATTTACCCTATAGCAAATGTGTCATACAGGCTGGTTACACTGGAAATCCCCAAAGGTAGCTGGATCACCCGAAGTTTCCAAAAGGTGGTCAGAGCACCCCCATACTTCCTGCCTGACAGGGGCTACCCTTTGGGCAGTGATCCCAAAGTCTGAACCTAGCTGACGGTAAACAGTGAAGAAAATCACCACACCAAAGAAGAACAGTGAATGCGCTCACCGGAGGGTATGGACCCAATTTACCCTATAGCAAATTTGTCATACAGGCTGGTTACACTGGAAATCCCTAAAGGTAGCTGGATCACCTGAAGTTTCCAAAAGGTGGTCAGAGCGTCCCCATACTCCCTGCCTGACAGGGGCTACCCTTTGGGTAGTGATCCCAAAGTCTGAACCTAGGTTCAGAGCAAACTTTGACTGTTTGGGTGCTTGTGTTAACGCCTGAATTATTGTCTATTTGGCCCAACTGTTCGGCCAGTGCCGAAACATCATATATAAAAGCTGTATTTCTGTATTTCTTTCTTTTAGTCATCCTTTCTGATAGCAAAAAAGTTGATCCAAAAAAATATAAAAGGACAGTGTAAAAAACAAAACAAAAACAAAAATAAAAAGTACCCCTGTCCCCCCTGTGTTCACATGCAAACCGCGCATGTAGGTCCCGTGTACATATGTAAACGGTGATTGCACAACAAACGTGAGGTATAATCATGAGTATCAGAGAGAGCAATAATTCTAGCACCTGACCTCCTGTTTAACTCTAAACTGGAAAAAACCTGTAAAGGCTTTTGAATCATCACCTCGCCTATGGATAGTTTAATTGTGCCATTGTTTGCCACCATTGCATGGGTGTATGCAATTTTAACACATGACATGTTGTCGGTGTAACATCATCTTTTATTTTATACCCCAAAAAAAATTGGGTATTGTGTTGGTGTGCTCTGAAATTTTCTAAAGTGTATTTTTTCCTAAAATGTAGTGTTTAAAAATGGCTGTGCAAATATCATGCCACATTAAAATTGCAACAACCACCATTTTATTCTCCAGGGCCTCTGCTTTAAAAAGTATATCATTTTTGGAGTCCTAAATATTTTTATATTTAAAAAAAAAAAGTCAGAAATGGCCCAGGCGGCAAGTGGTTCAATTTCAAACTCAATAGGTTTGATATGCATTTTAGGGGCATAAGCAAATTTTCTAACACTAAGCAAATTTTTCTTTGTCATTCTTGCTGTTAGATATGCTAGAGCAAAAGTGACATTTATTAAGAAAAAAAAAATACACCAATAACTGCTGGCTTCTTTAAAAAGAAAAGCACAAAGACTCCTCCAAAGATCCCAAAAAATCCATATAGGACCCTCAAATGAAATGTCATGTCACTAGTACCACCACCGAATGCTACCCATTGAACTAAATAGAGCCATCCCACAATCATCCTGCTACCACATGCGGTGCACATGGTTGCCACACGGTTAGATGGCATTTTGAGGGTTAAAGCAGCGTAATGATGTGTACTGTGCCTTCCAACAATTATTGATGTAGTAAAAGAAGCTGTAACCTTAATTAAATTACTTGGTGCTGTGTGATGGAGGATGATACTACCTGCTCCTGAAAATGAGTAAATAGTCCCCTCTCTGCCCCTGTTCCTGCTGTTGAGCTGATAGGACCCAGGGAACTTTTATTGATTGCTGTCAGCCAAAGGTATTTAAAAAGTTCTCTCTCTATCCCCCCTGGACCTGGGCTCTATAAGGAGGGCCCCATAAAGGAGGGCCCAGGCTTCATACAGGATGGTCGGATCTCCCTGCCTATGAGTGGTCCTGGATGGGGCCAGGGTAACTTTGATTTAATTGCTGGGAGCCATGATCCATGGAATTACTGTGCATGCACTCAAATGTATTTAAAGAGTACCTTCTCTGCTTTGGGCCCCTTTCTGAATTGATGGTACCTGGGCCCCATACAGGGGGGCTGTCTCTATACCTCTATTAGTGGTCCTAGCAGTACCTAACCATACCAAACCAAGAACTGTTTAACTGCTGGGTCTAGCTTGTGCAAATGTGTGTAGGGTTTTATCTGATTATGTGTTGCAGGCTGCTACATTTGTACAAAGCTGACTATATATAGGCTAATTATCAATAGAATAAGGTTTGTGTATGCAGTATTAGTCAACATTTCTTTTTTAAGTGGATGTATAACCATATTAGGCTGCTTGAATTCAAAGACAAGTTTGGCAAGTTGACTGGCTGGCTATACAGTATACATATATATATGGCTTTCCTACACTTAAATCGGTATACAAAAATAACTTTCTAAGCCCGTGTAATGTCCCACACATGCCCACTGTAATGGAATTTGCGCACAAAGTTGACAAAGTATCACTATTTTAACATATTATCATCTTTTGTGGTCACATATGCTGTTGTCCAAAAACTACAATTCCCAGGATCCAATTTGTCTGTCTTTTGTATAATGTACTGTGCATGCGTCCCCTATGCATTCATTATTTCTGGCAACTCCCACTGGTCTTAGACTAGCAATACGTATTGTGTGAGTGATGATTCAAGGAAGGGTAGGTTTTCCACAAGTATTATAAGTTGACTCTGCCTGCGTTGTTATCAGTGGAGGCTGGTGAAGTTTTAGGATGATGGGGAGCCAGACCCCACCATTCCTTTTTAACCCCTCCCACTTATCATAATTCCACCCCTTATAGACTCCACCAACTCCGTCCCCTGTATTCCACTTGCTTGAACACATATCACATTAATAATATGGCGTAAAAAATATAAATAAATAAGCAACAGCCATTTGAAGCATTATTTTCCTAATATAATCTTAATTTAAATTATAACTTAGCTTATTTTAAAACATAAATAACATTATATATATATATATATATATATATATATATATATATATATATCTACCTACTGACCACACTAAGCAGGAGAGTGTGCTGGGAACTGAGTGTACTCTCCTCCAATGATCAGACTTGTCCTGACATGCCGCCCCCCCGCTGCACAGCCATTCACTGTCAAGCTCAGTGTGTTGGTGCTTCTCCTGTTTCCCCTAGCTCTTAGAGAACAGAGGGAATGTGATCACTTATAAAAAAAGGAAAAAAGGGTATACATAATGTTTTTATAGTTTTTTATATCTATGGTTGCCTTGCATTTCTATTTTAAACGAAGTGAGCTGTTTACAAGGTGATCATTTACCATCACTTTAAGTAAGACTTTAATTGACTACTAGTATGACTTTAGAACTGTTTATGCAGAATTCATTCTATCATTCTGTTTACTATGGGTGAATGTGCTTGGGTTTGGTACACAGGCCAATCATCAAACCCATCGTACATTTCAAAAATTGAGAACCTAAATAAGACTCCATTAATGTAAAGGGTCCTTCTTTAATGCAACTTCAAGGGCAACAACACTAATTATTTCAAAAAACATGCTTCAGGGATGCCTTTAAGCTTTTTGTTGTGTTATGGAACAGTACAATCCTCATTGACAGCGACACCATATTCTGTCATTATATATTTTGCACAAGTAACACATTTTTTTCACTTTTACATTACTGTTTTGCTTAAAAGCAACATCATCACCCGAATGTAAATCTTTAGGGACTTTTGAATGTGACATCCTATTTTTATCAAGCGGTAACAGGCCAGATTTCACCGGTGAGAGTACCAGTCAAAACAGATTTAAAAGCTACTGATCAATTTTGTATCAATTGGCAAATGGCATAACAGTTTTATAGTTTAGTTAGTGAGCATCTTTTTTACTGTACCATATAGCAGTCTCATAAAAGTACATAAATACTTGTCAAAACCACAACCCCACATTTACCGATTCCCCTATCGTTCCCATATTCCCAAATATTCACAAAATAATAAAAATATAGTTTATAAATAGGTAGTAAATAGAAAGAGCTCTGCAGTGTGGGTCTCATTTTACCATATCTGCTGTTGACAGAACAATTGTGGCCTGCAGCCTTTACCTACAGCTACTGTACGCATGAGGAAACACATGACTATTCCCAATGACCAAATTCTATGGCCAAATAGTTCAATGAGAGCAGCACCTCAAAGATGCTGGTTGGCCTCAAAATTCCCACGCTCCTCCTAATTCTTTACTTTCCACCCCCCATCCCACCACAAGATTCTTCATCTGTATCCAGGGCAGTGTCTGAGGCCTCAAGCAATAAGGAGGCATGGTGTGGCAAAGTGTTTGAGGTTTATCTTATGGCACATCAAGCAGGTTAAGGGTCAGCATAGGACCACAAAGAATAGGGCCAAGTATAAGTTTGACACTCTGCATAAGTCTTCTAACCCCATCCCGCCATCTCCAGCAGCATCCTTGACCTGGCAGGTGTCTCTTCGATAGATGCTGGAGCAGAAGAAAAAAAAAGGTTTCCTAATCACCCTCATTGCTTCTAATGTCTCTGTGTCATTGGACTACATGGTCAGTGGCAGGGTCCACATGACCACATACACATGGTGCAGCAAACATGGATAGGGACATTATATTTCCTTCATGCCCCACTAGGCAAATTTGATTGCATCTGTGAAGGGCACAGGATGGGATACACTGCTGGAGTTGGCAGTGCCACCACATGTATTTTTCAATGCTGACAGTACAGTCATCTGAACCCTTTCATCACTGTCCTCATCCTCTGACCCATTGGAACCAGAATTCCTCCCTCAATCACCACTGAACCCATGCACTTACCTAAGGAAAACACTGCAACTCTTTTCTGCAGCTTGTATTCCCGAGAGACAGAAGCCACACTGGGCCAGAGCTTCTGGAAGCTCTTCAATGGCAGGGAGTCTGAGAGAAAGTCAGTACCAGCTTGTCCAGGCCATGTGTGACAACACCAACCTGCTGCCATGGGTGAGGTTTAGGGACATGAACTCTCTGCATGGTGTAATAGACAGGGTATTGAAGGCACAGCAGCAGGAAGAAGATGAGCACTTCTTGCTGTTTCTCTACCTACAGTCACCATCACTGTGAGGGAGAGGTAGCAGCAGGGAGAGGGGGAGCATGATTATGAGGAGGACTGTGGTTCTGACAGCAACGAGGAAGAGGATTGTGGTGCTGGGAGTGAGAATAAGGAAGAAATCTGGGGTGTCTTTAAGAGTTAAAATTATGCAAGGATCTCTGACGTGCAAAAGGGAGCACAAATTGCCCCACTCCAAGATATAGCAGCAAAAAAGGTTATTTGCCATATCTCTTGATGGTGGCTGGATCCAATGTACTTTATGGACGAAGGAGGAACACCTCATGGAAACAAGCTGGCTGCCCTCCCATAAGGTGGTCTTGGTTTTACATTAGAAAAAGGCAGTGCTGCGGCACGTTACCATAACCTCCTGCACAATAAACGTGTGCTCAAAAGCACTCCTTAATTTGTCCCCTGCTTACTAAAGCTGCCATTACCTTTTTTTAAGTGGTTCTAAAGGATAAAGGTTTTTTTTACTTTAATGAATACTCTGCATTAAGGTAAAAAAAAAACTTCTGAGTGCAGCTCCTCCTCTGCCCTCCCCTTATACTTACCTGAGCCCCATTTCCATCCAGCGTTGTGCAGGAGAGCAGCATCTTTCTTCCTCCTCATATGCTCAGAAACAGCAGCAGGAGCCATTGGGAAGAGGACAGGTCTTTCTAAGCCACCTAACTACAGTTAAATGACCAGAAAGTGCATTGTTGGTAATTGGTTGCTAAAAAAGCAAAGGGTACAATAATTCACTATTTTCCTAAATTCTGAACTAATGCTTGTTTGACCTTCTACTTTTTATCAAAATCTCTCCATTATTTGTCTTCTCAGAGAAAACATGTCTCATCCCTTTTTTCCTCCTAATTTTGTTAATTAGTTTGGTAAAATATACTCAAAATGTTCCATAACCCCATAAGGCCCCTTTCACACTATGAGTCTGTCAAACGGACTCCGCTTTTCTCAGCGGGGGATGGATCCGCCGATCCCCCGCTGAGCAGGAGAATGACAGCTGTTCTACGCACTGTGTGCGGAGACACAGCTGTCACAGCCCCATAGATCTCTATGGGGGAATCGGATGGGAACGGACCGTCGGTCCGTTCTCATCCGATCCCACCCGATCTGCTGGACGGATGGAAAATAGGGTTTCCATCCATCCAGATTTGACGGATCGGGTCGGATGTCAGCGGACATGTCTCCGCTGACATCCGATCTCCCATAGAGATGCATGGGGGACCGTTCAGATCCGCCAAACAAAAATGGACAGGCAGATCTGAACGGTCCGCCTGTGTGAAAGGGGCCTAAAACATGTCTCATCCCTTTTTTTCCTTTTCATTTTGTTAATTATTTTGGTAAAATATGCTCAAACTGTTCCATAACCCCCAAAAGCCTTGGCTTTTCATATACTGTTTGTGCAAAACACACCAAGATATGTCTTATATTTTCTGACATTTAATATTACAAGGTTTGTATGTCTGCTCCAAATACACCAACATAAATTTGTGCCTTTGGTCCCCCTAGTAGATGTAGCTAGTGGAAAATGCATGGCTTTACTTTCAGATGTGGCTGTATTCATCTAAAATCTGGATAGGTATAATTATTGGGCTGAGGTGGTACAAAAACAACAAGCAAAGAACTGAATTCTGAAAGTATGTCTGAAGATCTGCTGACAAATGAAAAGCTTGCCACATGTGATATGTATTTAATATTAAAACTAATTTTCAATATTATTAAATTCATTTAAAGAATAACAGCAAGGAAATTCACCATATTTCTTAGATCATGATAGTTCATCTCAACCTCATCAAAACCTGCACTGCTGTCTTTGTGGTTCATACCAATTTAATACCTAAAGACCAGATATGTACATGTCAGCATTACACATACACTATTACACACACATAGTCCTAGATTAAATGATAGTTAGACTTACATGACCTATCAAAGTCACATTGTGACAATATTGAGGACCGACGAGCCTCAAACTGAGTGGGGAGGATAGGGATTTGCATTTGTTTCTTCAAAATGTGCAAATCAATGAAAAAAAAAAAAATCATATTAACCACTTTACCACCGGAGGATTTTGCTGTCTTACGTCCAGGCCACTTTTTGTGATTCGGCGCTGTGCGAGTTTAACTGACAATTGCGCAGTCGTGCAACGCTGTTCCCATACGAAATTTACGTCCTTTTTTTCTCACAAACAGAGCTTTCTTTTGGTGGTATTTGATCACCTGTGCGATTTTTACTTTTTGCGCTATAAACAAAAAAAGAGCGTAAATTTTGAAAAAATAACAATATTTGTAACATTTTTTTATATGAAATTCCCCCCCAAAAAAATGTAAAAATCAAAATTTTTTAAAATTTTTGGCCAATTTGTCTTCTGCTACATATGTTTGGTAAAAAAAATCACAATAAGCGTATTTTGATTGGTTTGCGCAAAAGTTATTGCGTTTACTAACTAAGGGAAAGATTTCTGCCATTTTTGGTGTTTTTTTTTTAACGCGTAATGGCGGTGATCTGCGATTTTTTTTGCGGGACTGCGACATTGCGGCGGACAGATCGGACCCTTGACTGACATTTTTGACACTTTTGGGGGTACCAGTGACATTTCTATAGTAATCAGTGCTATATATATGCACTGTTACTGTAAAAATGACACTGGCAGGGAAGGGGTTAATTTTATTGGAGAGGGAGAGGTTAATGTATGCCTGGTGCTTACTAACGTGTGTGGGGGGAGGTGACTGAGTGACACAAGGACAGATCGCATGTTCAGCTATGCTGAACACTGCAATCTGTCACTCCTTGTCACTTAGGAGATCTGCCCGCTCTGTTTACACAAGCGGGCGGATCTCCAAACTGGATTCCTCGACGATCGGGAAAGAGCAGCGGCGATCGCCGCTGCTCCTCCCCTGGCCCGACTCCCGCTGTGACTGAAAACAGCGGGAGCCCGCCTCCGGCGGCGCGCGAGCGCTGCCTACAGGGGGAGGAGTCCAGCGACGTAGGTCTACGTCGCTGGACGGTATCGAGCCACTTTGCCACAGTACGGTCAATGTGACCGGTCGGCAAGTGGTTAAGATATGTGTCTGGGGACAAGCAAAATCATGAGACATATTTTATATAACCCCCACCAGAAAACAGCTCATCTTAAGACCATGCTGAAACAACACAAGACAGCCCATCGAAAATCGAACTAAACTCAGTAGAATGTCAAAAATCCCATTAGTAGGTTGTATTTTAATCTATAGCCTATTAATAGTGGTCCATAAATCTTCACACAGAGCTAAATTTCATAAAATATCGTATAAGCTATCTTAAGGTACAACCTTCACCTAACCAGAAGGAACTAGCATTTAAAGTGGAAAAAATCACCCAAAGATGTGTGTTTATAAAATATGACATGCTAAATGCAAATAAATCAATCCTATCCAGTGCATCAAATCATATACTACATACCCCTACACCTATCTATGTATGTATCATCGCATTTGATGATATACAGTTGTTGCATGGGTATGTAGTATACAGTTTAATGCACTGTACATGATTGATTTATTTGCATTTAGTGTGGCATATTTTATAAATACGCATTTCAGAAAATATCAAGAAAAAAACACATTTAAGAAAAGCAATTACTCTAAAAGTTTACGAGTTAGACTTTAAACACTTTAAATCGTTTATATTATGAGGTGCAGAAAGCAGATGGGACTGATTTTACTTGCATGTGATTGGGAATTCTTTGCAAGGTGATTCCTCACCTTATTTGCGAAGCTCTGGAGCAACTGCACTTGCAAAGTGCACAGTCTATTTTCCTTTATTAAAGTCAACCCCAATACCTCTCCTAAAAAGAATATATATAAACCATATCATGCTGGATGTCTAACAAATTGTGGTTTCTTTTGTGCAATAATATGTTGTTGTAAGCAGTTGTTGGACTATAACATATGATCATCTGAAAATATTGATATACTTTAAAAAATGGCAAAAAGGCAGTGTTCACTGGAGCATCATAAAACACCTCAACACCCCTCAGCACACCCCTTAGACCCTTTGATTGGTTGTATAGTTTCAATAAAGCCCTCTCTAGGATCCAGAAATAGCTTTCTGCTTTTGACAGTTTTCCATAAGAACCATGCCTGAATGGTCATTTTTGAGGCCTATCAGAATCTGGCTTACTCTAACGTGAATTTGACTCTTCACAGGGACCAAAGACCAGGCGAACTCTGCATTTTTAATTTTTAAATCCCATTTATTGTACTATTACTGTTAACTGTTATATAACAATATTTGTCATACATATTTCTCTTGCATTGTTTTCAATTTTTTCTTTTAAAAAAATATTTAAAAAAGTTTTTGTAAGCCATCACATATACCCAGTGAAGTAAACAGTCTCAGATAATACACTGAGATTAAACAAATCCCCACACATAGGTTTTACTTGTTTATCTGCAGTCTTCTGCTCTCTACAAGTATAAAAAAGAAATATGCCCACGCCCTTATAAAGCAGCGAACTCAAAAACACCTGGAATGTATGGTAGAAATATAAAATATAAGGAGTCGCGCTAAAATTGGTCTGGTCAATTGCATCAAGAAATTAGCTTAATTCAAACAGAACATCTCAATTGAAATGCATAGCACAGGTCAAAACATGCAGCATCAGCAATAAAATAAGGTTGTATAGTCCACTTTCAGCTCTAGAATTCTACAACTGTTCATGTGAATTGATGCGATGAGAAATTTCCACCCTGGTGAGTATTAGGATGACATAAAACAACTTTGTGAATCCCTACAACACATAGAGCCTCTTACCAGAGGGGAAAAGGTGATGCACAGTGAGTAGTTAAGGACTACTACCACCTATATCCAACATAGCAGCTCCGGTACAATCAGCCACAGGGAGTACACCAACCACAGATAGCCTCCAAACAGACTGGATTTAGATTGGATCAGCTCTCATCAGGTAAGTATGCAGTGGGAAATAAAAAAAACGGGACAAGCCCATAGCGTAATACCGCTAAAACCACAGTTTTATTGTGATATATACAAGTTGCACTCACCCACAGGTGAACAAGAAAAGCCTGTAGCTGCTAGGAAACACCAAAAGCGGAGCGGACACTTCCGGTTTCCGGGTGTGATAAATAACTTGGGTTCGGCTCCTCCCTAACGTGGGTTCTGCTCTCTACACCCCTTAAAAAGTGCAGATTGTGTTAAAAATCTTTCTTTAGCTGTCAGCATCAGAGAGAAAGAGGTAGGGAAACCGCAGTTACAGTGTGTGAGAGAGGATTGGAGGAAAGAAACACACACCCCTCCACACAGCAGAAGAACCATGTTCTGAATAGACAAGCTCTGTGCTTATCTCCTTCCCTGACACAAATTTATCTCGTGTGTCGAGAAAACTTCTCAGAAGTGACTCGTGCGGACAACAGAGGAACGAAGCACCAGAGAGAAATGATACTCAGAGCTTTGAAGAAAGATAAATAAACACTACAAATATATGTGCTTTGCTCAAATTCCATGACAGAGGTTTTCAACCGCTTTAAGCTAAGTCTCTAAATGCTCTAAATAAGACATTAGGGATCCCTGCCTCTTTGAAAAAAGCTACCATATTTAAACTCTGTTTTATACCTGTCTCAATTTCTACACAGTGTGAAACTAAAAGGGCAATCGTTACACACATACCTGGATGGGCACCACATTTTATGAACAGGCTGTAAGATGCGGACTGTAGTTTGCATAACCCAGTGGAGTGTAATGGCCAGTGTAGCAAACTCTAGATTCTGTTATAAATTAGCTTATTTCTCAATATTCATAAGCCCAGTCTGACTGTTTTTCTGAAATGGCTGCCAACACCTTTATAATTAAAGCCCAACTTAAGCTTTGTAGGAATATTTAAAAAAATTTTTTTTACAACCCCTGATAAAATAGAAGAAAACAATACTGCATTCTCACTGCAATATCCCTCCTATCTCTGATACCCAATAGACTAACTGCTCTGCAATCCAATAGATTAAGCAACCAAAGTTATAAAAAGATAAAGATGGCCTATGGCGTCATGTGACCAGTCTGAAGTCACTTGGATTAGGATGTATTAAAGGAATATTTTTCAAAGTGAAACAGGGTTGGCAAAGTCCAGTGAAAATACTGACAAAGTCTGCAGGGAAAATTTTGCTGGGAGTCCACTTAAACCATCATATAGTTTTTAAACAGCACAGTGCCTAAGTGGTTAGCACTTCTGCCTAGCAGCATTAGGGGGGCCAGTTCCAATCCCAACCACAGCACTGCCTGCCTGGAGTTTGAATGTTCTTCCTGTGCCTGCCTGGGTTTCCTCTGGGTACTTTGGTTTTCTCCCACACTCCAAAGACATGCTGGTAGGTTATTTGGATCCTGTCTAAATTGGCTCTAGTATGTGTATGTATGAATGTGAGTTAGGGACTTTAGATTGCAAGCTCTTTGAGGGCAGGGACTGATGTAAATGTACAATATATATATGAAGTCCCTATAATGAATAAACAAGGCTCTAGAGATGTGCCAACTTATCCCGAATAAGTGAGAGAAGTTACAGAGGAGGAAGCCTTGTTGGAAGAGAAGAACCAAGACTTTGCTACTACTGCCAGACTTTCTCCAGTAAAAGAATTGATTCTGTCAAGTTCTGCTCAGGTGAAACAGATATTTCATGAGAGAAATTAAAGTAAATTTGATCTCAAGTCAGACTCTGAAACATCAGGGAAATTGAAGCATTAAATGCAATCAGACTCTGAGACACAACGTTCAGGTAGTAGAGGTCCAGTTAGAAATGCATAAAACAGTGTCTTAAATAATACAGGATTCGGTGCAAATGCAATCATTCTCGCTGATATTTGAAAGACAGAGGATCAAGTAGTAGGCAAAGGGTAGGAATGCAACAGTCTCTCACTAATTTTTAGTAAGACTGTGCTAGCCCTGGCCTCAGAGAGGAAGGCATCTGGAGAAGTTACTGTATTTTTTGGCATATAAGACTACTTTTGAGCCCCCAAAATATCCCCCAAAAATGGGGGGTCGTCTTATACGCCGAGTATAATATCTCCAAGGTAATCTAAGTATAAGTATTACCGGTAGATGAAAGTTAGTGGGGTCGTCTTATACGCCCAGTCGTCTTATAAGCCGGAAAATACGGTAGATCACATGGCAATGGGCAATTTGCCAGATAAAAACATTATGGCTTGGGAGAAAGTGGAAACTTTGAGGCACAATGCACAAAGGGGAATCCAATTCCAGATACAATAGTAGCAATTATAAAGGCCTTGCAGAAGATACAGCATAGGGAGCCTATCTGGTGTCTAGAAAATATGAGAAATTTAACATTTTGAATCTTTTGTCTATGTTGATACTTAGTTTTCACTGAAGATAGCCTCTACCTGTATATTTCCTCAGCATATACTCAGTTGGAAATGGCCTGGTTTGTGACAAGTTTATTTTAAAGGTTAGTGTGAGGTTAAAGGTTAGGTTTATGTGTTAGATAGAGGTTAAGATTAGTGGTTTGGTTTATGGTTATGCTTTAGGTTTAAGAGTTACACTGAGGTTAAGCCTTAAAGGGTAGCCATTATTTCTTTAGATGTAGTCATTCATTTTTTGGGGGGTTTACAAAGCCATTTTTCATTTTTGATTATTGTCTTATATTGCAACATATGCAAAAAAAAGAATAGTGCTCTAAATGATTGCATCAAACAATATGGCATCAAATCTCCCATAGTAAAAGATAACAAACCTATTTTTAAAAGCTGAAAACCAATGTACCAAGATAAATACCTTGAATTTTGTGCAGATTACATAATGGTTAATGGCTGCAACCATAAAGGCAGTTTTATATAATATAATAATACGTTTTACTGTATTATAACAAAGAATGTGTGTTTAATACAAGTATACTGGATTATTGTACCTTTTTGCCTGTTCAAGTAGGGGCTAACGTCATTTGATGTAACAGCCGTTTTCACCCAATGAATCTCATATTTTTCTAGCAAAGCCAAGAACTTCAAAAGAGAACCAAAACTATTATTGCAAATCTGTTTATACTGAGCAGGAGTGACAGATTATGAAGCAGTCTGGGACTACTTAAAAGAAAAATTATAGAGGCTACAATCACTTCCTGTACCATACGCAACTGGGTAATCCTGATCATGTAAGCTTCACTTGGCACTGTCACTCGCAGAGTTTTAGGCAACAGCTTACATATTACATACCCAACCTAACATTTTAACAATTTCATGAACGTCATAAAGCAAGCAACAGCAATCTATTTAACTGAGGTTTTAATACACCCATGTATAGTATATAGAACGTTTTAGAGGATGGACAGCATCAAGAGGTAAAGATCGTAATCCATGCATGTAACCAAGTGTGTCCCCAAAACCACCACAATAAATACAAAAAAATACAAGGGGGTTACAGCACAGAGCATATAATTGCTTGCTCCTATTAAAAAATAATCAAGTAACTTCAGCTATCCCTTCCCTTTTAATAGTTTCGGGCATCCCTTCCCTTTTAATAGCTCCAGGCATCCCTGCCCTTTTAATAGCTTCAGACATCCCTGCCCTTTTAATTACTGACCTGCACTAGGCAAAAGAAAAATAGATATGAAGAAAAAAATAGGTCTAAACCGCAGTATGTGTCTCCAGTAGCCTAAAGCAGGGGACTATAACAGCAAAACATTGGATATTAATCCAAAGTAAAATACAAAATGTAGTCATTATTATGCAATATTAAAATGATTAAAAACATAGGCATCCTACTCCAAACATTTAGAGGAGATGATACCTTCTAATAAGCTAATGTAGCTCTATGATAAAGCATACAATCACAAATACAGACACAAGAACAGTTCAATCCGGTATAGATGGCTTGTGCTTAGCCATCTATACCAGATTGAACTGTACTTCTGTCTGTATATGTGATTGCTGTGAAGCTGGCCAAATGTGTCAAAGTGATCCAAGTGATTGGACAGCACACTGGCTAAGTGATTAGCACTTCCACCTGGCAGCACTAGGGTTGTAGGTTTGAATGCCAACCACACCACTACCTGCCTGGTAGTTTATGTGTTCTCCCTGTGCCTACATTGGTTTCCTCCCAATCTCCAAAGACATGCTGGTAGGTTAATTGGCTCCTACCTAAAATTGTCCCTAGTATGTGAATGAATGTGAGTTAGGGGCTTCAATTGTAAGCTTCCATAGTGTAGGGACTGATGTGACTGTACAATATATATGTAAAGTGCTGCATAAATAGATGGTTCTATATAAGTACCTGTAATAAAATATAATAAATAATGATTCCTCTCTGGACAGTCCCTACACGCCCTTGCAGATTGCCAAAATCTTACTTGCTAAATAGCATGTTCTTAGGCTCATGGACATATAGTGCAAATGTGTAGCAAACAGACACAGCTGGAGATGAGCTACAGATGCCCACAATGGGGAAAACAAAAGTTTTAGAGGGTGGACAGCACCAACAGATAAAGATAGTAACCCATAACCCAGGCCAAGGTTGTCGGAAAGAGGCCCTTTACCTCATTAAAATATAGAGAAAATGCTTTGCCAGGAGGCAAGGTACATTCTTCATGTTAAAGGCATGTGGCCACACTATTTTTATGTCTTTATTGCTGCAGATGTGCTGCAGCAAAAGAACCATTTTAGAAAGGAAAACTTAGTGAGTCTTTCAAGGTCTTGTACATCTGTCTTTTAGAGGGCGGAGTCCCCCATGATGTTTTTTTACAAAGAATAACAAGCTGGCAGGGAAATATAATTTCAATGGCATTTATTCTTTGCAAATGTCACTTTTGCTGTAGTAAATATTAGACATTGTACAGGTGTGCCATTTTACAGGCAGGTTTAGGGCATCCCTCAAGCATGTTACCCATACATCCTTGAGTTTCAGTGGTCATACTGGGCCATGGCTGCAGCTGCAGTCATGACCCTAGTATCAGTGTTTTCAGCCAGTGATGCTGAATAAAGTAAAAGTGATCCAAGCAGCTAAGTAGCTACTGGATCACTTTTACATGTGGTGGAAGAGGGTCCCCCCAGCTGCCTTTAGCCGCCTTCCTGGGCTCTCCTGTCCCACCCGAGAGCCCAGGTTCCGCCTGGTTACTATAAAAATTACCAAGGACCACAATGTCCCGATCATCTCTATGGTCTAAGAAACTGGAAGCAATTAGTATTCTGAAATTCCAGTTTCATTCTAATGTAAACATGCCGTCACCAGCCTGTAAAAGCATCTGATCAAACCGATCTTGGTTTGATCAGATGCTTTTAAGGGCAGAGCAGAGATCTGAGGTCTATAAGATGTCTCAGTGAAGAGAACCTGTCACTACTCATGCTATCAAAAGGATGAGCAACATAATAAAGGGATGAGCAACGGCAATAAAGTTGAGCAAAAAATACATTTAAGAGACAGTGTAATAATCCCCAAAATAAAATATGTAGCAGTTTTCCAGGCCTTGTGCCTGATGTGGGATATGCCATTGTGACACCTCCAACACTTTTTAGTTGTGAACCCAGGTGTGAGAACTGAGACAAAGACTATTCCGGGATCTTTGGTTTGTTTTGTTTTATTGAATTTGGGGATGGGAGAAGGGAATGAGTGGGATACTCCTCTGGCTCAACTAGGTACACTTTGGGACACTTGAAGAAAAATGCCTGTTGGCGCTGTCTTGACGCCAGCTGAATGCCGACCAGAGCTTCCTGACGCCTAGAGATACTGTAGTACTGAAACTGTGCTGGAACCTCAACTTTAACTCAGAAGATCCAGGACTGTAGAACACTTGACTCCTGACACTGCATTAGCTCAAAAGTTACTGAACAGCTCCCTCCAACCCTGCACTGGCTGAGGTAGCTCTGTGTAGATACTTGTGCTGCTGAAAATTTTAACCTCGTACACTCCCCACTGTACACTGACTCTTCAGGTGCCAAACTACAGGTGCCCCCTTTAACACTTCATGGTCCTCTACCTAGGTACCCTCTCTAATACTTCAGGGTCCTCTGACCAGGCTCCCCCTTTAACCGCTAGCTGACTCCTGGATCCCAAGAACCTACTTCCGGAGTGGTCCCCTCTGACTCTAGCAGACCCCCAGGGTCAGTCCACAGTACTCACGACCTTTGTAGGCTTTCCTGAAACTGGACCCCTCTCTCTCTCCACTGGTTCTCGGCACACCGGATCCCCTCTGTAGCTAAGCTTCACACTCTTTGGATTCCCAGGCCGCCACCTGGGACACCCGCTTCTTCTGACAGGAGGAGAGACAGCCGTACTCTCCCTCCTGGGACTCTGCTTCCCGCCAAAGATGCTGCATCATGCGTTCCCTTCAAACTTATACCCACTCCCAGAATCCTCTGCGGCAGAATCTGCCTTCTGGGGTAGTTACAAGCCTGACTGAGCCACTGATTGGGTTTCCTCCACTGCCCTATGGGAATCCTATCACAGAGCCAGTGGGGAGACTTCCCTGTCAGTAACCTCACCTGGGAGACATGACAGTCCAGCTTAAATCATGGCCCTGCTGTTAAGCAGCCAAGGCGCACTATACTTTACCTAGCACCTACCTGTAGGGTGCTACAAATACATAACAAAATTTCACCCCGTACTCGCATTTAAAGGCGAAGGCATACACATGTGAGGTATTGCTATGAATGTTATAGTAAGAGAAATAACTCTTGTACCAGACCTCCTGTGTACCTCTAAAAGGGTAACCTGTAAAGGCTTTTAAATTGTAGTCTATGAAGTTTTTTAATGTTTTTATGTTTGTTGCCATTCCACGAGGTTGTGCAATTTTAAAGTGTGACAAGTTTGTCTATTTACTTAGCGTAACATTATCTTTTTTATTTTGCCATACAAATTATATTCTCTTTTTGTGCATTAAAATTCATGAAAGTGTAATTTTCCCCAAAAAATAAAATTGCATTTGAAAAATCGCTGCACAAATATCATATGACATAAGAAAATTGCAGCACTTACCATTTTATTCTCTAGGGCCCATGCTTAAAAAATATAAAAAATATTTTGGGGTTGTAAGTATTCTTTTTTTGTGTTAGTGCATGTCAGCCATTTTTAGTCCCCTCATCCCCCCCCCCCCCCCCCCCAATGCCATTTGTTTGACAACCCCTTGCCTATTAGTCTAGAAAATGGCCAGAACTGATTTAAAGCTGAACTGAAGGCACATTTTTTTCCCCCCGTCCAGTGGAGCTATACTGCGCGGGTTAACTGCTCATTTTTTTTTAGGGGCAATGACAACAGAGGTATACTTACCTGATGCGCTGATCCTCCCCGCAAAAGACCAGTGCAGCAACCCCATGCTCTAGCGGTCTTGAAAGACCGGGAACAGTCCACCGCTGAACCGTGGGGAAGCAGGGTTTTCCGGAGTATCGGCAGTTCAGGTGAGCATAAGCTTTGTGCTCACCCCTAAACAAATGAGCAGTTGACCCATGCAGTGCAAGCACAGCCTGGGAAAAAATGTTTTTCCCAAAGTTGGGCTTTGAAAATTTGGCACTCATTGCCTTTCATGGAGTTTGGATTGACGTTCAGAACTTCAACACATTTCACTGAACCTCTCACAAAACAATCCTTTGTACATCACCTCATCTCTAGTAATTACCAACACTCCCAAAACAATAAATTAATCACCTTTCTGACTAAACTGTATTACAAGTAATGTGGCTTATCTGTACTTGTACAATGCATGCACAGGACATGTGCAGCATCTATTTCGTGCTTTTTTTTTTTTTACACTTTAATTAGGGAATTGCAAATTTAGCTTAATAAAGACATCTTTAAATAAAAACAAAAAATCATTATTTTTTTATTATTATTATACAGGATTTATATAGCGCCAACAGTTTGCGCAGCGCTTTACAGTGTGGTGGAAGACAATACAGTTACAGTACAATTCAAAACAGGAGGAATCAGAGGGCCCTGCTCGTTAGAGCTTACAATCTAGAAGGGAGGGTCAAGTGAAACAAAAGGCAGTAACCGAGGGGGATGGGCAGATGGATAAAATGGAGGTAGAGTTGTTAGGTGTGGGTAGGATAGGCTTCTCTGAAGAGGAGGGTTTTCAGAGATCGCCTAAAAGCTAATAGAGTAGGAGATAATCGGACAGATTCTCTGGTAAAGTCCTGGAGGCGAGCATGGGAGGAGGTGACAAGGGAGCTAGAGAGCAGGAGGTTTTGAGTGGAACGAAGAGAGTGATTGGGTTGGTATTTTGAGACTAGGCTAGTGATGTAGTTGGGGGCTAAGCTGTGGATGGCTCTGTAAGATGTTGTTAGTATTTTGAATTTGATTCATTGGGTGAGCGGAAGCCAGTGGAGGGCAAATAAAAACAAAAAATCATTACAATCACCCAATTTCAATTAACAAAGTGTTGAATTAAACACTGTGCAAAGATAATCATGTGCAAGGAATTTAAAAAAAAGGATATTTTCTATCACAATTGGTTGTTTAACCCCTTGATGCCGACCTCACACAAATATGTGGCCCCACTAGACCAGGCTTTTTTTCCGTGGGGCCATATATTTGCGCATCTCCCTTTGTGCTGGGAGCATGCGACACGGTGCACTCTCAGCAGAAAGACTGGGGGTCTCACCGAGAACCCCAAGCCTCATACTAATGATCAGGACTTGGAACACCCAATTCTGAGTCACCTGATCACTGTAATGGCCTTGGATTGGCTACCACAGTGATCAGTCACTGTGAAGTCTGCCTCATGTTTTCTTTCTCTGTGAATGGATGAGGCAGGGAGAAAAACAAAAGTGTATGTAAAAAAGATAAAAATAATAAAAAATAAAATACAAAAAAAAACATAAACCAAGGTTTGATCTGGATCAGTGCCAGGGTTAGTGTTTGGGTCAAGGTCAGGGTCTAAGGTCAAGGTCAGAATCAAAAGGTCAGGCCCAGTATTTTTTTTTATAGGAATTTTTTTTAATAGTATCAGTATCAGGTAGTGTCAGTGTGTTTTAGGTAGGATAAAAAAAAAAACAAAATGCACACTATTGTTTCTGGGCTGTACTACGGGTACAAACAACAACTAACATACACATATGTGGTATCGCTGCAATCGCAGGAGCAGGAGAATTTATTTTAGGTTGTTCTTTAGTGGAAGGCTATGGTAGTAGCAATAAATATACAGCTACCTTTTTAAAAAAAATGCTTTTCACTATTTTGGGCCAGCTTTCCTTTGATAATAAAAAAAAATCAAGAGATATCCATAACCATTTACCACCAAATGAAGACCCAAAAAACAAGGTATAATCGACCTGGATGCACTAAGTAGCAAGTGAAGAGTGCAACTCCAGACAAAACATTTATCTTGTTTTGTAGAGTGTGTGAAAGAGTATAGGATCTGTCATGTATTTAACACTGTATGTGAATCTGTCAGGGAGATTTCCCTTTAGTTCCTGTCCAGTATGGGACTAACATCAGATGTGAAGGAAAATTACTTAGACGGAAACAAAGACATTAAAAAGAACCCAACAGAGATTATACTCTTTTAAGAACTTCATTTTTCTTGCTTCAGTATCCAAAGAGCAAAAAACCCAAAAGCCCTGAGTAGCGCTTTACACAAAATGCATCTAAAAAATGTTTTGTTTATCAAAATCATGCATTTAGTTCATTTTAATAAAGCAGTTGAACAATGCCCCATTCTTGACTAATGACAAAGGTGATATACAGTAGGCTAAAAAGCAATATCTGAATCTGATTCGGGTGAGGTGACAAGTACCATTCAAAAGAAAACCACCTTGATACATTTATTCCCATGATTTTAAAAAAGTGGAACAAGTGTTAACATAGTGTCAGTTTAAAAAAAAAAAAAAAGTTTATTTAAAAATACTGTATTTTTGTATTGAATCAATTCATATTACCTGCTAATGAAGTATGAAGTAAAGACATGGTGAGCAGACCATTCAAGATATCATAGACTCAGAAATATGACCCATAGTTTATTAATAGTACAGGTACCATATGTGAAGCATGGAACGAAATAAATGTGTTTAACCAGATGTCTGGTGCAATATTCTGCAAATATCTAATAATCATTTAGCTCAGATAAATAGTTTCATAGAGTTATATATATTTGTTTATTGACCTGGAAATTGCTGTCCAAAAAAGACAGCATATTGTGATATTTCCTGAACTAGGACAGAACCAAAATGAAACCATTTTCATAGGCGGCTCTCTAATTAGGCAAATTAGGCGGTCGCCTAAGGCCTCGCACCTATAGGGGCCTCACGGCCAGTAGCGGAGCGACAACATTGAGCAGGGCGCAGTCAGAGAAATCTCCCAAGTAAAAGATTGTTTTAAATCCTCGGATATAAAAGTTGCAGCAGTGTCCTGCTGTCCCTTCACTGCGGCTGCCAGGTGTCTGTTGTCCGCTGACACTTACCCTGCCTTCTCTGCCTGGGGATTGGCCGTCTGATAATGTAATCCCATGATGTGGAGGAATCGGTGGGCATGTACCTGCATCAGTAGGAAGTGACTGCCCGGTCAGCTCACTCTGCTATCATTGGTTGTTGCTCTGGGAGGAGAGCTCTGCCCTGGCCCAGGAACATACAGGTAACCAGGCCCTGACTTGTCACTCTGCAGGCTGGTCATAGATTTGTGGTGTCTACTACGCAAAGGGAGTGAGTAGCCCCGGGGTGGCTGAAGGAGAAGGAGAGGACCCCTGGGTGGCTGAAGGAGAAGGAGAGGGCCCCTGGGTGGCTAAGGGAGAGGGCCCCTGTATGGCTGAGGGAGGAGGAGAGGGGCCCCTGGGGGGCTGAGGGAGGAGGAGAGGGCCCCTGGGTGGCTGTGGGAGAAGAAGATGGCCCCTGGGTGTGAAGGAGAAGGAGAGGGCCCATGGGTGGCTGGGGGAGGAGGAGAGGGCCCCTGGGTGGCTGTGGGAGAAGGTGAGGGCCCCTGGGTGGCTGTGGGAGAAGGTGAGGGCCCCTGGGCTGCTGGGGGAGAAGGAGAGGGCCCCTGGGCGGCTGGGGGAGAAGGAGAGGGCCCCTGGTGGCTGGGGTAGAAGGAGAGGTCCCCTGGGTGGCTGGGGTAGAAGGAGAGGGCCCCTGGGTGGGTGGAGGAGAAGAAGGAAAGAGCCCCTGGGTGGCTGGAGGAGAAGGAGAGAGCTCCTGGGTGGCTGGGGGAGAGGGCCCCTGGGTGGCTGGGGGAGGAGGAGAGGGCCCCTGGGTGGCTGTGGGAGAAGAAGATGGCCCCTGGGTGGCTGGGGGAGAAGGAGATGGCCCCTGGGTGGCTGGGAGAGAAGGAGATGGCCCCTGGGTGGCTGGGAGAGGAGAGGGCCCCTGGGTGGCTGGGGGAGAAGGAGAGGGCCCCTGGATGGCTGGTGGAGAAGGAGAGGGCCCATGGGTGCCTGGGGGAGAAGGAGAGGGCCCCTGGGTGGCTGGGGGAGGAGAGGGCCCCTGGGTGGCTGTGGGAGAAGGTGAGGGCCCCTGGGCGGCTGGGGGAGAAGGAGAGGGCCCCCGGTGGCTGGGGTAGAAGGAGAGGTCCCCTGGGTGGCTGGGGTATAAGGAGAGGGCCCCTGGGTGGGTGGAGGAGAAGAAGGAAAGAGCCCCTGGGTGGCTGGAGGAGAAGGAGAGAGCCCCTGGGTTGCTGGGGGAGAGGGCCCCTGGGTGGCTGGGGGAGAAGGAGAGAGCCCCTGGGTTGCTGGGGGAGAGGGCCCCTGGGTGGCTGGGGGAGAAGGAGAGGGCACCTGGGTGGCTGGGGGAGAAGGAGAGGGCCCCTGGGTGGCTGGGGGAGAAGGAGAGGGCCTCTGGGTGGCTGGGGAGAAGGACCCTGGGTGGCTGGGGGAGAAGGACAGGGCCCCTGGGTGGCTGGAGGAGAAGTAGAGGGCCGCTGGGTGGCTGGAGGAGAAGGAGAGGGACCCTGGGTGGCTGGAGGAGGAGAGGGACCCTTGGTGGCTGGAGAAGGAGAGGGCCGCTGGGTGGCTGGAGGAGAAGAAGGAGAGGGCCCCTGGGTGGCTGGAGGAGAAGAAGGAGAGGGCCCCTGAGTGGCTGGAGGAGAAGGAGAGGGGCCCCTGGGTGGCTGGAGGAAAAGGAGAGGGGCCCATGGGTGGCTGGGGAAAAGGAGAGGGCCCCTGGGTGGCTGGGGGAGAAGGAGAGGGCCCCTGGGTGGCTGGGGGAGGAGGAGAGGCCCCCCTGATGCCAGAGTCAGTTGCCAGGGAAGAGAGTGGAGCTGAGCCAGTCCTGCATATCTGACATCAAAGCCAAACATGGTGGAGCTGGAGCCCTTTGCCCTACACAATGACAGCACCCAAGGTGGAAGGTGAGGGGTAGCAGGGCTGTGACATTATATAGCATATGGACTCTGTACATTATTGATAGTTTTGGTTGGAGTTGTGCTTTAGATGTTTAACTCTGTTGTTTTTCCCCCAGCTGTGAGGGACTGAGGAATGACAGCCCACTATGCTGGGACTTATAGTGCCCTAGAATGTGGAGGACTGAGGAATCCTCAGTCTTTCAGAGAGGGCACTACAAGTTCCAGAATAGCAGGCTGCCATGCCTTAATCCCCACAGAGGACACTACAAGTCTTAGCATAGCAGGCTTCCATTCCTCAGGGAGGAATGGCAGTGCACTATACTGGAATTTACAGTGCCCTCTGTGTATGGCAGCCTTCTGCAGTGGGACTTGTCGTGCCCTAGACTGTGGTGGACTGAGGAAGGGAAGTGTAAGTGGGTCTCTGGAAACTCTGATGCAAGGGGGAGCTTTGGTGACCACAGAGTTCCCTTTTACACCAGAGTCCCCAGCTTTTCCCCTCAAATTAGGGTTCCCAGAACTCTCCTTACATCAGAGTCTCCAGCATTCCCCCTAAATCAGGGTTCCCAGAACTCCTCCTACATCAGAGCCTTCAGAGTTCCCTCTTACAGTGTAAGGGGGAAACTCTGGAGACTCTGATGTAAAGGGGGCTCTGTGAAATTTGATTTACGAGGGGGACTCTAATGTAAAGAGGAATTCTGTGGACGCTGATGTAAGGAGGAGATGCTGGGGAAATCTGTTAAAGGAGAACTCTTATGTAAGGGGGGACTCAGGGAATCATGACCTATAGGAAAATGCTGGGGACTGTGATGTAAGAGCAGACACACATATGTACATACATACCCGATGTTTAATGATCTTTGATTAAAGAAGAATTGGTTAGAGAAAATTCTAGAAACTGTGAATTCATAGTACAAAGGTTAAGGCTCTTAATATATGCAATTTATACAGTTAATTTGTATTGCTTGAATTATTTTTCCCATTATGGGCGTGAGTGGGGCCTCGTGTCCAAGTTTTGCCTTAGGCCTCACAAAGCCTAGAGCCGCCTCTGACCATTTTTGCTGTCGGAATTTAAAATTCTTTGTAAACAATCATATATCATCAAAGATTCTACTTTTTCCAGGAATATCTGACCTCCCCTCTCCAGATGATTTAAGTTTCGGGAAGCAGAAGATAAGGATTTGTCTTGACTTTTAAAGGCAATCAGAGTAAATGATTGCACTTGGGCTTCCTTTCTTCCTTCAATATATCTGTAAAATGGAGCCTATTTTTGATGTAGGTGATGTCCCATTTCCTGTAGAAGATCATGACTGAATCGTTGGTAAATTAAACCAACATCTAAACTATCAGGAATCTGGAGTGAGGTAGAGTAAAACAATTATGTGGGTCTTATTATCTTCAGCCTTAGCAGACAGCTGATGTATGATCATAGAGGCTCTAGTGCTTAACCAAGAGAACATGAAATATCCTTTGGTTTAAGGAAAACAAAATGAATAATTACAGGAGGGATAACAGAATATCAGCTTGATGGCCTTTAAATGGGCTCCATATAGACTGAAATTGAATTGACAATCCTGCTTTTATATATGCATAAAGGAGCACTGTATACAATTGCAACCTCTCTACCTTACTTCATAATCTGAGCACAAATTTCAATGTTATTTTTATGCAAAAGGACCATTTATTCTGTTAATCAAATACAAACTGTTAGCCCTGGTCCAGCTACCTTGTGCCACACCAACATACTCACAAACGTTTAGATAAAACCAAATGGATGCAGTTACGATAAGCATGTAATCCAGAGACAACATAAATACTGATACAACAAGGAACCTCTGCAGAGGCATGATCAGTAATGACGCAAGCATAACATTTCTGCAGACACAATCACGACAACCATACTGCACATGCATGTCTGTAGAGACACAATCTGTATCTTGCTGGCACAACCAAGAAAGTGTCTGCAGAGACACAATCAATACTACAGTAAATCCCCCTCCATTGCGGGGGTTACGTTCCGGACCCAGCCGCGAAAAATGAAAATCCGCGAAATAGAAAAACCCTATTAAAATGCATTGTAGGCATGATAATTTACTGTCACTGTACGTGTAAAAGCATTTTAAGGTCTTTAAACACACTTTTAAAACAATAGAAACTCATTAAAACACATAAAAGATACTGAGAGACATAGCAAGAGATTTATATAGTAAAATAACATTACAAAAAAAAACGCAATATACCGGGACCGCAAAAACTGAACCGCGATGGAGCGGGGGTTTACTGTATACTAATACAGCCAGAAACATGTTTGCAGACAAAAAATTATATATCATAAATAACAAAGAACTGTCGTAGATGACGTGAACTTGTGTAATGTATATCCATTCACCAGACGCGTTTCAGAGAGCTACAGCTCCTTCTTTAGGGGTGTAAGGGATATCACATCTCTATAATACAACTGAATGGTATTATACAACATGTACCAAAATATATGTTTACATATATACAATCATATTCTTATATAGAAATTACATACAGTTAGATAGAAAGTGGTGATCAAAGCAAGAAAGCTGTAATAATAAAAACATGTGAGATTGTCACTACCCAGCCCACCAGCCCAGAGGGGCCTGAATCCCTAACTCTACCAAAAAGGGGGGGGGGGGTGCAATGACCACTGAGACCCACAAAGGTCAATCCTGGTGAACATATAAGGCACAGCACTTAGACTGATGCTGTATGTAAAGTATAAAAAAATAAAAGGAATGTATCCGTCAAATAAAAACATAGGTGAAAAAAGTCACAAAGTATTTCTGCCCATGGTAAATAGATGACGTGAGACACTTATAAAAAAGACTTCAGTGTTGCCAAAAACTCCTTATTCCAGGATTCATTAAGTGATGCCTACAAAAAAAAATGACTTTATATGATAGAATTGACTGGCACAAGTAGAAACATATTCATAGAGACACAATCAGTACACTACTGACACAACCAGTCAAAGCAACACCCAGCTGATAGAATTGTATTTTACACAGAAGAGTTGCTTGGGTTACTGGGATTAGAATATTGTGCAGCAGTAAATAAATAGAAAGCAGTGATGTGTTGTATGTAAGATACAAAACTGGGAATAGTGGTGGCCTACAGCAGCCTTTTTTAACCAGGGTGCCTAGATGTGTTCCTCAGGGGTGCCTTGGCAAAGTGCCTAAAAATTGCTCCAAATTGCCAAAATATTGTGTACAAGCCAGTGGATGGATCACGCCTGCAGTTTTGTTACCCAAAGCCAATTTTGCAGCCTTAAAGCCTTGTGCTCCGTGTGGGTCGGACGCTGGCATTATAACAACCAATAATGTCAATGGCTGACACGGAGGACAACCAGTGCCTGCGCAGCTTCCTCACTTGCCCCTTCCCTGTCCCTTCCTGTCAGCACTGGGGTCATGTTAGCTTAATTGGAGAGATTAATTATGGAGAGAAACGCTGGAATACTAGTCAGTTCCAGCATGCAAAGGTATATTACTTTATACGAATAAATTGCCCCTAATGTTGGGTGTCCCATGTGTGTGGATGCTGCTGCATTATGTAAAGTTATTTGTTTAGTTCATTACATTTCAGAACATGGTGCCTCGAGATTGTGCAGAATTTTAAAGGGTGCCTTTACTGAAAAAAGGTTGAAAAACACTGGCCCACAGTATGTGATGCTGAGCACATATATTCCTGCATCAGGAGATAAAAGAAATAACCAGTTGTCAGTGGACAATCAGGATGCAGAGTAAGCTTTGCCCAATCAGGACGCAGGGTAAGCTGGTTGTTAAGGACGGGGTCGGGAAGCCGGCTACCGCGTCCTTAACAACCGATGAGTCATCAGCTGTCAATAGGTTTCCCGCTGACAGCTGAATAAAAAAAGAAAAAAGTGCCAGTAAAAAAATAAAGAAAAAAACGTCTTGGGGTCCCCCCCCCAAAATCCATACCAGGCCCTTATCTGTGCATGCAGCCTGGCAGGTAAGGAAAAAGGGGGGATGACTAGTGAGTGGAATCCCCTCTTCGAACCATACCAGGCCACATGCCCTCAACATGGGGGGGGGGGTGGGTGCCTTGGTGCAGGGGGGCTCTGTTCCCCCTCAGCCCAAAGCACCTTGTCCCCATGTTGATGGGGACAAGGGCCTCTTCCCGACAACCCAGGGCTGTGATTGTCGGGGTCTGCAGGTGGGGGGCTTAGCGGAATCTGGAAGCCCCCTTTAACAAGGGGGACCCCAGATCCCAGCCCCCCTATGTGAATAGGTATCAGGTATCAATGCATACCCATTCACCAAATAAAGTGTCAAAAATTAAGAAACACAGGAAACTGTTTTTGACAAGTCCTTTATTAAAAAAGAAAAAAAAAAACGTCCCTCGATGTAAATCCATCGTCAATCACTATGCCCGCGGACCTGAAAATTAAAAAAAAAGAAACCGCTTCCGCCTCCTGGGAGGCCTCTGGCTGACTGCTCTCTCTTTGCTTTGACAGTTCTTATATTGGCAAGGGGCAGGGCCACCCGATTACGCCACTCGGTGGCACCAACCCTTCTTCTGATGTCGCATGACGTCAAGCCTATAAAAGAGCTGTCAAAGCGAAGAGAGAGCAGTTGGCCGGAGGCCTCTCAGGAGGGGGAAGCGTTTCCTTTTTTTTCTATTTTTTGGGTCCAGCGGGCATCACGGTTGACGATGGATTTACATCATGGGACACTTTTTTTTCCTTTTTTCTTTTTTAATAAAGGACTTGTCAAAAACGGTTTCCTGTGTTTCTTACTTTTTGACACTTTTGTTGTGAATGGGTAAAGGTACGATGTACCCGATACCCATTCACATGGGGGGGTTGGAATCTGGGGGCCCTCTTGTTAAAGGTGGCTTCCAGAGTCCGATTAGCCTCCAACCACAGACCCCAACAACCACAACCCAGGGTTGTCAGGAAGTGGCCCTTGTCCTCAACAACATGGGGACAAGGTGCTTTGGGGTGGGGGCGCAGAGCTCCCCTGCCCCAAAGCACCCCCCCATGTTGAGGGCATGTGGCCTGGTATGGCTCACGAGAAGTGGGGGCTCATTCCCCCCTCCCCCTTTTCCTGACCTGCCAGGCTGCATGCTCGGATAAGGGTCTGGTATGGATTTTGGGGGGGACCCCACACCATTTTTTTTTCATTTTGGCGTGGGCCTGGTATGGACTGGGGAAGATCCCTTGCCATTTTTTTCTTCTTTTAAATAGCCGGGAGCCGTCAATTGTAACCGAGAGTCATTTTAAATGGGAATTTTTTCTTTAGAAATGTCATTTTTGCTGGAGAATGTTCTGTATATGCTAAAAATGTGCCACTTTACAGGCACACTAAGGGGACCCTGCAGGCACGATATTTAAAGGAATTTTAAATTTTCATTGTTGAACTTTAAGCATCATTAAAATCAATGCTCCTAAAAAACGTATTGTTTTAAAAAAAAAAAAAAAATGTTATTGATGCATGTCCTACAGGGCAGTACCCATACACCCATACCCCTTTTATGGCCAATTACTAGCATATAAGTCTTCAAAATGGGCAGTTTTGATTTTTCCTGTTCGGCTCCTATAAACTTCTATGGGGTTCGCTGTTTGGGATAGAACAGTTCTGTTCGGCCCATCCCTGATCTTTGTGCATTACTTGCATTAGGGTAAAAAAAAACTTTCACTAGCTGTTCCCCCTCACCACCTCCCTAAATACCTATAGCGGAGGTCCAGCCTTTGCTGTGTTTATTAGAAGTCAGCAGCTACAAATAGTATAGCTGCTGACTTTTAATAAACACACACTCACCTGTCCCATGATCCAGCAATGCAGCCACTCGAAGCCTCGCTCCTCTCCCTCTCCTCTCACTGGAAGCGACGTCACAAGTGTGGGCACCCAGCTGTGACAGCTTACGGCATCACAGCCGAGTGCACACTGCACATGGGCCAGTCGCGCTGCGTGTCCTGAATGGCCGGGCAATTTTCTGGGACCTCTGACGTGTCCCAGAAGATTGCAGGGAGAGAGGGGAGAGGAGATTTTCCTTAGGAGCAGGTACCTGTTAAAATTAGGTACCCGCTCTCCCCCCCCCCAAAAAAAAAAAAAATGACATGCCAAATGTGGCATGTCAGTTTTTTTTATAGGAAAACAGAGGGACTGGCAGGAACACCAGGGATTTCACACAAAAAAAGCAATACAAAGAGAACAGGATACTTTTTTTTATATAAGCACATGGTACAGCAGGCACATATCAGGAATATGAAATGTTGGGTTTACATATTCTTTAAAGTGTTACTAAACCCAGGAGCCTGCATTCACTATATCTGGTCTCCCACAGTACACAGAACATGGAAACGCAATTATTTTAGTAAATGTAAACTGCTAAATAACTTTTCTCATCAGCAGTATATGGCAGTCTTGTGACTTCTATCAGTGTCTGGCTGAGCACTGTTTAAAGTTTGTAGGAGGAGTTTTCATTCTCCTCTGACTGTCCTATGAGGCCGCATGACCATTGCTTTTCTATCTAGACAGTACTGATTGGCCCTGTGCTGATTACATACACCCTTCCCAAAAGAAAACCTCTCTAGTAATGCACACCAAACTGAGCATGTGCAGAGTGCCTTCTAGGACTCTGTTCTATCAGCAGATAGATTGGGGACAGTAAAGGAAGGGGAGGATCGGAGAAGACAGTAGCAAACAGCTTTTTTACACAATGCAGAGGATTAACCCCTTAGGTTCCACAGGGTGTATACCAAGCATGCTTTACTGCATATACAGACTGTTTTTTACTGTTGTTAGTAATACTTTAAGCAGTCTTTTAAAGGTTAATCCCCACGACTATGACTTGTGTACCTGTGTCTATCATGTCACAGCTTTATAATACAATGCTTTTTATTGTAGAATTTGCAAGATTTGCTTATGTTATGGATCTGCTAGGTAAAATTAAACTTTAAATGCTTTTAACATTTTGGTTTTAGGTCAAATTAGGAGCTTTAAAACAATTGAAAATAAAAGAATAATCTTTAAACAAACATGATTCTAAATCGTAAACTTTACCTAAACCTTATGTTTTTCTTGCTCAAAAGAGGGAGAATGAATGGTTAAAGGGTGAATTTATTTTGAAGAATACCAGTTACAAAGCAGAAATCCCTTAGGGAACATGGAGTATCCCACTGGGTGAGTTTGCTGGTAACCAGATGTACAAAACTGATAGAATTGGAGTATTTCTGTATCCTGGAACTTTATCATACTGTTATATTCCATGCATGTAGCATAGGTAAAAATGTGAGGAATGAGGCATGCCTGATAAATGTGTGCAGAGGCATTTGTGTCTAGTGCAGAATCACAGAAGCTATGCTCTAACAGGGAAATCTAAGGCCAGGGAAATAATGACAAGTCAGGTACATTTATATATTTAATTGTCACATCGGAAGCATGCAGTACAGGAAGTCATATCCTACTGACTAATCGAAGGTAATAATCATTATTAATACCTCTGTCAACCAGCGCAGTTACTTCTTTTCTTTTCTCTACAAAATTAAGGATTCAATTAATACAACAGAACAGAGAAAAAGAAAAATAAGTTCTACTGCATTCACAAAAATGTTATATTATCAAAAAATGATTATCAAAACTACTAAAGCACTTAAAAATCTACCATCATCAAAAATGTGACAGATCTGTTTAAAAACACTGTATCAAGGTACCCCCATATTCAAACCAATCATTCACTCACAATACTCAATGTACTTCATTGTATACTAAACTGAATGCCAAAAAAAACACTTATATATTATATATATATATATATTATATGTATACTGAACTGTATTCCATTGCCTTCAAATGCTGTAACACAGTGTCCATGGAATACTCAATATTAAAAATACCTCCATTTGTAGCTGTATGTATAAAAAAAAAAAATTACTTTGCAGATGTCTTATCATTTATGTAAAGTAATGAATACAGGCGGTCCCCGGGTTACAAACAAGATAGGGACTGTAAGTTTGTTCTTAAAGTGGAGTTCCACCCATTTTAATAAGTTTAGATGTATGTAATCCCCTTAAAAAATACTTTTACCAATGGAAATTTTTTTTTTTTTTTGCAAGGAAATACCTCTATTTCTTCTTTATTCATCCGCACTTCCAGGTCTGGTCGCCTATAGGCAATTACGTCAGTCGGCGATTCGCAAGGGCTGCTGGAATGTGACGAAATCTCGCATTATTACACAGGCACCAGCTGTACTCGGATGTATTGGATTGAGTCCGTGCTCCGCCCCGCCTCCTCTCAGTGAACTCTACGGGATGTATTGCTTTGAGTCCGCCCTCCGCTCTGCCTCCGCCCCGCCTCCTCTCAGTGAGTACGGACTGAAAGCATTACATCCCGTAGAGCTCACTGAGAGGAGGCGGGGCGGAGCACGGACTCAAAGAAACAAAGAGAACAATTTGGTTGTTTTTTTGAGACTGGGTTAGTGATGTAGCTGGGGGCCGAGTTGTGGATGGCTTTGTAAATTACTGTTAGTATTTTTAATTTAATTTGTTGGGTGGGTGGCAGCCAATGGGGGGATTGGTAGAATGGGGTAGCAGAATCTGAGCGGTTTGTAAGGTGGAGTCCACAACGGATGACCCATATTAAGTCATTGTCGGTGATCTCTCCTCTTTACTGAAGCAGGCCGCTGCGGAGATCATGTGTCCAGATCGGAGCACCCTTTGAAAAGGAAAGTATAAGCATCTTTCTTCTACACAGAGGTTAGTATAAGGCTTAAAATGGGGAGGGAGCAGGTTTAAGTTTTTGACTGCACTACCAAATTGGGAACATTTGACCATAAGAGTTTAATTGAATCCACCAATAGAGAAAATAGCCTCACACTATAGGCTACGAACATTTGAACATCACTACTGCGGTAAGAGAACCCAGCCACCAAAGATACAATCTTAGTTTAAAGGTATTTTTAGCTGGTGGGACTGAACATGTGAGTATTAAATCTTTTCTTTACAAGATACATTGTTTTAGAAAATGTTTTATCCAGCACACATTTATATTAAGTTGTTATGTTTATTGGCAGTTTAAGTGTTAACGCTCAAATCCTTTAAATTTTTAAAACAGGTGTTCCCCTCCCCCTGCTGTATGTAAACTACTACTGTCCCTTTGCATGCTGAGCTGTCCTTAGTGACTGTCTCTGCTGCTGGCCAGACTTCCTTTTCCATCTTGAATGATGCCCAGCATCATTCATCTACTTCCTGTGAGTGAAGGTTGCCATAGACATGCCCCCATCATCACGCAACTTGGCTCACAGTAGAATGGTGTTCATACGTCACACCATGAGTGCTGTTTTATTCAGAAGGAACACCACTGGCAGAATCTCAGTTGTCAAAGGACCTGCTAGAAATCTCCTGGAATTAAGAAAAACTATCTAAAGTTATCAGAGGAAAATTATCTCCTCTGGCACCCTGTTTATGAATCGGAGAACTTCAGTTCTCAGAGGGAGAACCGAGGAGAAGTTTTTCCTCTGAAAATGGCCGAGATCCATGTAAAAGTGAATGAGATGCCTGTAATCTCGTGAGACATAGCGAGATTACAGTACGAAAAAATCACTGAAACACTCTGGTGCCGTTTATTAAGCAGTAGAAAATATCACTGCTGAGTACATGGGCATTCTCAGAGGAGACCCCCAACTCATGTTAATAAAATAATTAGTCCCCCTACAAAAATATATATATATATATATATATACACACACACACATTTTATATATATATATATATATATATATATATATATATATATATATATATATACGAATAAAAATACAGGTGTGAATTGGTCCAGGTGAGTGGTCCCAATCACATCTAGTAAAAACGATGGACTTTAAAGGATGCGAGGATGCAATATTTGTAGTCAGGCAGTCAACACAAAAACATATAAAAAATATAATGTTTTATTGATTAAACATTATAAAATTCACTGATCGAATGATCAGGCAATATAGACATACATACAATCTTTATATTACAGATGGCAAATCCTCTGTAAACAAAGTCAGTCAGGTTTAATCAAATTGAAAAAGGTTTGACGCGTTTCGCTTGAACATTTGAGTTCAGAGGTCTGCTTCCTCAGAGACCCTTTTTAGGGACCAGACAACAATGTTATATAAATGGATTGACACACTCATGCAGGTCAAGCCGGCAACTGCCCCTATGGATCGCTGCAGATGGTCACAAGCAACCAAAAAATTGAGGATTCCCAGGAGTCCAAGGCACCTCAGGATGGGGGGGGCTGAGTCCCCTTCACATGGATTGTGTCAACACTTAAGACAAGATGGCTGAAGGGCTAGGCAAAGGCCACTATCATGCATAGAGACCAAAAGGTCACTTGATGGAATCTTAACACGGGCCTCTGCCAGAAAAACCGGTGTTGCAGCATCTCCCAGGGATCGGCAATGTATTTATATGTATATTTATATATACACACGCAGTGCAAGCGGAAAGTAGTCACAGCGCTTCACTTTTTCGACAATTTGTTATGTTACAGCCTTATTCCAAGATTGATTAAATTCATTATTTCCATCAAAATTCTACAAACAATGCCCAATATTGACAATGTAAAAGAAATTTGTTTAAAAAATTTGCAAATTTTAAAAAACTTTTCTGCACAAAAAATTTTCTGCAGCATTGAAGGTCCCAATGAGCATAGTGGCCTCCATCATCCGTAAATGGAATAGGTTTGGAACCACCAGGACTCTTCCTAGAGCGGGCCACCCGGTCAATCTGATCGATTGGGGGAGAAGGATCTTAGTCAGGGAGGTAACTAAGAACCTGATGGTCACTCTGACAGAGCTCCAGTGTTTCTCTGTGGAGAGAGGAGAACCTTCCAGAAGAAAACCATCTCTGCAGCACTTCACCAATCAGGCCTGTATGGTAGAGTGGCCAGAAGGAAGCTACTCCTCAGTAAAAGGCACATGACAGTCCACCTGGAGTTTGCCAAAAGGCACCTGAAGGTCTCTCAGACCATGAGAAACAAAATTCTCTGGTCTGATGAACCAAGGATTGCACTCTTGCCTGAATGGCAAGCGTCATGTGTGGAGGAAACCAGGCACTGCTCATCACCTGCCCAATACCATCACTATAGTGAAGCATTGTGGTGGCAGCATCATGATGCGGGGATGTTTTTCAGTGGCAAGAACTGGGAGACTAGTCAGGATCGAGGGAAAGATGAATGCAGCAATGTACAGAGACCTCCTTGATGAACTCCTGCTCCAGAGCGCTCTGGACCTAAGAATGGGGTGAAGGTTCATCTTCCAACAGGACAACGACCCTAACCACACAGCTAAGATAACAAAGGAGTGGCTTCCGGGAAACTCTATGAATGTCCTTGAGTGGCCCAGCCAGAGCCCAGACTTGAACCCGAATAAACATCTCAGGAGAGATCTGAAAATGGCTGTGCACCGACGCTCCTCATCCAACCTGATGGAGCTTGAGAGGTCCTGCAAACAAGAATGGGAGTAACTGCCCAAATATAGGTGTGCCAAGCTTGAAAAAGACTTGAGGCTGTAGTTGGTGCCAAAGGTGCTTCAACAAAGTATTAAGCAAAGGCTGCGAATACTTATGTACGTGGGATTTCTTTTTCGTTTTTTATATTTAATAAATTTGCAAAGATTTCCAACAAATTTTTTTCACGTTGTCACCATGGGGTATTGTTTGAAGAATCTTGAGGAAAATAATGAATTTAATTCATTTTGGAAGGCGGCTGTAACATAACAAAATGTGGAAAAAGTAAAGCGCTGTGAATACTTTCCGGATGCACCATAAATAAATATATATATATATATATATATAGCAGGGGGACATGTTTACTGTCTTGGGGGGTCTGATCGAGAAAGTCAGTTATCTTCTTTCTTCCCCCTCAGTTCTCCTGGGATTCTGTCTTCTTTCCCCGATTCTCCACCTCTGGGCTGGTGAATCTGGGAGTGTGAATTCTACAACAGGTCGCCAGTGAAGTGTGGAGATCGCAGCTTCATAAACTGGCCGTTTCTGTGTAAGTCAATAACAGATTTGGTGTGTGTTTCAACCACCGATCATCTCTGTTTCATAATCCGATAATGATCCAAGATGAGCTGCCATCATCAGGATCACAGCTCATCTCGTTTCATAAATGGACACCTTTATGCTTAAAATGCTCTCATGTATGGGATGGAGATTGTGAGGGGGTGGAATGAAACCTGGATTTGGGCTTTATCTATTCCTTTTCTGGTTAGATTAAGGTTTTTTAGGTCTTGGTTGAGGACAGGGTAAATGTTAGGGTTAGCCTAATGGTCAGGTTAAGGGGTGCAGGGCTCACTTTACTTTTCCAAATTTTTTCAGCATCTGAAAACCTAATGCTGAGAATTACCTGCCGCTGCATTCTCCTGTGAAAATCCAATGTACTGGTACTGTGTAGAACTGATCGTATTCAAGTATAAGAATATTTAGATAAAAAAAGGCACTTGATGTCCTAAAACAATGTATTTATACTCAGTAGTGAAAATAATTACCGCTTCTGTTATTTTCAAATAAAAAAACACCATCTGAACCATCAGTCTTTGTGGGTTCATTCTAAATGAAATAGCAATGAACGGAAACCACAAAGGCTCCTCTAATTACACTTTGTTCTTCCCTCCCTGTAGACTATAAATCATATCCCAGTGATGACAGCACTGTCTGTATGTTCTTGTTTTCCCCACAGTGTATGATATCTGTGTCCCAGACAGAAAGCTTTAATGTGTTACATTTCCTATTTCTTTCTCGAATGCTGTGTGCAATGTGGAAGAGGCTACATATCATTGTTTGAGGCTGTTTTCTTTTACACAAGAAGAAACGCGTCCAACGCCTTTATGGAAAAGCTGCCATACATCTGCTGTTCAGCACTCAACAAAAGCATGACGGAAAGTGGGGGGGAAGTTGCTCATGCTGAAGATTCTCTATTTGCTTGAGTGTTCAGAGCCATTTTTCTTCAATGTACCTGATCCACACTAGGTTCCAGGAATGAACAGAGAGCCCAAATTTTCATGTTTGTGTCAACAAAAGAAAAATATACAATTTTGTTTTGCATGATTCAATTGATTTGTTGGGGCCACTAAAGTGATTAATTGTTCTTTTCTGACAATAACAGTCTGCCTGTAGGAGGGTGACACCTCCATCAAAATGAATCATGTGACCTCACCGGTAGCATGACTGTTTTGGCAAAATAAAACACCAGCTGAGCTGTCCCCCCGTATTTTACAATCTCCTTTTTTTTTTTTTTTTTTAATTACCTATCTAGTAGCAATATCACAGCAGAGAATGTAACCCCGCTGATAGAGTGAACCTCCTCGCACTGATAATCTGAAGTTTGTACTCTGATAATGACAACATGTCTGGCTGTGGGAGCTTAGCTCTTTCTCACAATGTTTGTCTATTGCCATATTTTTTCCACCAGGCCCTGAACATTGCCAAGTGCTCACAATGCAGAGTTTGAGTCCATACCTGCGAAAACTGTATATTTTAAGCCCTGTTGAATGAGACAATGTTTGGTCCCTGAAACGTGTTGTCTGTAGCATCTATTATACCTTTGGAATAAAACCTCTTTTTTAACACTTTGGTGTGGCACTTTAATATTACTTCTATATTGTGAGGTTATTGTTCCAGTTCCTCAATTCACAAGAGCAACACAGTTATCACCTAGCTGCCCCATTGGGTAACTACCAGTATGATTTTGCCAAATATATTAAAAGTACTAGCACTAAAGCATATCTACCTAAGGCTCAGGGCCCATCAATGTACCACTTTATGCTACTGGCATGGTTTAGACAGCGTAACATTATCAGATGCAATAAAAATTAGTTGGGTTTTTAACAAATGCCCTCCACATAATGCAGTAAAGTCTAAACACACTCCAGATGCAAAGAGTGGCTCCTTCTTATCCTAGGTGGGCAACATGACCACGCTAGCTTGCAGCCTAGCCAGCACCCTATGGGCTACTGCACATGTGCTGTGGCTCTTAAGGATTATTGTGGCCTGCCCGTGGGCAGTAAAGAACCCCTGTTTGCATCCTGATTATCTTTTACTACTTTTATGTGGAAGGTCAGTGGTATTTAATGCCACACTTATCTTTTAAGTTGCCAGAGGTTCTGTATCCACAGGATTATGAGCTAAAATTCTGACCCAGTATATATATATTCATATATTGAAAAATTGAAACCTGCGCCTTTATAGCAGCGAACTCTGAACACCTGGAATGCTGGAACAAATAATATAAAACAAGAGTCGCGCTAAATGTGCAGAACTGTGTACTCATATAGAGAACTAAAGTCCATAAACCATGCGTAACACCAAAGGCTAAGACAGAGGGATAAGACCATCAATACAGTTCCAAAGAGATAACAAGTAGATGAAATGAAGTTCATATGGTCTTCCACCCAGGTGTATGTATATAAACACAGACAATCAGTGAAACCTCCACCACATGAAGCCTCTTACCAGAGGAAGGAAGGGTTAAAGCAGTAAGTAGTTATGGGACTACTACCACCCATATCCTGCAAGGCAGCTCCTAGAAAGTCCACCCAAACTTGTTCAAAAGAAGCGAACCATCTGGGATGAATTCCAAATCCACTGGAATGGGCTGGATCCACTTTTAGAAAAGTATGCATATAATACAAAACGGAAACAAGCCCATAGCGTGATAACGTTTAAAACATTTAATGAAAGGTAAAAGACATGCACTCACCCTGAGGTGAACGTAATACAGCAAAAGTGTAAATAGATGACACCAAGGCACAGGGCGGGCAACTCCGGTATTCGGGCGTGATAAGGAGTGTAGACTCAGCACCTCCCGAAGCTTTTCGTCCACCGACGTTGTCAAGGGGGTATACCCCCTTGACAACGTCGGTGGACGAAAAGCTTCGGGAGGTGCTGAGTCTACACTCCTTATCACGCCCGAATACCGGAGTTGCCCGCCCTGTGCCTTGGTGTCATCTATTTACACTTTTGCTGTATTACGTTCACCTCAGGGTGAGTGCATGTCTTTTACCTTTCATTAAATGTTTTAAACGTTATCACGCTATGGGCTTGTTTCCGTTTTGTATTATATGCATACTTTTCTAAAAGTGGATCCAGCCCATTCCAGTGGATTTGGAATTCATCCCAGATGGTTCGCTTCTTTTGAACAAGTTTGGGTGGACTTTCTAGGAGCTGCCTTGCAGGATATGGGTGGTAGTAGTCCCATAACTACTTACTGCTTTAACCCTTCCTTCCTCTGGTAAGAGGCTTCATGTGGTGGAGGTTTCACTGATTGTCTGTGTTTATATACATACACCTGGGTGGAAGACCATATGAACTTCATTTCATCTACTTGTTATCTCTTTGGAACTGTATTGATGGTCTTATCCCTCTGTCTTAGCCTTTGGTGTTACGCATGGTTTATGGACTTTAGTTCTCTATATGAGTACACAGTTCTGCACATTTAGCGCGACTCTTGTTTTATATATATATTCATAACTAAAAGTATATTTAATGAGAATCTATAATTGAGCAAGGAGCATTTGGCTGTGCAGTAGTTAAAGTAATTGTAAATACTCACAAATACCCAGTGAAGTGAGTGGCCTCAGGTGATACATAGAGATTAAACAAATGCTCCTACATATAGTAAATTGTACCTGTTTATCTGTCCCCATTTCTTCTCTGTATCCATTCAAAGTGCTGAATTTTTAAAGCTTGCCTTAGAGTTCAGAAAAAAGGGGTGGAGAGCTGAAGTTACACACTGCCAGAGCTGAGGCTGGCAATCTGCTGAAGGATCCTCTCCATTACCATTTTTCTCTTGGTGTCAGGAAAATTTGGCAGAAGTGACTCATGCTGATAGTAGAGCAATGAAGCAGCAGACAGAAATTACATTTAGTGCAAAGTGAGACAAGTACACACTATAGAGGGATATGCTTTGTTCATATTTCATGCCTGACGTTTACAACCACTTTAAATGGCTAAACAAAACCAAGCTGTCTACAAACAGTGCAGTCCAAATATGCATTCCATTTGCTGTACAAATGCTACTATGCATTAGGATAAAAAACCTTTTGCGTGCAGCAGCCCCCCTCAGCCCTCCTAATAGTTACCTGACCCCCATCTTGATCCAGTGATGTTACATGAGAGCCTCGGCTGTCTGGGACTAGCCCTCTATATTGACTGACTACAAGTTGTAAGAAGTGCAAGGCGCTTCCTGAACAATCCCTCTATTATATAGTATATCCTACCAGGAAAGCCTGCATACCACACAGCTGTTGTTAACTATAGATGGTACTATTAGATTGTAAAATGTATGGCCAGCTTGTCAACAGTTTGACCAAAAGGGGCACAGAAATATTACCTGCAGGCTCTCTGCAGCTGACCTATTCCCCATTAGTGACTTAAGTTACCATGCCTTATTCTATACTGTGTCTCTGTCCGGAGGGGTCATCGTGGTAGAGGCAGGACTTTGCTTCCTTCCACTTTCACTCCAGCAAGTCCTCAGTAAGCAGCATATAGATCAAATCAATAAATCTTGTTAGATTAGCAGTCATAGCCAGCAGTGCCACCTTAACCACTTGCCGATTGCCTAACGACGATTTACGTCAGCAGTCAGACCCTCACAGGCAAAGCGACGTAGGTCTACGTCACTAGCCTGTGAGGCTCTAGGGAGCGAGCGCGCGCCGCCGGAGGCTCGCTCCCTCTCGCTCCCGGACCCCCCGCGTGTGTGCCCGGCGGACCCGATGTCCGCCAGGCACTAGCGATTGTCCGTTAGAGCGGGAGAAAGGCAGGCAGCTAGTGTAAACAAAGCCGCCTGTCATTCTCCCCTGTGTAAGAATAGTGATTATACGGTTCTACTATGTAGGACCGTTGATCTCTGTTCTTACACCTCAAGCCACAGTCAATCACAGTTAGAAACACTCCCCTAGGGACACACTTAACCCCTCCTTCTCAAAAAAAGTTAACACCTTCACTGCCAGTGTAATTTTTACAGTAACAGTGCATATGTAGCACTGATTACTGTAGTAATGTCACTGATACCCCCAAAAGTGTCAAAAATGTCAGTCAGGGGTCCGATCTGTCCGCCGCAATGTCGCAGTCCCGCAAAAAAAATTGCAGATCACCGCCATTACTCGTTAAAAAAAAAAAAAAACAACAAAAATGACAAAAATCTTTCCCTTAGTTAGTAAACGCAATAACTTTTGTGCAAACCAATCAAAATACGCTTTTTGCGATTTTTTTTACCAAACATATGTAGCATAAAACAAATTGGCCTAAAATGTTAAAGAATTTTGATTTTTACATTTTTTGGGGGGGAATTTCATATAAAAAAATGTGAAAATATTGTTATTTTTGCAAAATTGACGCTTTTTTTTTTGTTTATAGCGCATGATCAAAAAATCGCACAGGTGATCAAATACCACCAAAAGAAAGCTCTGTTTGTGGGAAAAAAAGGACGTGAAATTCATTTAGGTGCAGCGTCGCACGACTGCGCAATTGTCCGTTAAAGTCACGCAGTGCCGAATCTCAAAATAGGCCCTGGTCAGGAAGGGGGTAAAATCTTCCGGGGCTTTAGTGGTTAAGATGATCTCACATTGCTCGACGCATCAGAGTCTCTAGGCACAGAACTTGCTCAGCTATTTCTTAGAAAGAATTTTAAGATAAAATACACGTTAAAGGTACTGTTTAAGCACAAATAACATTTTTATGTGTTCTTTAGAAGATGCCAAATCTTCACTTTGAATTTCATAATTATTTGCAGGGTCCAGACACATGTCAGGTCTATGCTGTTCTGTGCAATTGTTGGACCTTTAAAAAAATGCTGATTTCCCTGTGTTGATTATGTGGCTATGATAGCACTGATATTAATAGTAACAGCAGTTTCTAGATTGCTTAACATGGTGTTGTTGTCATACATATGGCAGATTTACTTTTAAGATCGGTATATTTTATGGCTAGACAATCAGACTCAAAAATACATCTATATACAAAAAAAATAGACATAAAAAAGCAGAGTATTTTTTTATCATTCAGCTTTGAATGTGGAAAGCATAGCATGCACCATGTGCTATAGACTCGTTTCTGTTTTACAACCTATGAGAATAGTGACACCTTGTAGCCAGTGAACATTACTGCAGTCATTTAGGCACCGAATAGTGTCTAACCATTCCCTGAAAACTTATGGAAGTATCTGTGAAAGAGATAAATGATAAGATGAACAATCAACTAAATATAAATGATATGTGCATGTAAAAATATGAAATTTAAGCAGGGCACCAAATCTGAGTTGATTGTCAACTCATTTTACTTAGCAGCCCCTTAGTGTTATTTGTACTTATGTTCTATGTGTAAAATAATGAGGCTAATAAGACCAGTTCTTTGGCACAAGAACAGGTCCAGGGTCCATTGCATTTTGCCAAAATGACAACATTTTGCTAAAATCTCTCTCGATTTTTAAAAAAAATTGTGGGACATGTAATTCATACTGCTGGTTACATATACTGTATATTTAATGGTGTTAAGCCTACTCCTATACGGAAAAATTCATGAAACACATTGACCAATGAGAAAATAAGTGGTCTTCTAATAGTGAGATTGATTTACTAAAACTGGAAAATTTGGTGTAGCTGTACATGGTAGCAATTCAACTTCTAACTTCAGCTTGTTCAATTAAGCTTCAACAAAAAATCCTAGAAGCTGATTAGTTTCCATGCAGAGCTGCGCCAAAATGAACAGTTTTAGTAAATCAACCCCAGTCTTATTGCGCAATGTCCTCTACAGATTTCCAATTTATTTATAAAAACCACACAGCTTGTGGACATCTTAATACTGGTGCTCAATGCTTTTTTTTTTTCAGCAAAAATATGAGAGAACTTAAGGAATTTGAAAAATGTAAAAGAAATTGGGGAATTAATGACTTGTTGACTTTCTGCAGATAAGAGCGATGTCACTTACATGTTGAGCCAAGTACTTTTGTAAGCTTTATTAAGTGTATTCGCTGCTTATCCTAATTCATTTTATCATACCGATAAATCTTAATTTAAATTAAAAAGGACGATAACTTTTTTTGTCTGTTATAGAGAGGCTGGTCAGTGACCACAACTGAACCCAACAGTGGATCGCTTTCTTTGCCTTTCTAGTGCCAAATTTCTGTATAGCCAACATAGACCATGGCCCAGAGTCTACCAAGGGCATCACATGGCCACTTACACATCAACTTATTGCTTGTCACTTCAATCCACTAGGGGGCAAATCCAAATCCAGTTCTGTTCGAAAGTCAAGATTAGGTGGCGGTGTGACATGCTGAGATTTAAAACAACACATAAAAACCTTAAAGGATAACTCCACTAGGGCATTGTTATGGCAGAGTGTAATTTGAAAGTAGCTAATTGGGTCTATGCTGGGGAGTTATGCGGGTCTATGCTGGGGAGTCAAGTACATTTAGCTAATATATTTCTTGCATTATAGATAAGGGGTACAGAGGCACAGAGGTGAAATAAATTAAATTCAATTGTAAGGTACCATTCATATCATTGTGCTATGGTAAGCATATATTAGGATTGGCACCCATTGCATGTTCATGATGCTCCACAACTTTGTATTGCAGTGCGCTGTGTTAGCAAAACTGCAGCAGGTCCAATTTTCAGTCATTTTTGGTGCATTAGACGGTGCATTGTAATGTAACATGCATTAAATGCACTGCAGTGGACCTAACTGGTGTGAATTGGCCTCCACAAACTGTTCTTTTCCTCACTAAAAACTGCATAGTGAAATCTGGACTATGACTCAATCACTGAGACAGGAAATTTAGTGATATTTCCTAAAAGGACATCGGACTACAATAATTCAGGACTATCTCCCTGTACTTTTAGTGGACTATCTTTAGTAAAACAATAATTCAGGACTATCTCCCTGTACTTTTAGTGGACTATCTTTAGTAAAACAATAATTCAGGACTATCTCCCTGTACTTTTAGTGGACTATCTTTAGTAAAACAATAATTCAGGACTATCTCCCTTTACTTTTAGTGGACTATCTTTAGTAAAACAATAATTCAGGACTATCTCCCTGTACTTTTAGTGTACTATCTTTAGTAAAACAATAATTCAGGACTATCTCCCTTTACTTTTAGTGGACTATATTTTACTTTTTATCTTTTACTTTTATTCAGGACTATCTCCCTGTACTTTTAGTGGACTATCTTTAGTAAAACAATAATTCAGGACTATCTCCCTGTACTTTTAGTGGACTATCTTTTACTTTTTATCTTTTACTTTTATTCAGGACTATCTCCCTGTACTTTTAGTGTACTCCCTGTACACTAAAGGTGTTTGCGGTGGAGAGATTTCCTCTCATTTATTCTTCAGATAACACAACAGGAAGTAAGGGGAAATCTGCCCAACAGAGAGAAAACAGGAAGTAAGGGGAAATCTGCCCAACAGAGAGAAAACAGGAAGTAAGGGAAATCTGCCCAACAGAGAGAAAACAGGAAGTAAGGGAAATCTGCCCAACAGAGAGAAAACAGGAAGTAAGGGGAAATCTGCCCAACAGAGAGAAAACAGGGAGGAAGGGGAAAACGGCCCAATTGGAGCATAGTCAGCAGTTCAAACTGATAAAAGTTCTCCAACCTCTTCAACTTTTCTAACCAAATTTTTTTTTTTTGTCTCTGTGTAGTTGGGCATATGTAAAACTACAACAATACCAAAAATAGACAAGTCTGGAGTTCCACTTTAGTTTCCAGTATAATGGTTACTATAAACAGGGCTAGTAGTGTGATGTGAAAGTTTTTGGTAAATTTGTTAATGATCATACTGGAAGGCTGCACTGGTACGGGTGAAGAGGAAATGAACAGAGAGTATACATCATTTTTATGGGGAGACGAAATTTGTAACATGTTTGTTTTTTGTTTTGGTTTTTTTTTATTATTTCTTTTACTAAACCATAGCTCATTATAGAGATTCATTAATTCAAACTCTTTTTATTTTTTTTATTTCTGTTTGGGTAAGGACAGTATGAATTTGAATTCTTTTAAATAAATATTTTAGTGCTGTGCTATTAATCACTGATGCATTATCACTGGTTAAGAAAGAGTAATTATTTCACTGGCATGCAACTCAAATAATTATTTGTAAAAGCAATCTGTTAAACTAGAGTTTTGCTGTACCATTAAGACATTCTTGAATCACAATGTATGAAATATTTCTTCTGATTTGCCAATAGTGACATCTGGTGGTATAGTTATGTATTGCATCTAAAAATATAAAGTATTTTTAAGTGAATGGAAGCTGGTCTATCACTGAAACAAATGTTTATGGATGCTTGGATGGCAATGATTCTTTCCTTTTAAAAATGTGTTTCCCTTGCAGGGAGGAAAGATGTAAACAAACAAAAGTGTGTAAAAATTAAATAAATTTAAAAAAATTAAAATAAAGAAAAAATAGCTAGATTAAGTTTTGAGCTACGTCAGGGTTAGTGATAGGGCTAAGGTAAGGGTCAAAGGTCAAGGTAAGGGTCAAAGGTCAGGGTCAGCCAATTTTGGGTAGGATTTTTTTTTAACCACTTAACCTCAGCAAGGTTTTACCCTGTTCATGACCAGACCATTTTTTGGTATTCAGCACTGTGCTAGTTTAACTGGCAATTGTGCTGTCATACAACACGGTACGCAAATGAAATTCATATAATTTTTTTCCACTCAAATAGAGATTCCTTTTGGTGGTATTTAATCACCACTATTTTTTTGTTTTTTGTTTTCCTATCTATATATACCAAAAAATACTAAAAATTAAAAAGAAAAAATCCTGTTTTTCTTAGTTTCGGTTATTAAATTTTGCATACACTATCCTTTTTCGTAAATATAAGTCAACATGTATTCTGTTATATTTCTTTGGTAAAAAATAACCCAAATTGGTGTATATTATTTGTTCTGTGTGAAAGTTATAGAGTCTACAAACAATAGTAATTGATCAATCCTGATGTACTAACAGCTGACTGATCTCATTTCCTGGGGCCCTAAAATGCTACGACAGTACAAATTACACAACTGACCCCTTTTGGGAAAGCAGACAGTCAGTCCAAGGTATTTTGTAAGAGGCATTGTGAGTTTTTATAAAGTTGTAATTTTTTGTCACAATTTTTTTTAAAATGAAGAAATTAATAATTTTGTTTTCATACTGTTCTCAATGCAGTACAGAGTCATCATATGATTTTTTTAAACATTTTAAAAAATGTTTACAATTTTTTTTTCCACTATAGATTTTTTTTTCTGATATCCTGTCATCAGAGTAGTTCAGTGTCCCTATAGCAACATGGTACTACTCTGGAGGGTGATCAGGGATTTCTTTTTTTTTTAACATTGTTACTGCTTTTAACAGTGATGATCACTGTTATAAGCAATAGTTAACTGTCATTAATGGCTTTCCAATTATGATTATTTGCTTACTGTTGAAATGCTGTGATTGGCTACAGCTAATCACATGGAACAGGGTGATGTGATTGGTCCCAGGTACTATGTGATAGCTGTGGGCCAATCATAAAATCACAATCATAAAATCACAATAATGGAAGCCATTCTTGACTGTTTTGTTGATATTGCAATCATGTGATCGCAATGACCAATCATAGTGATCACATTATGCCCCGGCCACCAGGCCCAGTGGTCATGGGTTCATGTGGCGAGGCGCTCCAGGGGACACGCCTGTACACTTGTGCTCAGCGATGTACCAGTATGTCGCTGAGCCCGCAGCTGCTACCCACTCACAGTTTAATTACTTTGAGTGGGTCTGCTAGTGGTTAAAAAAATATTTTTTTTAAAATTAGTATCAGTTGTGTCAGTGTGTTTTAAGTAGGATACCAAAAATGCAAAAATCTGTACTATTGTTTCTGGGCCCTAATACGGGTACAAACAACAACTAACATACACTTATGTGGTATCACAGCAATTGTCAGGAGCAGGAAAATTTATTTTGCGTTGCTCTTTGGTGGTAAGTTACTGTAATAGCAATAAATATACAACTACAGATTTTCTTTAACCACTTAAGCCCCGGAGGATTTGGCTGCTCAAAGACCAGGCCCTATTTTGTGATTCGGCACTGCGTGAATTTAACGGACAATTGCGGGGTCGTGCGACGCTATACCCAAATGAAATTGACGTCTTTTTTTCCCCACAAACAGAGCTTTCTTTTGGTGGTATTTGATCACCTGTGAGATTTTTATTTTTTTGCGCTATAAACAAAAAAAGAGCGACAATTTTGAAAAATTAACAATATTTTTATTTTTTTATATGAAATTCTCGAAAAAAAAAAAGTAAAAATCAAAATTTTTTAACATTTTAGGCCAATTTTTTTCTGCTACATATTTTTGGTAAAAAAAAAATCACAATAAGTGTATTTTGATTGGTTTGCGCAAAAGTTATTGCGTTTACTAACTATGGGAAAGATTTATGTAATTTTTATCGTTTTTTTTTTTTTACTAGTAATGGCGGCGATCTGCGATTTTTTATGCGGGACTGCGACATTGCAGCGGACAGATTGGACCCCTGACTGACATTTTTGACACTTTTGGGAGTACCAGTGTCATTACTACAGTAATCAGTGCTATAAATATGCACTGTAACTGTAAAAATGACACTGGCAGGGAAGGGGTTAACTTTACTGGTGATCAAGGAGTTAATTATGTCCCTAGGGGCGTGATTCTAACTGTGGGGGGGTGTGCCTTGTGATGTAATCCTACATAGCAGGATCGCATAGCCTCTGTGATTACTTCAGGGAGAATGACAGACGGCTCTGTTTACATCAGCCGCCTGTCTTTCTCCCTCTCCTGTGGGAGATTGCGAGTGGCCGGCAGCCATCGGAGCCGCCGGTCACATGCGCTGGCTTAGCAGGGAACGAGCGGGGGGCGGGAGGCGAGTGACGTAGTACTATGTCGCTTTGCCTGTAAGCGACTGAGTGCCGCAGTAAATATACAGGAGGCGGTCGGCAAGTGGTTAATATTAAATAAAATCTAGAGATATCTGTTACCATTTACTGCCAAATGAAAGCCTAATTTGTCCTTAAAAAACAAGGTGTAATCCACCTGCATACATAGAGTAGTTGCTAGATAGGTACAGTTTTACTAATGCATCTCAGCATTATGAAATTGTGTTCAGGCATTAACGATAGTTTTACCCTCAGTCACTAAGGGGTTAAAAAAAATCTACAGGGTTATCAGTTTATCTTTTTTAACATTTACTTAGCATGTTATTTAAGTATTTAGGGCCATTTCACACAATAGAAATGCATTCCGGATGCGTTCCGGATGCTTTTCTGCATGTCCCTTTTTTACACTTTTTGGTGCGTTTTTGATACAGTTCAGTGCATTTTTCTCCCTAATTTTCCCTAACCTTAAATAAGGACATGTGTGTTCCAGTGCGTTTTTTATGCATTTTACCGCATTCCAGTACAGTCCAGTGCAAAAAAAATGCAGCATGTTTTTCCGGAGCTGGAAGGCACTGGCAATGACCACACTGGTGTGAACTATGCCATTAAAAACCATATAATCTACTATCCATGAGTTTTTGATACAGAAAAAAAAATGCATTGGACTGCATGTGTTGTGAACTGGCCCTAAAAGTGAACACTAATTGACTTTACTTACAAACCTCCACTTTGTAGAGTGAACCTTCACATCTCTTATATATTCACCCATATGTGTTTTCAAACACTCAATAATAAACTGGTAATAATTGAGCATGATGAAATTCTCATTTGAAAACAGATGAAGGGACTTTTAATCATACTACAACCCATTCCAGCACAAACAACCTGTCCCTATTTATTTAGATGGTGAAAAGTGCAGTTTTCTCCAAAGGGCCCTCTGCCATTGACATTGGATTGATAGAGAGCCACATGGGGATTGTAGAATACAATTTTCAGTGGTTGAAGAGGTTTGGACATTCGATAACTTTATGGAAAATTTGCACTTCTTTATCATTTCTTTTCTTTCTTGTCTTGACAAATCTCCAAATATTGAGCTCCTGGAAAAGGTATTAAATACCTACAAACCAGTATAAAAGAAACTCTCACAGGAGCATTTTGACACCACTTACAGTGTAAAAGCATACACAAAAAGTCAATACTACACCGTGTAAAGAGAATATAAGGTTCTCTTGTGTCCTATTCCCTGCTTAAGTCATTGTTTCCTGCTAAATGTTACAGCTGTTGCCATTGTTTAACAGATCATTTGTGAATAATGTTTCTTACATTTAGGCAATAAAGCTAATAAAATGATTTCTTGTGCTTACAGGAATTTAATCTGTGCTACTTATTTGTTTATAAACTTGATTTTTACTTTATTATATACTCAGGTGTCCATAAAGTAGCACCACCTCCGCAGGAGTCACTGATTAGGATGGGTCCTCTGTTCTCTGCTTCGACGTTCTCAAGAGTCTCAGCCCTTCTGACACACCTGGTTGAGTGTAAAAGAAGTGAACACAGTGAAGCACTGTAAAATTATTCATATTCCCAAATAATAGTGCTATATCAAAGCAGTCAACCGGTTAGCAAAGATAATCTTAATGTATTCCTTTTCAGTAGAGTTGGTAACCAAGCAAATACAAATAAATTGGCAATTGTGGTAACACAGTTGAGCATACAAAATGGCTAACAGTAAGAACTAAGCATAATATGACACATAACGCCCAGGTCAGCATAAACAGTAGCAGTGCCACCTGAAGGGCAACAGTGAGCAGCAGTTAAATTTGATCTAACAAATTACTGGGACTTTACTGCCAGTGTGCACTAATAGCAGCTATGCTAGGCCTAAACCTGCTGGGTAGGCGCTGTCCATAGAAACTGAGGAAAAGCGGTGAAGGGAACTAAGGGGACTTGCGGGATGGCGGGATGGTTTTACGGGAGGGACAGTCTTTTATGTTTTTCTTCTGCCGGCTTTTGTCGGGACCCTTTTAGGAAGCGTTTGTGCATTTAACAACTGTTTTAATAAACCAGAATACCAGAATGCAGTAAATCTGTGGTAAAGATGCAGTAAAGGTGCAGTATATGTGCAGTATACCAAATATCCTACCTCCAGTAACTCCCCTACAAACAGTGTGTGCAATGGGCAGGGAACCCTCTCATCAGACCCTACCATGCAGCGGTGAACCCTCGCTGTAGAAGGGGGCCTCCTCAATCTCTCCACAGAAAGCCTCCTATGATCAGCAGTGGGAAGTAGAGGGTAAGAGGTTGCTGAGTTCTCTCTGCAGCAGCAGTGCAAATGTTAACATGGGGTCTGTGCTGTGCTGCGCTGCCCTGGATGTCTCTGGCTCTGGTCACTGGCCCTGTGTATGATCCATGTGCACCAGGACTAGGGTTGCCACCTCATCCCTTTAAAACTGAACACATTAATTACACAGGTTCTGTGGCTGATTAATGTGGTAATTAAACTCACTTGGTGCCCTATCTGCATTCAATTAGCCTCAGAACCTGTGTAATTCATATGTGTTTGGGTTTAACCACTTAAGCCCCCGGAGGATTTGGCCGCTCAAAGACCAGGTCCTATTTTGCGATTCGGCATTGCGTGACTTTAACGGACAATTGCGCAGTCGTGCGACACTGTACCCAAATGAAATTGACGTCCCTTTTTTCCCACAAACAGAGCTTTCTTTTGGTGGTATTTTATCACCTGTGCGATTTTAATTTTTTGCGCTATAAACAAAAAAAGAGCGACAATTTTGAAAAAATAGCAATATTTTTCAAATTTTTCATATGAAATTCTCAAAAAAATGTAAAAATCAAAATTTTTTAACATTTTAGGCCAATTTGTTTTCTGCTACATATTTTTGGTAAAAAAAAATCGCAATAAGCGTATTTTGATTGGTTTGCGCAAATGTTATTGCGTTTAATAACTACGGGAAAGATTTATGTAATTTTTATTGTTTTTTTTTAAACTAGTAATGGCGGCGATCTGCGATTTTTTTTGCGGGACTGCGACATTGCGGCGGACAGATCGGACCCCTGACTGACATTTTTGACACTTTTGGGAGTACCAGTGACATTACTACAGTAATCAGTGCTATAAATATGCACAATTACTGAAAAAATGACACTGGCAGGGAAGGGGTTAATTTTATTGGTGATCAGTGGGTTAAATGTATCCCTAGGGGCGTGATTATAACTGGGGGGGCGTGGCTTGTGATGTAACCACAGAGACATACGATCCTACATAGCAGGATCGTATAGTCTCTGCAGTTACACCAGGGAGAATGACAGATGGCTGTGTTTACATCAGCCGTCTGCCTTTCTCCCTCTCCTGCGGGAGATCGCGAGTGGCCGGCGGCGCGCGCTCGTCCCCTACAGGCTCCTGGGCGAGCGACGTAGCCCTACGTTGGTTTGCCCAGGAGCGGCTAACTGTCACAGTAAATAGTCATGCGGCGGTCAGCAAGTGGTTAAAGGGATTGCGGTGGCAACCCTAACAAGGACCAATGTGCACATACCAGCTCCCGGGCTGCAAAGAGGAACTAGTTTTACAGCAGTCTGCTAAAAGCTATTCCATCACTCCCCCTCTGCCTCGGTGTGATATTGGGAATTGCAATGCAAAGAGTCCATGACTCCTGTTCTATGGCTGTCCTGGCCTTTAAAGTGGAGTTCGGGCCTCAAATACCTTTTTTAACTAAAAATACCCCTCTAATACTAATCCATCACCCTTTACAGAACCGCTATTCTCATACTTACAAGGTGTATAGTATTGGATTTTAGTCAAAATCTAACTTTTAAAAACGCTGTCTGAGCGCGGCCATCTTGGATGTGAGCATCTGAAGCCGCAGTGTAATCTGCTGTGTCCTTCTTCTTGATTCCAGGGAGTGTTCTGGGAGTTCTTCCTAAATCCAGCCTCCTGGGAGTGATGACAAACAGCTCCCAGGATGCAATGCAAAGGCGAAAGTGATGTCGGTGGCCGCGGCCACAGAGAGGGGGGAGAAGGAGGAAGTACAATCAAAAATGCCCTGAAAATAAGGTAAGGGACCCACGAAAAAAATTGAAAATGCCCAATTGTTGATCAGCATAGCGAGCACTACAGGAATCACTAATGGCACTTTTCCACTGCAAGTACCGGCTCGGCTCTACTCGGCCCTGCTTGGCCCGATTTGGTTTTCCACTGCATGGTACCGCATGGTATGGTGTTGGAACGGTTCAGTACAGTTTGGTATGGTTTGCTTTTCCACTAAAGTAGTACTAAAGTAAGTGGGTGGGATAACAATGATTCTCGGACCAATCAGTGGCTAGTAGTGACAAACAGTCAAGGCTGCATGCAAAGGATTGTGGGATATGGTACCGGTACGGCCCTGTTGGAACCACAACTGAGGTGGTACTGTTTAAGCGAGCCGCACCGTTCGGTTCCATGTAGTGGAAAAGTGCCGCCGTACCATACCGAACCGTTCCTACACCGTACCATGCGGTACCAGCAGTGGAAAAGCACAAAAGCGAGCCGAACCGTTCGGTTCCATGCAGTGGAAAAGTGCCATTAAGTTGCAAAATAGGCAAAGAACTCCGCTTTCATTTCCATCACCCTCAGCATTCTGCAATGGAACCCACAGGCTTTTCTGGCTATAGTTCTCCCTCTGCTGACTGGAGAGGATAGCACAGCAACATTCAGAATACCAGCAGAAAGTATGAAGTAAACTGATTGTAAAAAGGGAAATGTCTCCTTCTCCATGTTACTGTAGTCCAGCCACTAGCTACAAAAAGAATGACTTGTGTTACACTTGTATATGCATGCCAATACCAAATGTGATAGCAATCATAACAGTTTATATAAACCCAATCATTACAATCTAATACATGCTTAAACATAGTAATCTACTTTTAAAATAAATTTTCAACATCTTTTAATCTAAAGCTTTCATTAAAAGTAATGCCTGATAACCCAGCCATGAAGGTCCTTGTTCAGGCTCTTCTTGTTCTCTGGTGACAATGATCTGTGTGTGTTTCTCAATTGTGCTTCTGCATTGTTACCCTGTCATATGGGCTTCTGATGGAAATTAAAGGTGGCCAATTCAACACGTTACGCAGACATTGTGCACTGCAATGATGTCACCATCAGAAAGTCAGTCCTGAAAAATGCTGTGCAAACCATGTAGACAGGAAGTAACTTCAGGAGATCAGCAGCAGTAAAGGAAAGAAAATAGGGGAACGCAAGTGTTTTATTTTTACAAAATGGCAATTGTTTATGATACAGAGGGGTTGATTTACGAATAACAAATAGGCTGTTAACCTTACAACGGGCACTTTACTAGAGCTTAGCGTATATAGTGGAGCATCACTTGGCAAAGAATACCCAATCATGTGCAAGGAAAATAAAATGAAAGCTTTTTTTTTTGCTTGCACATAATTGGATGATGGATGATGGAAGCCATCTCATTCATTGAACTCTGGGGCAAATTCCCCTGCAAAGTGCATTGTCTCTTGAAAAAGTTTCTATTGTCATAAAAAAAATCATTCTCATATATCTGAAAATGATAAACAGTATTAAAGAATTCACATGACCATTTACAAACCAAGTTGCTTTCCTTGCTCTATCCTGGTCCCATTGCCTTTATCATGTGATTTGGCTGTAATATTTTTTTCTTGCTCTCCTGCAGTATATATACATACATTTACAGTATATACACCACCAGACGAAATGGGTGTATCATATACAAATGAAACTGTAATGACATGTGGGCCTCTCTCACTTCAAATAGCCACTTTGCTGTGTGTATACATATAGGCCGCAGTGTTTATAGGATGAAGGGCTTTTGAACATTATTAGAAGGAGGAGCTGACCCTCACATAAGAAGCCCTAATGGGTCTGTGTTTATTTTACCGAAAGAGAAATGAGAGAAGATATTTGCCTTAATCTGCTTATACTAGAGATCTTAACCCTTGAGCTTCCTAAAGTGAGATGCTTCATCATACTTCAAGAAGGTTAATAGGCTAAACATTTCCATGCAGACTTATGCTAGTCAAAGCCAGTAATTTATATCACCTAAAATATTTTTGTCACTAAATTTATTTTTGCTAGGTAACATTAAATAACATAGACATGAATAACAAAAAAGCACGTCTGCACTAAATACTGTTCATCTTTTCAACTGTTCAACTTTTCCACCAATTACAACCAGCCAGACTACTTGCCACAGGACCAGAGAGAAGAGAAAATACAGGTCTAGTACACTTTAACAATGGTGACCATCAGGGACATGGCTGATATTCACAAGTGGGCAAAATCGAAAATATATTGCTTCTTACAACCACGTCACACTAGAGATCCTGTTGTTGAAGGCGACTTGCCAGCTAAAAGCTTGCTAAGACAGCACTTTCCTACTCCTAGAGAGTCACTTCTTTACTGGCCACAATATGGGGTTAGGGCTCTTTCACACACTGAGTCCGTTGGACGGACTCCGTTTTTCTCAGCGGGGGATCGATCAGCCGATCCCCCGCTCAGCAGGAGGATGACAGCTGTGTCTCCGCGCTGTGTGCGGAGACACAGCTGTCAGTTCCCCATGCATCTCTATGGGGGAAATCAGATGGGAATGGACCATCGGTCCGTTCTCATCCGATCCCATCCAATCCGAGCCGCTGAACGGATGGAAAATAGGGTTTCCATCTTGATGGATCGGATCGGATGTCAGCGGACATGTCTCCACTTACATCCGATGCCCCATAGGGATGCATGGGGGGACCGTTCAGATCCGCCAAAAAAACGAACAGGCGGATCTGAACGGGGCCTTATTTACAAAAACTGGAGAGTGCAAAATCTGATGCAGCTGTGCATGTCAGCCAATCAGCTAATAACTTCAGAATGTTCAATTAAGCATTGGCCATAAAGAAAAAAATGGAAGCTCATTGGTTTCTATGCAGAGCTGCACCAGAATTTGGGGCTCCCTTAGTTTTAGTAAATCAACCAGTATGGCATAAAGCTGCAGGCGACCCAGGTAAAAAATAATATTAATGAGTTTACTACCTCCTAACATTACTAAAATTCAGAAAGACATTTTGTTTTAAAGTTTAGGGTTAAAAAACCCTATTTTAGCATTTTAACAGTAACTTGATAAAAAAACTGTTATTTGTATAGTTTTTTTTTTTTTTTTTTTATATAGATTAGAGAAATAAGAGATGCTATCAGGCTTTTATTGCTAAAGTAGAAGAAATGGCCTGCTCTCCAGAAAGAAGGACCCCCAATCTATACAGAGATCTCGATTGAAATAACATATCTTATGTAGTAAAAAGTGTACAACCACCCACAATTTGAAAATACTGTGGTCCCTTTTCTCAAGGTCACAGGCTTGAGAAAGGGGACCACAGTGTCTTCAAAATGTTGGAGATTTGAGATCTGGTGTTTCTGGAGTGCTGGCCATTTCTGCTTCTTTGGATTTACACAGTGGGGTTGATTTACTAAAGGCAAATAAACTGTGCACTTTGCGAAGTTCAGTTGCGCCGGAGGTTAGTAAATAAGCAGAAGCTCTGCTGATTTCTATCATCCAATCATGTGCAAGCAAAAATAATGTTTTTTTTTTCCTTGCATGTGATTGGTTATTCTTTGTAAAGTGAAACTTCCTACCTCATTTACTAAGCTTGGAAGCAACTGCACTCTTGCAAAGTGTACAGTCTATTTGCCTTTAGTAAATCAACCCCAGTGTCTCTGTTAGCTATGCACCCTATTCAAGGTGTGAAGAGGGATCGTGCAGGGATGATTTTATGGTGGCCATACATTATACGAAAAATCATCCAAAATTCGGTCATTTGGACAGTTAATGGGCACAAATCGGTAATCGGTTGTGATGTTTTTGAGCCCAAAAAAAAAAAGGAACAGTTTGGAAATTCTCTGCCGAATGAACGATAAATTGAAAGGTTAATGTGTTTCTCGTCCAAACTGTTTGCCCTAGGTATATGTGAATAAACAAACAAAAATTGGATTAATTTATGTCCATTGAACGATTTATCGGTCATTGCATTATGGCGCTATCGTCTGCTCTCACAGCCGAGTGTTTTTCGAAAATGAGTTCAAATGATTATTCATATAGTGTATGGCCAGCATTAGTTTGGATTTTTATTTCTGTCCATGTTCAAGCTGGGGAAATACTTCTCTCCATGTCCTGGTGACTGTTATCTCTGGGATATTTTGCAGTTGTCATCAGAACTTGATTTAAAGAGAGATCTTGCAATGGGGATATGTGTGCCCATGATAACTAGTGTTGGGCGAACAGTTCGAGGCAAGCAAAAGTTCGGCCTGAACATTGGCTATTCACCCGTTTGGTGAACATCCGAATTGGCAGGTCCGTTTGACCATTTGTTCGGCCCGGTAAATGCCCCACAAAACACTGTGCACCATACAGCGCTTTCGAAGCCCTGGTTAGCTGAATCAATGAAGGCTTTGTTCAATCAGGGCACAGAGCATTGTCAAAGCCATGATTGGAGAAAGTCATGATGACTTTGACCAATCATGGCTCATTGCTCATAGACCCACCCCACACTATAAAAGATTCCTTCCCAGAGGAGGCATTTGCAGTGTGATGTTTGAATGGAGATAGAACGGGGCTCTGTTTATTTCTACTAGCGAGTTAGCATGCAATACTGTGCTATTGTAATTCTATTGTGAGTGTTGAGTGTCAGAGTAGTGTGAATATAGTGATAGTGCAGCGTCAGTGTAGTGTGTCCATACAGTTTTACTGTAGTGTCAGTGTAGTGTTTTAGGGCAGTTTTACTGCAGTATATTGAAGTGTGTCAGTGTGGCATATCAGGGCAGTTTTTACAGCAGTATATTGAAGTGCATCAGTGCAGTTTTACTGCATTATATTCAAGTGCATCAGTGAAGTTTTACTGCAGTATATTGTAGTGCGTCAGTGCAGTTTTACTGCATTATATTCAAGTGCATCAGTGAAGTTTTACTGCAGTATATTGTAGTGCGTCAGTGTAGTTTTACTGCAGTATACAGTGATACCTCGGTTCACTAACTTAATTCGTGAACTGACTCTGGTCGCGAACCGAATTGGTCGTGAACCGAGGCACATTTTCCCATAGGGTTCAATGTAAATCCGGTTAATCCATTCTGACCTTTTTTTGGGGTTTTTGAAGCACAAAAATATGAAACAAATTACAATACACATTAGTACAGTATAGTAAAGTATAAAGTACAGTAAAGTCCAGTAAAGTCCAGTACAGTAAGCATTCAAACGGGTGAACTGTACAATACAGTAAGTACAGTATTGTACAGAAGTACTGTACAGTATTGTACAGTACAGTACAGTACTGTATGTGCTAAAAAGCACACCAAAAAGCAAAAAGTGTCTCACAGTACTTCTTTCTGTGTCTCTTATTCTTTCCACGATCTTCCTACAGGAAGTCACAACCTTGTGACAGTCTGGAAATAGCATTAAAATGGCCGTGGCTCCTGTTCGTGAACCAAAGTGGAGTTCGTGAACCGGAGCATATTTTTATGAACTTTTCTGTTCATGAATAGGGATGCTCGAACGGTTCGGGTCGACCATCGGTTCGACCCGAACATTGACTGTTCGAAATTCGGCCGAATTCCAAACTGTTTGCTGAAAAAGTTCGGAATTCGGCAACCAGAACCGACCAAAATGCAATGGGACAGGAACTGGGCTTTAAAAGCCCGTGATTGGACCAGAACCATCAGTAAAAGCCAATTGAGGGGGCAAGAGAATGCTAGGAATGTTATTGGAGTGACTAGGGGGTCCAGAGGCCAATCATTAGAGAATACGCCCCCCAGTATATAAGATAGCCCCGCCAAATCTCTACCATTTTAATACAGGGCTGTGGAAGAGATTGGAAGCCGTTTTGTTACTTCTGCTCTCAAAGTGTCATTTAGCAATTATTAGGGTGAGGAAAGGGATATCTAGTGTAGTTAGGGTACTATTTTCCACTATAGTTAGATTTAATAATCTAGTTTCTGTAGGGAAAGTGTTAAGTGTAAGGGGACCATAGTGTAGTGTAGGGTTAACTGACTCTGACTGCTATGGCAGGGTGACAAAACCCTTTCATTTCAGGGTGACCGCTATAGAGAAAAGATTGATTCTCTTAAAACACTTATAGAACCGGATAGTGGGTTCGCCCCTGTCACCCAGCTTTTTGTTGCAGGCGTTTATAGGGCTTTTTTGAGGACATGTTTGGAGTCAGGCATGACATCTGAACTTCTGTGTAGGGGTATATATACACACACACATGTATGTATATATACACATACACATATATAGGTGTGAAAGTAGCAGAACACTATGCTTGCGCTAATGAAATAATTAACACCCATATGGCTTCTCTGCTATCACACCTATATGTGTGTATGTGTATAAATACATATAAGTGTGTGTATATATATACCCCTATACAGAAGTTCAGATGTTTTGCCTGCCTCCAAAGACCCCAAAAAAATGCCCAAAAAAACGCCTGCTGCAAAAATACACCTAGGCGTTTTTGTAGCTGGCGTTTTTTTGGGCATTTTTTGGGTGTCTTTGGAGGCAGGCATAACATCTGTACTTCTGTGTAGGGGTATATATGTATATACACACACACATGTATGTATATATATACACATACACATATATAGGTGTGAAAGTAGCAGAACACTATGCTTGCGTTAATGAAATAATTAACACCCATATGGCTTCTCTGCTATCACACCTATATGTGTGTATGTGTATAAATACATATAAGTGTGTGTGTATATATACCCCTATACAGAAGTTCAGATGTTATGCCTGCCTCCAAAGACCCCAAAAAAATTCCCCAAAAAAAGGCCTGCTGCAAAAACACACCTGGGCGTTTTTGTAGCTGCCGTTTTTTTGGGCATTTTTTGGGCATCTTTGGAGGCAGGCATAACATCTGTACTTCTGCATAAGGGTATATATACACACATATGTGTGTGTGTATATATACCCCTACACAGAAGTTCTGATGTTATGCCTGCCTCCAAAGACCCCCAAAAAATGCCCAAAGAAACGCCTGCTACTAAACCGGCAAGGTGTGAAAATAGCGGAGCCATATGCCTGTTCTATATTAATTATTTTAATACAAACGTTTTTATTGAGCTTTGTAAACAAGAAAAGCCAAAAACAAAACCAAAGTATGACATATCAAAACAGCACCAGTACATATTATTCCGAACAGGTGTTAAAGAATGCACATGGTAAGTTAGAAAATATACCGCATAAAGAATTATGTAAGTCAGCAGCATCATATTCCATGCAACAAGGACATAATTAAGGGAACGCAGAGAGCAAAAAAGAATAACACATATCAATGTCCCAGCTGTAAAGAAAGGCATGAAGATTGTCGTTGCATTAAATGCGCCATAGTATATTAAATTCTAGTGCTTATCAATTCCATCTCTTATATAGGCATACTTCAGAGAAACTAACAATACCAATATTAACAAATTGTACCTGAGAAATTTGTTATTGCTAGGGATAGGACCCCTATGTAGACCACCGAGCGCCGAGAGAAGGCAAAAAAAAAAGAAAAAAGAAAAAACTCATAACCCAATCAGCCCGCAGACCAACTCTCCCATTTTTTATGAAAGATATGCATAGTGTCATACAAAGTGTGATAAACCCTCTCCATACTTCTGATCGCCTCCATTCTCGACAATACCTGAGTCCAAGGGACTGTCTCCGACCGCCAGTTAAGAGCCACCGCCCACAGCACAGAGCAACATAGCGTGTGTGCCAACCTCTGAGCGGGTGCAGGGGCTCCAGGGATCCTAGCAAATAATAGGCCCATTTGGGGGGTAATAGAAATTCTTGAGGCAAGCATTTGAGAGATCACATCTGATACCCTGCCCCACACTGCAGATAGTCTACCACACTCCCAAAAGGTATGGAGTATGGTGCCTGGGGCATCACAGCCACCAAAGCAGCGGTCGGAGACCCCCTGGTAGAACCTGTGGACCTTGTCAGGAGTAAAGTACCACCTGGTGTGGAGCTTCACTACTGTATCCTTCACTGACATAGATTTAGTGCATTTATGCATATTTTGAAGCATAGACGACCACGCCTCTACTGACAGGTCCACTCCGAGATCAGCCTCCCACGCCAGCATGGCCCGAGACTTGTCTGGTAGATGGAGGCCATTGAGGTGACTATAAAGTCTTGAGATCACCCCTCTGTCCCTAGAAGAGGTACGGCAGATGGATTCAAAAAGGGAAGATTCAAGGCGGCCTGTCAAAGGGCCCTGGGAGGCATAAAATTGTCTGATCTGAAGGAATTTATAGAATTCAGAATCAGGGCCCCGATATTGGTTCTTAAGACCTTCAAAAGAGTAAAAAGAGTTGTCTCGGAACAAGGCGTGGAGGGTGGTCAGGGAGTGCATTACCCACCAATTATAGGGGTAAGGAGACGCGAACGCTAGCTCAAAGCTTTTATTACCCATAAAAGACAACAATGGAGGTCTAGAGGAGCGCAGCTGATACCTGTCGTGACAGGCGGACCAAAGCTTTAGGGTGTGCCACACTATACTATTAAGCAGTTTGACATCACGAGGATGCGACATGGAGGACCAAAGTAGGCCCTGGAGGTTGAAGGGGCGAACAGACTCACTCTCAAACCTCTGCCAAGGTGGCAGTGAGGTATCAGCATGCCATTGCGCCGTTTGAGCCAGTCTAGCAGCCAAGTAATAATGCCACAGGCTAGGAACCCCCAGCCCCCCCTGAGAGAGAGGCCTATATACAATGGGTTTCCCACACCTGGGCCTCTTACCTTTCCATATGAATCTGTGCACCTCCCTCTGAATGTCCTCCACATCCCTCCTCTGGAGAGCAACCGGTAGAGCTCGGAAAAAATATAACAGTTTAGGCAATATAGACATTTTAACTGCCACTATCCTTCCCATAAAAGGGATTGGGAAAGAGTGCCAGAGGGATAACCATTGTCTCACTTTGGTAAAAGCCTGAGGATAGTTAACGTTATACATGGCCAGTAAGGATGGAGCAAGACGTACCCCAAGATACTGCAGGGACTGTGTCGAGACTGGAAAGCCAAATGTGGCTGTGATAGTATCCATCAACTCTCGAGGGATGTTCACTGAGAGGGCTGAACATTTAGAAAGGTTGACACTCAAGCCCGAAACCCTCTCGAATTCCTTCAATACCTGCACCAGGTTGGGGAGAGAAACCAAAGGGTCCGGTAGGAATACTAACACATCATCAGCGTATAAACTGATCTTATATTCCTCCGAACCCTTCATGTATCCATTGATTGTTTGATTACTACAAATAGCCCTAGCGAGGGGTTCAATGGCAAGAGCAAAAATTAATGGTGAGAGGGGGCACCCCTGTCTGGTGCCCCTACCAAGAGGGAAGAGGTCCGAGGAGCAACCCGGCAACTTTATTTTAGTTTGGGGATCCCGATAAAGGGCCTTAAAGCCATGTACAAAAGCCCCCTGGAAGCCAAACTTAGCCAGAATGACATCCAAATATGGCCAGAGCACACTATCGAATGCCTTATGGATGTCGAGCCCCAAAATCAAGGCCTTACGGTGGAAAAGATCAGCATCCTGAATGATATTCGATGCCAGGCGGATGTTGTCTGTTATTTGTCTGGAGGGAATTAAACCCGTCTGTTCTGGAGCCACCAGGGATGAAATGATAGGTGCTAATCGGGCTGCCAACAGTCGTCCAAAGATCCTGAGGTCATTGTTTAGGACAGAAATTGGCCTATAATTTTGGGGAAGGGAGTGATCCTTATTAGGTTTAGGGATTAAAGTCATGTTGGCATGCAGCATGTCTGGGGGAAACGGGTTACCCTGTAAGATAAAATTAAAAACCCGTGCCAATTTAGGTGATAAGAAGTCTATAAATTTCTTATAGTATGTGGACGTAAAGCCGTCCGGGCCTGGAGCTTTTGATGGTTTAAGGGATTTAATCACTGCCGCCACTTCCTCATCCGTGCATGGGGCGTTCAGACTACCGAGCTGCTCCTCAGACAAAGCAGGCACCTCCAAGTCGTCCAACCATGAATAAGATATATCCTGGTTATTGACCTCCGGAGGGGAGAGTAATTTCTGGTAAAAACGTGTAAAAACACCCAATACTTTCTTTGGGGTGTGAAACCAACTTGTCCCCTTCATCTCTTACCTTATACACATGCGCTGGCTGGAGGGATTGGTAGAGCTTCCTGGTGAACATGGCCGAGGCTGTATTACTATGTAAGAGGAACCTAGCTTTTGCCCATTTGAGCGATTTTTCCGTGGCCGAGGACAGAATAGAGTCCAGAGCAACCTTCTTTTGGGAAATCTGTTGCAGTACATCTGGTGAGTGGTTTTGGCTATGTAAGTGATATAATCTATGTAGGTCAATGGTCAATGAGCGAATATCCGCCAACCTCTTACGCTTGGCTTGGGTGGCTAACTCAATCAACTTACCCCTCATTACTGCCTTATGGGCAGCCCATACCATAGGGGGAGATACTTCACCATTATCGTTAAGGGTAAAGTATTCACGAAGGTGTTCAGCAACTGCGGTGAATGTCTCTAGGTTAGCAAAGATAGAATCATTCATTCTCCAGTTGGATGCGGAAAATGGGAGGCCCACATGATCAGTAGTAACAGACACAACATGGTGGTCAGACCATGGGCATACATGAATACTGGCCGAGGAGGAATTTGCCAACAGAACCGGAGTGCTGAATACATAGTCCAAACTGGCATAGCTGTCATGTGGGTGCGAGTAGTGGGTATACTCCCTCACCCCCACATTCAGAGCCCTCCAAGTATCTAATAATTGAAAGTCAGACAATGACTTTTGCAAACCTCGAGGAAAGGCATTGGCCGTGCTCACCGTTCGGCTCTTGTCCAGCATGGGATGTGCCACCAAGTTAAAATCGCCCCCAACCAGGACATGCGCAGAGGAATATCGTTCCAAGACCTGGAAAAAATGGCGAAAAAAAGAACCCTGTGAGACATTAGGGGCATATAGGTTAGCAATTGTAATTGACTTACCCTGGATAGTACCTTGTAGTATAATAAACCTGCTATCCGGGTCCCTATATATTTGTTGGACATCAAAGAGCAGAGAGCCACGGACCAGGATCATGACACCCCTAGTCTTGGATGTATATGTGGTAAAGTAAACTTGTTTATACGTTTTATCAAAAAATTTAGGGTGATTCAGGGCGGAGAAATGAGTCTCCTGTAACATAATAATATCTGCACCTAGGTGCTTATAGGAGCGGAATGCTTTCCGCCTCTTCTGAGGGATATTAAAACCCCTCACATTATGAGAGATTACATGTAACCCCATAACTGGATATATAACAGGGGACTGCTCCCCAGCTGTCTATAAGGCACTATAATACCAAGAGAGTCAAAGTAAGGCAGATGGTAGAGTATGTCCATGGACTGCGAACTATCCGGGAGTCTTAATGTTAAATTCCTGTCAGCACTCAGTGGTCTACATTTAGTTAGGTACACAAAAACAAAAGAGAGAAACTTATATTCATATAGAAAACGAAAAAAAACAAAATGCACAGTTCAAATCACTGGAGAACTTCGGGGGACAGATCCCCGGTTCCAAAAGAAAGTCAACTAAGGACTAAACTGTCCTACACTCTTTTAAGGATGTAGCAAACCTGCAGCATCAAGCAGCGTACCACAGCTTTCCCTGCTGCAAATATCGTGCAGGGAATTCTCGGTAACAGCAACAAGTGCTGAAGAGTGGGGGGAATTAATGGGCGGGCACAGAGAGCCTTCTGTGTGACCCCAAAAAGAAAAAGATCTAGCAGGAAGAAAAAATAACAAACAAAAATCCCCCTCCAAGGAGCAAAAAGATCAAAGTTACCAGAGGGATACACACCCTCCCCCCCTTGTCCGTTGTTATAAAACCAAAGTGTTCAAAACCAAAAAAACGGATAAAAAAAAAGGGGGGGGGGGGGGTTGTTAATCAGGGTGAGTCCGACCCCATCAAATTTCAATATAGAGAATGACTAAGGGGCGCAATCCCTAGACCGGGGTCCGCTGTTGTGAGGCGATGGTGTCGCCCAAATGGCAGATGGACGTGGGGTAGACGGGAGTCTAGGGTTGTTCTGGGGATCCATTAGACCTAGTTTCACCAGGAGCTCTTTCCCTTCCACGACGTTGAACACCGTATAAGTAGACCCATTGTGGGGTACTGTAAGTTTAAAAGGAAATCCCCAACGATATCGGATCCTAGCCGACTGGAGCACTGACGTGACCTCCTTCATCTTCCTCCTTTTATCCAAAGTCGTCGGGGAGATGTCAGGATAGATTTGTATAGTGACCCCATCCAGTTGGATATGCGGTGAGGTACGGGCAGCTCTAAGGATGTCCTCCTTAACAACATAGTCTTTAAGGCACATCACTATATCCCGCGGGGGCTTATCTGGAGTGGGTTTAGGCCTGAGAGCTCTGTGTAGCCTGTCACATGCAAAGGAAGATGCAGGGTGATCGGGGAGGAGAGAGCCAAAAAGCTTCTGTATCGCTGCAGATAGATCTGTGGTGGTCTCCGGCACCCCCCTCACCCGAAGGTTATTCCTCCGATTGCGGTTGTCCAGATCTTCCAGGTGCGATTGAAGCTGGACAACCGTTTCCGAAAGAGTCTCGTGTTCCTTACGTAAATCTGCATGAGCCAGCACCAGCTCATCGTGCTTGGTCTCCAACATGTCCGTCCTGCCCCCTAATGCTGCTATCTCCGCAGTGAGAGTGTTCGTAGACTTATGGAGTTCGGCTTGAAACTTTTTAGCAATCCGGTCATACATACTGGAAAGGCTGTCTTCCAGATCAGCTTTGGTCAGCTGCGGTGTGTACTCACTGCGATCCGAGGAGACAGGAGCGGGGGCGGCCTGGTCTGCTGCTTCAGCCGGAGCCTGTGGGCTGCGAGCGCCATCTTGGGCCATGGTCTGTTCCCTGACTCGGAGGAGGTAGGTCGTCAGGGACCGCTGAACGGGCTTCTTCCTGCGTTTCTTGGGGGTAGGCATACACTAGAAGGTCCCACGGGGCTGATCAGGTAGAAAAGGAAATAAATTTCCAAGCGGAAAGGCCCCGGGGAGTGATGTGAAGGCTCAGCCGAGCTCGGAGCGTCTCTCACATGCGACCGTCCGGATCCGCGCCGCGCATGCGCCCCCCGTTCTATATTAATTCTAATACAAACAAACTTTTTTCTTCTGGTTCTGGACATGCTACAGAGATGAAACTTCACAGGTACACTTTTTAGACCCCCCAGACACTAAATTCAAAGAAATCTCTTCTTTTTTTTTTTCAATAATATTTTCAATAATTGGCTCTCCATCAAAAATGACAATTTTTAAGAACTTTTTTTGTGTGATTAATAGTCCCTGTGGCATTACCCAGAACCCTAGGCACTTTTTAGGGGCATTTATTGGGTTTTAGGGCTTCAAAATGGTGTTTTTTGATTACAGAAGTTCGGGTCCCATTGATTTCAATGGGGTTCTGAAATCCGGGCCGAACTTTCGGGAAATTCAGGTGTTCTGGTCGAACCAAACTTTTGAAAAGTTCGATCATCCCTATTCATGAACCAAGTTGTCCGTGAACAGAAGCCTTCGTGAACCGAGGTATCACTGTATTCAAGTATTTCAATGCAGTTTTACTCCAGTATTTTCAAGTGCTACAGTGCAGTTTTACTGCAGTGTATTGTAGTGGGTGTTTACACCACATTACTTAACATTCATTGCTGTATACAGGGTTGTTTTTTGGTTGCTGCGTGTTTTGTGGTTTTTTTTGGTTGCTGCGTTTTTTTGTCCCATACCTGCCCTCTTTTTTGAAATTGTGAGCCGCAATGAGGCACGATATCCTCCAGAAGCAGCCATCATGGAAGAATAGAGAGCAGCCACCCTATTCCATCAGAATTGCCCACTTCCAGCAGCTCAGCTGTCTGGGCCTTTTTTAGAACATGTGCAGCTGATCGCACTGTTGCAATTTGCAAACTTTGTCAAGCAGATGAAGCGTGGCAAAAACACCAGCCATTTGGTACCACATGCTTGACAAGGCATTATACCTCCCACCATTCAGCTTGTTGGCAAGAGCACCTGAAAACCACACAAAAGGGATGCAATTCTTCTCCTCCTCACTCCTCACCTTTCAGGTCTACACCCGCTATATCACATGACCTCTCAGCATCCTCCACTGACAGGGATTATGGTATAATGAAGGGCGTCACAGGTCCTTGCAGCACGTCTGCCAGCAGCACACCATCAGTTGTAGAGTATAGCAGGCAAATTTCTCTACCCCAGCTGCTGAAGCAAATAAAATAATAAAAAACACAGTCCCTGCCACCCAAATGCCCAGCCTCTAAATTACAGCTTGTTCAAATTGCTGACATTACAACTCCTACCTTTCCATCTGGTGGATTCTGACCCCTTCCACGAATTTGCAGAATGTACTGTACCACAATGGAAGGTTCCCAGTTGCTATTTCTTTGCAGGTAAGGCCATTCCAGCTCTGTACTATTACGTTAAAGGCATCGTTGGGCAAGGCAATCAGCGACTCTTCTGGTGTGGCGCGACTCGCCTGTGTAGTGCGGGAAGCCGCACAGGAGTTTGATTTTTAAATTTTGCTGGATTGCATAAAGTTTATTTGCCCTAAGGGTGTCAACTTTAATAAAACTACCAAATATAAATACTGCAACATGAGGAGAAATTATTTTTTTATGTTCACTGTTCCTGAGATCGGTGCCTGAAAACAGCCAGTGTATGGAAAAGACCCTCCGGGAGGTTACATCAAGCATTCCATTAAGATCAAGGAGATATTGCAGGCTTTTTTGGACCCCCTACTTGCCATATGGTAAGAGGGGTCAACATCATCCGGTGAATGTGTATCTCTGCCATTTTTTCCAGCACAGAGGGTGTCACCATCACTACCATTTTTGAAGAATTTGCACTTTGCAGTTTGCACTTTATATAATCTTTTTGAAGGAGTGTGGTCAGAAGGTGGAAGATTTAAAGGAATTTGCACGGTGTCTAAATGTTGGACTTTTTTGCGGGGACTGTTATTGCAGTTTTATTTGATAATAGGATTGCACGATTTTCTAATATTTATTAATGTTCATACACATTTTGTCTTATTTGCACTGAGCACTTTAAGAATATTATTATTATAAGTGTTTTTTTGTTTTTTGAACATGCGCTGTTGTTCGCATAATTTTGCGATTATTTTCTAAACACATTGTATGACCTAAGGTGGTTTGAAACAGCAGCAGTTCTAGATATATTCACATTTATATTATTGTTTTGGCGCGAGTGTATTTTACATTCACTAATCAGAAGCAAGGTCCACATTACTGCTGACTAGACATGTGCAGAATGGAAAAGTTTGTTTCGTTTTGTATAGATTCGTCATGGAATTAGTTTAGTTTGGTTTCGGAATTAGTTCCATTTGATTTTCATTTTCGTTAAATTTAGTTTCGCTTTCATTAAAATTTGTTTCATTTAATCATTTTTTTAAGGGATTACAACTTTTCAGAACGATTATGATTTGGATTGGTCGAAAAAAAGATCGACTGATTCTAATTCTGTGTGAAGAAATAGCTGGTTGTTAAGCAGTGAGTTGGGAAGCCGGCCGCCTACATCTTGAACAACCATGAGTCATCATCTGTCAGCGGGCTTCCCCACTGACAGATGAATGTATAGAAAAGAATGCTGGCAATTGCCCGGCAATAGAAAAATGTTTAAAAAATGGCGTAGGGTCCCCCCCAGTCCATACCAGGCCCTTATCTGAGCATGCAGCCTGGCAGGTCAGAAAAGGGGAGGGGGGGCGAGCGATGTACCTGATACCCATTCACCAAAAAAAGTGTCAAAAAGTAAGAACTACAGGAAACAGTTTTGGACAAGTTCTTTATTAAAAAAAAAAAAAAAATCTATCGTCAATCATGACCCGAAAAATATAAAAAATAAAAAATGCTTTTGCCTATTGGGAGGCCTCCCGCCATTTGCCTCCTCTCCACTTTGACAGTTCTTTAATAGGCAAGGGGTGGGGCCACCCAGTGGCACCGCCTAACCTTCTGACATACATGATGTCATGTGACGTCAGAAGGGGCAGTGCCACCGAGTGACCTAGTTGGGTGGCGCTGCCCCTTGCCAAATAAGAACTGTCAAAGTGGAGAGGAGGCAGATGGGGGGAGGCCTCCCAGGAGGTGGAGCATTTATTTTTTTCTATGCATTGGGTCCGGCAGGCATCGTTTATTGATGATGGATTTTTTATTTTCCTGTGGTCCTTACTTTTTGACACTTTTAATACCCATTTGCTTAGGAGGGGCGGGATCTGGAGGGCCCCCTTGTTAAAGGTGGCTTCCAGAATCTGAATAGACCCTGACAACCACAGCCCAGGGTTGTCGGGAAAGAGGTCCTTGTCCCCATCAACATGGGGACAAGGTGCTTTGGCCTTATGGACAGAGCACTCAAAGCAGAGCGAGGGAGGAAGAGGAGGACTTCCTTTCCTCTAAGGCCTGCTTTATGCAGACACCATTTTTAAAACGCCACAGAACACACAATAGGAAAGGGAGGAGGAGGAGGATTCTGGCAGTTTTGGAGGCATTGAAGCAGAGGAAGACATATGTCAAATTTTCCGTCCCCAGAGAAAGTTTTCCATCCCCAGAACCCTTGGAAGTAGTACATGGCCGGGAGAAGGCAGTTCCAGATAATGTAATCCTCAGTGAACCCGAGGACTCTGCTTCTCATGCCTTCGCAGACTTGTGGTGCATGGGCTCCCTTATTCTTCAAAGCCTACGAAAGGACTCGAGAATTTGTGGCATTAAAAAGGATCAAAATTTGTTGGCAAACCATCTTGACCACAAGGGCAAAGTCTCCCCACAGAGGGAGTAGAGGATGGAATATCCTGAGGACACCTTAAAGAGGAGTTTGTGTAACGCCTTACCAGACTCTGGTAGGTTACAGTCTCCTGGAAAAGCTAGTTTTGAGGCTTCTGTTGGTCAAAGGAGGAGCGGTGGAGAAGGGGGCTGCCTCAGTGATGCATTTCTAGATTTTTTTTGTCCTTGGTGCCCATGGCTGTCAGCCTCCACAGCATCTGCATCATGGTGGAATATTATCTAGGGGCTAAAACAGACATGGGGAGCTTTCCAGTTGACAATCCACTGGGTTACTGGGTCATGACAATGGTCAGAACTTGCCCAGTATGCAATTGAGCTACTGGGCTGCCCTGCATCCAGTGTGCTTTTCAAAGGCCATTTAGTGCTTCCGGAGATTTTGTGACAGATAAAAAAGAGTGTGTCTGTCCACAGACTCTGTTGGCTAGCTGACATTTATCAAAATGAAACATTCCTGGATTAGCAGCAGCTATCAAGCCCCTCATGCTGATGTCACCAATTAAGCATTTCTGGCATGTGGAATCTCTGCAAGACTTAGGCTGCCTAGATTTATGGGTGTTGATTTTATGTGGAGGAAAAAATTTTCGATACAGGTTTAATGGGCACAATTAACACCCAAGGACAAACTTTTCCACCACTGTTTGACCGGGGCATATAATTTCAATTTTTTACAGCAAGGCCAATTCTTGCTTTCATCAACAGTAACTCTATGGTGTTTCGGTGTGAAGGCACCACCAACACCCAAAGCCCAATTTTTCTGGACCTGTTACTTCTATTCAAAATCTGTGGAACAGACACCAGAATGTATCCAAAAAATCTTTAACCTTGTTCTGAATTCACTAAATTGTGGCCTTGTCATACAGACTGGCTCCCCGAGCCATTGTTTGCAAAATTTAGAAAACTTGCAGGGAAAGGGTCATTTCTTTTCTTTAAAGGTGTCATTTTTGCTGCAGCAGGTTAAGTAAATGGTACGGATTTGCCACTTTACAGGCAGACTAAGGGGACCCCCCAGGCACTATATTTAAAGGAAATTTTTAAGGATCACTGCTCATTTAAAAATTATCTTTTTTGCATTGAAACCTGTCCCCCAGAGCAATTCCACCATACCCTTTGTATGATCAGTAACTTGCATATAAGCCTTCAAAATGGGCACTTTTGATTTTTCCAGTTCATGTTCCATGACTTTAATGGGGTTCTTTGTTCGATTCTGAACTTTTGCGATGTTTAAAAGTTCTGGTGCAAAACCAAACCAGGGGGTGTTCGGCTCATATCTATTGGTAACTTCCTCAAAAGCAATAGCCACTCACTTTGGAGAGATTTCCTGTAACTTCCTGCTTTGCTTCCAAGTAAGAAGTAAAGGGAAATATCCCTAATGGGACTTAAGCCCTGTACACACGCACAGATTGTTGGCCGTAAATTGTTGGCCAACGTCCGATCTGCCGATTGTAGGCTTGTTAGTATGATGCTTCCGACAACCAACTGCGAATTTTCAGCCGAAAAAAATCTGGTGTGCATGCTATAAAATTTTTGTTGGCCAACAAAAAACGGCCGATTGTTCCTCAGTCAGTACAGATTTTGGCAGACAAAAATCAGATGAGCAAGACTGGGCATGCTCAGAGAAAAAAAAACACAGGGAAAGTCAACCATCACATGACATCACTTCTGAAGTTGGTTTTTGTTGGCCAACAAAAGTCCAGTGCAAGTCTAGAGCACATTTCAACTAACAAACACTGGACAAAAGTTGGCCGATCAGTTGGCCAACAATCTGTGCGTGTGTACGGGGCTTACGACAGCAAACAAAAAAAAATAAACTTGACAAGGGTTTCTAACACCTCCCTGTTCTATTCAAAATGAAGAGGTTGGGGTTTAGATACATTAGTATGGAAGAGATGAAAGGAAAACAGTATAAGGTTAGTATCTCTTTTAAACAGAAATCGACTACATACTCAACTACATTACACACCATCTACACAGCTCTGCCAGTTACCAGGCCTGTATTTTAATTTTTCCTCACATTCTGATTTAGTCTAATAATAAAAATGTATTAATTACCAAGTCAATGCAAAAGAGAAGGTTCTTGGATCAGCACTGCACTTGTTAATTTAGGTTAAGCTTTCATACATTGGACTTTAATGTATAATATTTGGCAGGAGTTCTCCAATCTGACAGCATAACTACTGATAAGCTACCTTTGTTTGCCATAACCAGAAGACACTTTGGAGCTGTCAAATGGAGCTGCCAGGACCCATAAATCAGTCACATCAAACACACACACAACATACTGACAATGTGCAGTCTATTCTGTGTAACAACTTGCAGCTTCTGGAATGCACTGATTGTCCCTGAAGATTTCATCATGTGTTAGAAAATGATAGCACTGCACACCAAGCTACTGTATGTATGCATTTCTGTATGTGTTGAAAAAAATGACATGCTTTAGAACTATGCTCATGTGTATATTTCCTCAGGAACAAAATGTGTACTATATATATTCTTATGTTTTAAAAAACCTTCTGTTCTACGTATAGCATGTAACAAAAGCAGACATACTTGCTCACTACATAGGAAGGATGTTTTTCTGTAGTACAGTTCCCTATTGTAGTACTTGTTAGAGTGGGAAAGAGTTAAAATTGCTGTCAAGTTTTATTCATGTCTTTGACCCAATTTAGGATATATTTCTTCCAAGAAACCAATAAACTATTGGTGGAAGTTATAATCCTTACATTGCAAAGAATATGTTTTAGTTTATATCCATTTAGGGCAAATTCCACTCGGCATGGTATGTAGCAGATGATTTGCTTAAAGGTACATACCGTTTGAGCATTAAGTCTGAGCAGTGGTGGTAGCTAGGGTTAAGCGAACACGGACTTTATTGTTCAGGATCATACCGGACTTTTGGATGTTTGATACCCGGACACGGACCCGAACATTTCACTGTATGTTCGGGATACAGTTCGTTGTTCGGTTGTTTTGACACGGTTTTAATGGCGCGGTTTCAACAGCTGCACGGCAGCCAATCAACAAGCGTTTAATTAGTGTGCCCTTAGAAGCCTTCACAGCCATGCCTACTAAAGGTTCCTGATGCTGCTGAGGGAAAGATAGGAGATTATTTTAGGGGCAGGTTGGAGATTGCTTTCAGGGAAAGAATAGGAAGAATCTTCTTTAATCAGACAGCGATCTACATTGATTTTATTGTGTGGGGGTGCAGTGCACAATCTTTTTGCCCTGACCTGAGCCCAGTGAGGAGGAAGGAGGAAAAAAAAAACTTTTATCAGTCTGTTAGGTGGGCGGCGTGCGGCATGCAGCAGCCATGTGTAACGCTCCTGCGTTTTTGTAGTAGGCTGGATTTGCAGCTGCAGAATCTCCACTCAGTAGTCATGTAGAGATGTGTTGAATAACCAGATCCAACTCTCCAGACTCATCACTGTGGGCCCGTCAGCTTCAGCATACAGATATACACACACTCAATAAGATGTTCCTGGAGTGATAGGATGTATATGATAGTATGAAGGTGATGTGCTGAAGGGACAGGTGTGAACAGTGACAGAGATGGTAAGCACTTGATAGAAATGTTCAGGAGAGTATTAGATGGTATTTAGGTAGAATGCAGATAGGTTAGTAATCGAGTATGGTAACAGGTGGTAAGGACAGCAGATGACAAATACATGATAGGCTAACCCAGTGCAAGGATAGATGGTAGTAGACTCAAGAGCTAGCAATCTATGTAACAGTGCAGATGATAGAATTAGTATGCATAGATAGTAACAGTCCTTAATGTGCAGAGGTAGGTAGTGTAAGTTAGGTTATGGAGGATTCCCCTGTGGGTTTCTTATCACTAGTAAGGTTAGTAGTAGAGGGGTCCAGTAGTGAGGGAGTGATCCGGTAGCGAGATACAGGGATCAGTAGCGAGGTTCCGGTCTGTTCCAGGTAAAAGCAAATAGCTGGAGGTTCCGGCAGCGAGACAAGCTTGTAAGCATGTAGACACACAGGCACATAAGCACAGGCACAGGCACATTGAACGAACAACGTGAGAGAGAACGCCGGCGGTTGAAATAGCCGCTCAGAGCGGCGCTCGGCGATGACGTCATCCGTCTTAAAGGTGTATGCGTACCACCTAATTAGAAAGGTGGGACGCATATTGAAAGGAAATGGAAATTAAGGGTACCAGAGGTACCAGAATCTTACACCATGTAATGCAAACTCAGTGCATATGTATCTGCTTAATCTGGATTTAAAAAAAAAAAATGTTTTTTCCTTGATATTTTACTGTGACTTACAGCATTTAGACACTGCTGTTATAATCTGCTATTCAACAAGCACCAATTTAAGGGAACAATTATTTTTCAGTTTTTCATTCATACTTTACTGTGACACTGTCATACAGCGTTTAGACACTGCCGTTCTAATCTGTTATTCAAAAAGCACCAAGTTAAGAGGACAATTATCTTTCAGTTTTTCATTCATACTTTACTGTGACACTGAACTACAGTGTTTAGACACTGCTGTTCTAATCTGCTCTTCAAAAATCACCAATTAAAGGGAAAAATAAAAATTTTTCATTCATACGTTACTGTGAGATACACCCGTTGGATACTGTTGTTCTATTCTGCTTTTCAATAAAAACCCATTTAGGGGAAAAAAAATTAAATTGCAGCCTAGTCTGCATATGTTACTGTGAGATACACCCATTGGATACTGTTGTTGTATTCTGCTTTTCAATAAAAACACATTTAGGGGAAAAAAATTAAATTGCGGCCTAGTCTTCATATGTTACCGTGAGATACACCTGTTGGATACTGTTGTTGTATTCCGCTTTTCAATAAAAACCCATTTAGGGGAAAAAAAATTAATTGCAGCCTAGTCTGCATATGTTACTGTGAGATACACCCATTGGATACTGTTGTATTCCGCTTTTCAATAAAAACCCATTTAGGGGGAAAAAAATTAATTGCGGCCTAGTCTGCATATGTTACTGTGAGATACACCCATTGGATACTGTTATTCTATTCCGCTTTTCAATAAAAACCCATTTAGGGGAAAAAAAATTAATTGCAGCCTAGTCTGCATATGTTACTGTCAGATACACCCGTTGGATAGTGTTGTTGTATTCTGCTTTTCAATAAAAACCCATTTAGGGGAAAAAAATTTAATTGCAGCCTAGTCTGCATATGTTACTCTCAGATACACCCATTGGATACTGTTGTTGTATTCTTCTTTTTAATAAAAAACCCATTTAGGGGGAAAAAATAAAATTGCAGCCTAGTCTGCATATGTTACTGTGAGATACACCCATTGGATACTGTTGTTGTATTCCGCTTTTCAATAAAAACCCATTTAAGGGAAAAAAAAATTAAATTGCGGCCTAGTCTGCATATGTTACTGTGAGATACACCCATTGGATACTGTTGTTGTATTCCGCTTTTCAATGAAAACCCATTTAGGGGAAAAAAATTAAATTGCAGCCTAGTCTGCATATGTTACTGTGAGATACACCCCTTGGATACTGTTGTTCTATTCCTCTATTCAATAAACACCCATTTAGGGGAAGATCCTAAATTTGAGAAATATGAGGAGAAGGTCAAATAAGGGACGTGGCCTGGGTCGTGGTGCTGCTGGTGGAGCTCCTGTTGCAAGGAGAGGATGTGGTCGATCTGTGCCAGCTACACACACAAGTGAAACACCTTCCTCAGGTGTGAGTAGGCGACAGAACCTGCAGCAGTATTTGGCAGTGCCTAATTATCCTCTACAAATGTTGAGGCCAGAACAAGTACAGGCGATAGTAGATTGGGTTGCTGACAGTGCCTCCAGTTCCTTCACATTGTCTCCCACCCAGTCTACTGCTGAAAGGTCAGAGTTGGCACCTGCAGCCGATGTCCATCAATCTTTCACCTAACCCCCTTGCAAATCAGCCAAGCAGTCTGAGCCCCAAGTCATGCAGCAGTTTCTTCTTCTTTTTGATGACTCTGTTAGCATGGTTTCCAAGGGCCATCTACCTAGCCCTGCCCCAGAAGTGGAAGAGATTGAGTGCACCGATGCCCAACCACTTATGTCTCAAGATGAGTACATGGGAGGACCATTGCAGCACGTCTTGGATGATGAGGAAACACAGGTGCCAACTGCTGCGGAATTCCGAATTGTGGAGACCGACAAGGAGGGCAGGGGTGAAGACTGGGTAGAAGATGATGTGGAGGACGATGAGGTCCTCGACCCCACATGGAATGAACGTCATGCAGGTGACCTGAGTAGTTTGGAGGAAGAGGCGGTGGTCGCACAGAGCCATCAGCACAGCAGAAGAGGGAGCAGGGCGCAAAAGCTACTGCTACTGCCCAACGCAGCAAGGGACCGAGCACACCAATGCCAGCTCAAAGGATTTCCCTAGCGTGGCAGTTCTTCAGACAATGTGATGATGACAGGACACAATTGGTTTGCACGCTGTGCAATCAGAGCCTGAAGCGAGGCATAAACCTTCTCAACCTGAGCACAACCAGGCATCTAAGTGCAAAGCATGAGCTGCAGTGGAGTAGACACCTGAAAAACCAAGAAAGGTCTCTGGCTCCTCCTGCTTCCTCTTCTGCTGCAGTCTCGGCCTCTTCATCCACCTCTGTAGTGACAGTGGCACCTGCCACCCCGCAAACAGAGGATCTGCCAGCAACACCACCACCTGGGTCACCAACAACCATCTCCACAATGTCCCGTGGAAGCGTTCAGCTTTCTATCTCCCAAACACTGGAGCGGAAGAGGAAGTACCCCCCTACCCACCCGCGATCCCTGGCCCTGGATGCCAGCATTTCAAAATTCCTGGCCTTTGAAATGCTGTCATTCCGTCTGGTAGAGATGCAGAGTTTTAAAAGCCTTATGGCGGTGGCTGTCCCACAGTATGTCGTGCCCAGCCGCCACTACTTTTCCAGGCAAGCCATCCCTTCCCTACACAACCAAGTGGGTGACAAAATCAGGTGTGCACTGCGCAATGCCATCTGTGGCAAGTTCCACCTAACTACGGATACGTGGACCAGTAAGCATGGTCAGGGATGTTATATCTCCCTAACAGCACACTAGGTAAATGCAGTGGCGGCTGGGCCTGAGTCGGATAGCAGTTTGGCGCATGTCCTTCCACCACCGAGGATTACAGGGCGCTTCAGTTTGCCTCCTGTTCCTAACTCCTCCAACTCCGCTTCCTCATCCTCTACCGCCTCCTCATCCGGTCAGCGTAACACCTTCACCACCAAATTCAGCACAGCCAGGGGTAAACGACAGCAGGCAGTTTTAAAACGTGCTTGTTTGGGGGAAAAAACCCACACCGCGCAGGAGTTGTGGAGGGGCATTGAACAGCAGACCGATGAGTGGTTGGTGCCAGTGAGCCTCAAGCCCGGCCTGGTGGTGTGCATTAACGGGCGAAATCTCATAGCAACTCTGGGTCTAGCCGGTTTGACACACATCCCTTGCCTGGCGCATGTGCTGAATTTGGTGGTGCAGAGGTTGATTAGAAATTACCCTGATATGTCAGAGCTGCTGCAGAAAAGGCAGGCCGTCTGTGCGCACTTTCGGCGTTCTCACCCAGCTGCTGCTCGCCTGTCAGCGCTGCAGCGTAACTTCGGCCTTCCCGCTCACCGCCTAATATGTGACGTGCCCACAAGTTGGAACTCCACCTTGCACATGCTGGCCAGACTGTGCGAGCATCAGCATGCCATAGTGGAGTTTCACCTGCAGCACGCACGCGTGAGTTGCTCTGCGGAACAGCACCACTTCACCACCAATAACTAGGCCTCCATGCGAGACCTGTGTGTCTTTTTGCGCTGTTTCGAGTACTCCACCAACATGGCCAGTGCCGATGACGCCGTTCTCAGCTTAACTATCCCAGTTCTATACCTTCTTGAAAAAACGCTTCGGGCGATGATGGAAGAGGATGTGGCACAGGAGGAGGAGGAGGAGGAGGAGGAAGAGGTATAATTTCCAAGGCTTTCAGGGCAGTCATTCACAAGTGGCTCCGAGGGTGGGTTCCTGCACCCACAAATGCCAGGTACACAATTATCCAGCAGGGGCACAGTTCTGGAGGCTGACGAGGATGAGGAGGAGGAGATGGAACCATGTTCACAGCAGGGTGGCACCCAGGCCAGCTCCTGGCCATCACTGGTGCGTGGCTGGGGGGATACAGAGGACACAGACGATACACCTCCTATAGAGGACAGCTTTTCATTGCCTCTGGGCACTCTGGCACACATGAGCGATTACATGCTGCAGTGTCTCCGCAACGACCGCCGAGTTTCCCACATTGTAACTTGTGCTGATTACTGGGTGGCCATGCTGCTGGATCCCCGTTACAAGGACAACGTACCGTCCTTAATTCCCTCACTGGAGCATGATCAAAATATGCGCGAGTACAAGCGCACGCTGGTAGACGCACTGCTGGTGGCATTCCCACCTGACAGCGGGAGCACAGTGGAAGCACAAGGCCAAGGCAGAGGAGGAAGAAGAGGTCGCCAAGGCAGCCAGGGCACCGCCAGCACCTCAGAAGGCAGGGTTAGCATGGCCGAAATGTGGAAAAGCTTTGTCAGCACGCCACACCAAGCAGAAGCACCACCAGCTGATATAGAACGAGGCAGCATTTCACCAACATGGTGGAGCAGTATGTGTGCACACGCCTAGATGTACTGAATGACGGGTCTGCCCCCTTCAACTTCTGGGTCTCCAAATTAGGCACATGGCCTGAGCTTTCCCTTTTTGCCTTGGAGGTGCTGGCCTGTCCTGCAGCCAGTGTATTATCTGAACGTGTATTTAGCACGGCTGGGGGCGTTATCACAGACAAGCGAAACCGCCTGTCCAGAGCCAATGTGGACAAGCTCACGTTCATTAAAATGAACCAGGCATGGATCCCACAGGACTTGTCCGTACCTTGTGCAGAATAGACATGTATACCGGCCTTACCCAGCCATTGTTGTATTTTTGATCTTTCTCACTCTTTTGGGGTGTACCCTAATTTAAAAAGAAATTTAAAATTAAAAACAATAACCAGTGTTGGCTTCCTCGTCCTCCTCCACCGCTGCTTCCACCTACACCGCCACATCCACCGCCACCTCAACCTCCTACTCTATATGGGCCTCGTCCTCCTAGATCAAGATGATTATTTTCTATTTTTATGTTTTTGATGTTATTTTAAGTTATTTCCATATCCACATTTGTTTGCAGAGCACTTGCCATGCTCTTAAGAAGATTTTGCTGCCATTTGCAGCCCTCTAGCCCTTTCCATGTTTTTTTTAGAACCATTTTAGTGCTCAAAAGTTCGGGGTCACCATTGACTTCAATGGGGTTCGGGATCAGGGTAAAGTTCGGGTTAACTTCGGGTCACGAACCCGGACTTTTTTTTCAACATCCAAGTGTTTGCTCAACTCTAGTGGTAGCTTAATTGTGCACTTATTCCAAGCGCCTTCTCTATCAAACAATGTGCACAACTATTGAGGTCTCATCAACCTGGTTTGGCTCTTTGTGTCAAGGATGTCAGGGGCTAAGTCACAACATGTCTTTCTTTACTGACTTGGAATACTGTGATTTTTCCAAAATGTAATTACTCAGGAGGCCCCTTGTGGCACAGTCTAGCCTATTTATAGCACATCTGCATGTAGGCAGGTGATTTAGGCCAGCAGCTGCTGCTATACCTGAGGAACAATGCTTTTATAGTGAGGGAAATGATGCTCAGTCACTTACTTCTTTTTCTTCCAGTAGCAAACAAAGTGTTTATTTGACCGCAATTAACCAGGCACCAAGGGGATTCCTGACATTGGACTGATGTGTCCTCTGTCGTAAGCACCAGGCACCATCTTGTGGGAGCCTGAGTCTAGCAAAGACACAGAGTTCTCTAGAGATTTGGGGCCAGGATCGGCATGTGACCAGATGTGTCTCACCAGGCTCCCGCTGTTAATCCTCCAGTGATCCTTCCCTCACGATCTTTGGCTGCTTCACTGGCACTATCTGACTCCTGACAGTCTTGGGAAAGCTCTGGTTGCACCATCTCTGCACAGATGCTGACCAGGAAAGGCCAAAAGGAGGCAGAGCCCCCAACATCCAAGATGATGCGTTGCTTGGTCTTTCTCAGTACATACAGAGGGGCACTGAGACCAAAGACTCTGAGCAAAACACCTAAACCTGCTAAACCCTATGGTAAGGAGGCCCCCAGGGACATGTTATACACAGCGGCTTACATGACTGTCTGATCCTTCTTCCCTGGAAAGTACTCCCCCTTCCTCCCTTGAGCTGCTTACACAGGTGGAGCAGGCCTCATCCACTAATTTAGAGCCTTCAGCAGCAGCATAAGCCTCTGATTCAGTGGGAGAAAAGCTGGCTGACAAGAACCCAGAGCAACCTACTCTTAGTGAGATTCTTAAAGCAGTTAACAAATGTGCTGCCTCAGTTGATCAGCTTAAAGAGCACTTCGGCAGCCTATGGGAGGAAGTTTCCTTGCTCCACCAGGATCTCCAAAAGATCAGGGAATGCACAACAGTGAAGGAAAGCCACATTAGTGACCCTGAAGACCGCCTTCCATCCCTGACCAGAGATCTACGCTCAGTTACCCAGATGGCGGTAGCCAACACTAGTAAAGCTGATGACATTGAGAATCGCTTACGGGACTTAGCAAGTTTGTGGAACGAGGGCTGTTGGAAATCTTTGGGAAAGATTCTTTCACCCTCCTCTTTGCGGTTGAGTATGCCTATCTTACCCCACCGCTGCCACTACCACCCGGCCTTCTGCCTAGGCCTAAGCTGGCACAATTTTTTAATTAAAGAGATCATGAAATAATCCTTCATCTCCTTCATCTAGCCCTGAACAAGGAGATGTGGGTGGACACTATGGATGGGAAAGTACTATATATAGCTCAATCTGCATCACTGAGGTTGCACTCAGTGTGGAAGTACAAGGCACGGACAGGAACTGGTTTGTATGGGGAGATTAGGTTTGGAAACGGATAGGTTCCTGGTGGGGAGGGACATTTCAGGCTCTTGGCAAACTGCCTCAGAGAAGGCCAGTGGTGGAGACTGGGTCACAGACCAAATACCCAGTGCCAGGACCAGGTATACTGCACGACAGCTGGGCTTAGTACAGGATCCTTCTCTGGGGAGTCACATATGTGAAAATTCCATCTGCACAAACTCTTAGAGTAGAACTAAACCCATCAATTTAACTTTCCCAAAACTGTTACATTCAAGGCATGCCATGAATAATAACTGTCACAGTTGCTTGTGCTTTCAGCCAAACAAGCCATCAAATGGCCAGTATCATAACTGATCACTTGTGCAGCATCATGGCACCTGCAGATCAAACAGAGGCTAAGATGGAAGCTTTGGCTGTAAAGGATAGAAGGGTTTACTTCTGCTTTAAGGATTCACGCCTTGTGTAACCTCCTTTATGTAAGCCCTGGATTCTTACCCTGCAATGGTGTTTAATATACATGCCTTTCTGTTTGGAGGTGAATTCTAGAAAACAACACCGTTTTGTTTGTAACTGCCAGTTATGTCGAAGAAAATGCTTAAAAGGAGTGTCGCCTGTTAGCTTTAAACTTTTGCCACAATGAAAACACTTACTTTGTGCACGTAAAATAGATAATAATCTTACATGGATCCCATGGCCTATATTTTCTAAGATGGGTTGGAGCCTTGGAAGAAGAATACTCCAGTCTTCTCCAACATCAACACCACCATCATAAAAGTGCTGTAGTTGCAACCACCTGATTGATCCTTCATCCCAACATAAAGGAAAGTGGCTTCACAGTCATATGAATGCTTTGGTATTTCTATTGCCACTGTACACTGCAGCCTGTCCTACACCCTTAAGCAAAAAGCACAGCCATCTGCCAAGTAAAAGAAGGATATAAAAAGAGTGGTGTATGCAGCTCTAAAACTTCCCCCATGTCCAAAATGAAACAAAACATTGGCTTACATTGGGTTTTAACTGTTCTCTCTCAATGCAGGTTTATCAGCATCATTGCACGGTGTTCTTTCATCAAATAAAAATATACTGTGCATGTATAATTACATAACTTTCCAATAATCTATTGTATTTGATTTATAAGTCAAATACGGTAGGTAGCTTGATTTACGAAAGGATTGGAGAATGTGTACACAAAATGTGTGAAGGATCACTTTAATTATCCAGTCACTTATTTCATCTGTACAATTTCATTTCATCTTATTTCATCTGTGTGAACATTCTCAAACCCTTTAGTGAATCACCGTCAATGAGTTCTTCTTTGTATTAGTACGATAATGGAGGAAAACTCTAACATCCCATTCAGAGAAGCATACCTATTTACTTCCCGAATGCAGTTTGTTAGAGATAGCTAAGCAGGAAAGTTAAACTGTTATTAATTACAGGAACACATATACATGTATAATCCAGAACCTTTCACCACATCCATCCATCAACCTTTAACATCTCTTGTAAAGCCTCATCCCAATCTGCACACGCCCACCCGTTATCAGTCCTACTGGGACAGCAGATCAGAGAGGAGCAGAAAACCAGAAAACTGCTGACTTTCTGTGGAATCCGAAAGGAACGTCCTTCTTAAGTTCCACTGTAGGCCAAACATATCCATCTCCATTAACATTGCTGGAAGGATAGCTTGCCTTATGCCTAAACTATTCCCTTTGAGGGAAGATCTTAGTATTCACTGCCAACAGTATTGCCTGAAACATAATTTATTCCCAGTTTACCTTTAGGGAAATTAATTTTTAACCTTTTTTTACAATTATGTAATACAAATACTGCACGAATACCAAAAGAGTTTCGCTAGTAAGTATCAGCAACTCTTTTAAAATGACATTGACACTTTGTTTTCAAAGAAAAAAACATAGTTTTACATTTAAATACCTATTAAAGTAGTTTATAATGCCTGCTTTTCCAACACTCTTCCAGCAATGCAACAATTCCACTGTTGCCAATATCTCTTTCTACCCCCATTTATTAACACCCAACCCCCCAATATTAAACTCAAAAGCAAACATTTATTATATTGCAACCTATTCTTAGAAGTGATTGCTGTTTTTGTTTTCTTAGGTTTTTTTTCTTCTATTTTTATCTGGTGATCCTGCCAGTAAGTCTGTTGTTTTTCAACAGGAAAGCTCTCTTTCAGTTACAGGGATGAGACAGCCCATTTAACACTGACAGGGGTGCCTAAAACTTTCAGCTTTTATTTATTCATGTCAAACCTTTATCTCAAAAGGAAAAAAAAACTGATTAGCTGAAGTTCAGCTTCAATTTGCATCTGGCAATACTTCACACATTCCACTCCCCCTGCTGACGATGCTGCTGTCCAAATCTGCCCCTGTGCTCCTTCATCCCGAGTGTTATCTGTATAATACATAAGGTGTGGTATTGGCTGGATCAACTGGTGAAAACAGAGGAAAGAAAACTAATACAGCCACCACATCTAATAATTGGTAAGCTGCAATATACTGCTGTAAATTTTTGGTCTGACATAAATAAGTGCATGGCCTTCATTTAAATTCAAAACCAATCTTAGGCTGGCCATACATTATACAATTTTCCTATTAAATTCTCTTTAGATTTAACCTTCAACTATGTAGTGCAAGGTCCTGTCTGACTGCATACAAATTGAAAGTGTTTAGGTTTGACCTCATATGATTTTGGTAAATATGAAGGTAAATTGTACAAGAACATTGTATAATGTATGGCCAGCCTTATATTCAGGCAAAAGGAGACAGCAAATACAAAGTTCTCCACCTTCCTGGAAGGCAACAGGGATACTGAGTTGTTTTGTACTTCTATTATGCTTCTAGAGGCAAATGTGTGAAGTAGATTGAATTTATGTATTTGATAGACTTATATTTTTCCCTAATAAAATGCACACAACTAGGCTGCAGTGGGTGTTACTTTTTTTATAACTTTTGTTTGTGTTAGTGCAGAAGATATGTATTTCCTTAAAGCAGTGTTCCACCCTAAAAATAAACTTTGCATCATCAGTTAGCATAAAAAAAAACCTGAAAAAGAATTGGATAGTTAATATTTTTTTTTTTCACTTACCTTGTTTTTAATGAAAATAAACTTACCTTTCTTCCTCTTCCTCCTTGTGCAGCCATGGCCAGCCGACGTCACTTCCTCCATTGCATTGCGTCCTGGGAGATGAGCGTCATCAATCCCAGGATGCAATGGTAACAGCCCCGACTCTATGCGTATGCGCAGCATTCTGGGTAGCCAGGAACCCGGAAGAATGACACAGCCGAGGACACCATGGCTTCAGATGCCCACACTGGAGATGGCTGCACTCTGCAATCAATTTTTAACTATTTATCTTTATTCTATAACAGTAATGACCTGTAATGTGGGGTTAGTGTTAGGGTAACACTAGGGGCTAGCTTAGGATTAGGGGGATATTTTTAGGTAAAAAATGTGTATGTGGCCTGAACTCCGCTTTAATAAAAAGCAAACTTTTCTCCAGATCAATAAGAGTAAATTGGCTGCCAAAGCAGGCATGTGTTTTATACAACCATTAATCTCGCAATTCATACCTCATCCTAGGAGATGGCAGAGGTACAAGGAACCCAGTCCTTACGAGTACTAGAGTGGAGTTTTTGGAGGGAATACAGTCCGGCAGGGGATGAATGCTTACTTTTGGCCTTTGGCAAAAGCAAGCAGGGGCGCTACATTATCTTTTCTATTTTTTCAAATCTGTCAAATGGAAATCTAACATTTTAATCATTCTAATAATGATATGGTGACATTACAGGACCAGTCCTTGAAAAGAGCTGATTGCTGTTGTGTGAGGGGTATAGGGAGACCAAAAAAATCTGGCAAGAAAAATAGGAGAAAAGCCAATCTAATGGAATGCTATTAATTATCAAAGTGGGGAAAAAATATCAAAGAACATAACATATCCTAACTGATGTCACCATTCATCTACTGAATAATACACAAAAGCAAGTCTGTCCAATTCTTAGGGCAGATTGAAAATTCAACAAAGTGACTCCTAGAATCTAATAGCTCTTACCTACTGAGAGTTTGGAAAAACATCCAAGATACTTCAATAATATGATTCACAGAATTATGGAGAGATAACAATTACTCTATGTTATAACTGGTTTTGTTTTATTTTATTAATTTTTTTCTTTTTTTTGTTCTCCTTAGTGGGTAATCTGTAAGGTTTAATCAGTTGTGTTAATTTTCGTCTAATATTTACTCATTCATGCTTCCACTATGGTTGAAAGTCTTCTATATCTGTTTAAATTAATAAAAAAAAATGTTAGTAAGACAAAACAGTATAACAACTTTCTTAGAATATAACAGCTGTTATTTACAGGGGCATATCATCAGTATGATTGACTAAAGTAATAATAGTGTTTTTTTTTTTTAGCAAGTATAGATAAAGGGATTTTAATGGTGCCACAACACAGAGATTGTTAAAAACTATTTTTATCTAAAACAAAATTTTGAAAAAGATATAGGGTATACAGTTGCTCCCCAATGAAGCATTTAAAAACAGTTTCATCCAATACACATATGCTTATACATAGACAAACTGTGTCAGTCCCAATGCTTGTTGCTTGACATGTTTCGCTTTCCTGCTTCTTCAGGAGCTGTAAAGCATGTGTGACTACAAAGAAACAGATAAAATCAACATAGTAAAGCACACAAATAGTAACAGTTCCTATTTATTGCTAATATACGTTTGCATATGTGTGCATGCTACACAAATATTCCAGTATTTTTCAAGGGACTTGTCAAAAAGATACTGAATTCTTACATCAGGATCAAAAACAATCTTCATTATTCTCAATAATAGTCTGAGTGCTACACATAAGGGCAGATGATACAAAAACACTCACCATATGCATATATCGTTATCAGTTGAACACTAGTAGGAATCCTAGAGTTGATATAAAGAGGAGAGACAGCACCTATGATGACAATTGATCATAGGGAGAACACATCTGATCAGGGTAACTGAAAAAAGGTTGAAATATATATACAGAAAGATTTTCTCTTCCCCCAATTTTCTTTAGTTACTGGATTGGGGGATATAATCTACTAAATTCCAGGCCGGGTAACTTTGACTCACCATTACAAATGCTTTTTATTTTTCCACTTTACTTTTACACACTCCTATATATACTAATTTTCTTTTTTGTTACAGTGTGCGCCTTACACCAATGATATCTGGCAACACAGGTTTCTCTGAAAGCATTGTGTATAATTATTCCCTAAATCATCAATGATTTACGCCTCAGGTAATATAGACATTTTTTAACCACTTGCCAACATTTTTTAACCACTTGCAAGTACATATACTGCGGCGGTCAGCCCCTCACAGGCAAAGTGACGTATATATACGTCACTAGCCTGTGAGGCTCTGAGGAGCGAGCGCGCGCCGCCGGAGGCGCGCTCCCGCGTGGTCACGGACCCCCCCGCGCGTGTGACCGGTGGACCCGGTGTCCGCCGGTCACTCAGCGATCGTCGGTGGAGAGGGAGAAAGGCAGGCGGCTGATGTAAACAAGCCGCCTATCATTCTCCCCTGTGTAGGAATAGTGATCATACGGTTCTACTATGTAGGACCGTTGATCACTGTTCCTACACCTCAAGCCACAGCCAATCACAGTTAGAATCACGCCCCTAGGGACACACATAACCCCTCCCTCTCAAAAAAAGTTTACCCCTTCACTGCCAGTGTAATTTTACAGTAACAGTGCATATCAGATCGCCGCCATTACGCGTTAAAAAAAAAAAAAACCAACAAAAATGACAAAAATCTTTCCCTTTTTTAGTAAAAGCGATAACTTTTGCGCAAACCAATCAAAATACGCTTTTTGCGATTTTTTTTACCAAACATATGTAGCATAAAACAAATTGGCCGAAAATGTTAAAAAATTTTGATTTTTACATTTTGTTTGGGGAATTTCATATAAAAAAAATGTGAAAAATATTGTTATTTTTGCAAAATTGACGCTCTTTTTTTGTTTATAGCGCATGATCAAAAAATCGCACAGGTGATCAAATACCACCAAAAGAAAGCTCTGTTTGTGAGGTACAGCATCGCACGACCACGCAATTGTCCGTTAAAGTCACACAGTGCTGAATCGCAAAATAGGCCCTGGTCAGGAAGGGGGTAAAATCTTCCGGGGCTTAAGTGGTTAATTTTCATTTATTTAAACCACTTTCATGATATGCAAACACTATTTTTTTTCGAGCACTTATTTCACCAGGCCTTTCGATCAACCTTTTAGATGCGGACCATCTACAATGCACCCTTATGCAACCTATATGAGCTAAATGGTACTTATCACTTCCTTTCCTTGATTACAAAAATGTATTTTCTTTACAAGTACGTTTTTAGTGTGGGGAATGGGCCTTTGTGGGTGTGCTCCTTGCTACTCCCTAGTTACCTCAAATGTGATCCCTCGTATGCCACTTTTTTCTCATAGATACCCTAGGAATTCCAGGGATCTTCCAGGGAATATTCCTGACTGACACCTCTGGCTGCAAATTGTTCTCTCATCCATCAGCGGTAAATACACCTACCTTGTTTGAATGAACTAATAAAAAGTATATATTGTATTATTATTGACACATATGTATCTTAAAGATGCAATAAATATCTCCCTGAAGAAGACCACAACTTTATTAGGTCTAAACGCGTCGGGCACATTATGACTTGTAACCATGTACATACTGTTTTTCTTCGCTATTGGATGTTATCCTATTTTGTAACAAGAGCCTATATTTTTATCCCATGTGGAACTAGATTTTATTGAATTGTTTAATAAAAACTGCATAACTTTACAAACATGTGTCTGATTAAAGCACTGCTGCCAAAAAACCCTGGGGGGAATCTCTTCCTGCTCTTTCTTAGTAGAATTTGGGGTGTACAGCCTCCTGAGCTCCTAGTGTGTTTTTTGTTTTGTAAATATATATACAGGTGTATAAGAATATGTATGCACACATGGGCCCAATTCAATTGAACTCAATCTCATCAATGAAAACACCACCTATCTACATGTATCATAAAAAAACTTTAAATACCCTAAACTGCTGTCAGATATTCCTCCCAAATATAGGGAACATATTAGGAAACCCAAAGTTGTTCATCCAAAGTTGGATAAGTTGTTACAAAAATAGATGAAAACACAGACAGTCAATAAAGCCCCCCCAGATGATCAGAGATGTCCCATCCAAGGTAAACAAAGATCATAAGGGATGTAATTTGTGAGAAACGTTTGTTCAAAAGCAATGCATATCCAAATGATCAACTACTCACCATGGCACCAAGCATGGAGACATAACAGCACCCTCCGGTTCCTGGCAGGTGATGTGGCATTCACCAACATTACTGCCTTTATATGCTTCCCCCAATCAGCCGGCGTCTGACATCACCAGCAGTTCATGGGCATGCGTTCACCTTCGCGCACATGCGACCATTATCGGTCGATGATGTCACATGCGTGCTCCGCGAGTCCCCTGCTGACATCTTGGAACATCCACCCAAAGGGAATGATCACTCACAAAATGGGACAGATCAGAACTAGAACTATAAAAGCCCAGGGAAAGGTAAACAAACCAAGGCAGACATTTCCTGCCAAGCAGGTTTATAACCCGATCACAGCCATGGGCCATAGGGGGATCAGCAATGGTGCCCACCTCTAACAGAGATGAGAGGGAGCCCCTTGGGGCCACAATCATCCTGCGAGGGAAACACCCCACGTGTTTGTACGATCAGTGATCCACCTAATAGGTGGTGGCTCCAGAAAATAAAATTCAAAAATAAGAATAAATATACAGATCACATTTTTGAAAATATTTTATCATATCTTTTCATGTGACAACACTGAAGAAATGACACTTTGCTACAATATAAAGTGGTGAGTATACAGCTTGTATACCAGTGTAAATTTTCTGTCCCCTCAAAATAACTCAACACAGCCATTAATGTCTAAACCGCTGGCAACAAAAGTGAATACACCCCTAAGTGACAATGTCCAAATTGGGCCCAATTAGCCATTTTCCCTCCCCGGGGTCATGTGACTCGTTAGTGTTACAAGGTCTCAGGTGTGAATGGGGAGCAGGTGTGGTAAATTTGGTGTTATTGCTGTCGCTTTCTCATACTGGTCACTGGAAGTTCAACATGGTACCTCATGGCAAAGAACTCTCTGAGGATCTGAAAAAAAGAATTGTTGCTCTACATAAAGAAAGCCTAGGCTATAAGAAGATTGCAAAGACCCTGAAACTGAGCCGTGGGATGGTGGCCAAGACCATACAGCAGTTTAACAGGACAGGTTACACTCAGAACAGGCCTCGCCATGGTCGACCAAAGAAGTTGAGTGCACGTGCTCAGCGTCATATCCAGAGGTTGTCTTTGGGAAATAGACGCATGAGTGCTGTCAGCATTGCTGCAGAGGTTGAAGGGGTGGGGGGGTCAGCCTGTCAGTTCTCAGACCATACGCTGCACACTGCATCCAATTGGTCTGCATGGCTGTCATCCTAGAAGGAAGCCTCTTCTAAAGATGATGCACAAGAAAGACCGCAGACAGTCTGCTGAAGACAAGCAGACTAAGGACATGGATTACTGGAGCCATGTCCTGTGGTCTGATGAGACCAAGATTAACTTATTTGGTTCAGATGGTGTCAAGTGTGTGAGGCGGCAACCAGGTGAAAAGTACAAAGACAAGTGTGTCTTGCCTACAGTCAAGCATGGTAGTGGGAGTGTCATGGTCTGGGGCTGCATGAGTGCTGCCGACACTGTGGAGCTACAGTTCATTGAGGGAATCATAAATGCCAACATGTACTGTGATATATTGAAGCAGAGCATGATCCCCCCCTCTTCGGAGACTGAGCCGCAGGGCAGTATTCCAACATGGTAATGACCCCAACCACACCACCTAGACGACCACTGGCTTGTTAAAGAAGAGGGTAAAGGTCTCTAACATCCACCAGCTCCGTGATGTCATCATTGAGGAGTAGAAGAGGACTCCAGTGGCAACCTGTGAAGCTCTGGTGAACTTTATGCCCAAGAGGGTTAGGCAGTGCTTGAAAATAATGGTGGCCACACAAAATATTGACACCCTGGGCCCAATTTGGACAAACTTAGGGGTGTACTCACTTTTGTTGCCAGCAGTTTAGACATTTATTGCTGTGTGTTGAGTTATTTTGAGGGTACAGCAAATTTACACTGTTATTTAAGCTGTACACTCACTGTTTACATTCTAGTAAACTGTCATTTCTTCAGTGTTGTCACATGAAAAGATATAATAAAATATTTACAAAAATGTGAGGGGTGTACTCACTTATTTGAGATACTGTATATGCATATGGTGAGCGTTTATGTATCATCTGCCCTTATGTGTAGCACTCAGACTATCATTGAGAATAATGAAGATTGTTTTTGACAAGTCCCTTGAAAAATACTGGAATATTTGTGTAGCATGCACACATATGCAAAAGTATATTAGCAATAAATGAGAACTGTTATTATTTGTGTGCTTTATTATGTTGATGTTATCTGATTCTTTGTAGTCACACATGCTTTACAGCTCCTGAAGAAGCAGGAAAGCGAAACATGTCGAGCAACAAGCATTGTGACTGACACAGTTTGTCTATGTATAAGCAGATATGTATTGGGTGAAACAGTTTTTAAATGCTTCATTGGGGAGCAACTGTATACCCTATATCTTTTATAAATTTTGATTTAAATAAAAATATTTTTTACTAATCTCTGTGTTGTGGCACCATTAAAATCCCTTTATCTATACTTTTTCAAAAAAAAATTTATTTTTCTGGGATGAAGGTGCCTTTGGTCAATAGATGCATGTGACTTATTCAGAGTTAAATTTTTCAGGGTGTTTACTCACCTAGTATCAGTTGCACATCCAATAACATTGATTGCTTTTTGTCTGGTTATATTTGACCCTTAGTTTCATATATTGAATTCAATTAGCTATGGCTGGCTATTGTGGAACTGCCTTTGAAGGATTAATGAATTGAATCAATCAAACCCAGAGTTCCTCTCCGGGAGGGATGAATCCAGAACAATTTTTTCTTAGGTTAAAAAGCTTATTGGAAAAAAAAAGTCACGCCTGTTTTGGAACAGACTTTACATCCAAAAATATATTGAGGAAAAAGTCTCCCCATGGGGTTTGAGAATTCAGATTTTTCCAAATATTAAAAAAGTAGACTCGGACCTAAGAATGAGTGGGAAAATAATCTTCAATCCTGCTCCTTTAGGATAATGGATCTATTATGTGAACAGTACACAGCTGAATTAAAAGCAGTGGACACAGAGATTGAAAAACTATACAATGAAAATGTACATATCACTTCCAATGTAGCTTTTGGTCAACACGAGGGATTTCATAAATCTCACTTGGAATCCTTTGTGGCTGACATATTGAAAACTAAAGAAAAGAAACTCCTTTGGGATAAATTAGCGTATGATTCCAAATCTGTGTACAGATGGACTTTATCTAGTATGAGGAAAAGTCTAAATAGTTAGAACATTTAGTCCAATAATGCCTCACATGATCCAAATGATTCTGATGTATTCTCATTTTCCTCTGCTTTTTCCACTCAGGTTCAAGCTACTCACCTAAAACATGTAATCAATGTGTCACAGAATCGGAAAACTGAAGTTATGGGTACTCTGCTGTCTGCACCTAAACGCATACCCAGTTCTGATCGATCAGGTTACCCTTTACGCTCCAGATAATCTTTAATCTCTGAACACACTTCTTTCTCACGTATGCAGAGTGGTTCCCTACCCTCAGCATTGGGCACTGTTGTTTCCTCATCCATTTTACCTTCAGAGGTAAGTTTATCAAATTCCAACATGGCGTCGGGGGAATTATGTCCAGCACCTATCTTCGTTCCCACTATCACAACATACCCCAAAAAAGTTTTCAACACAGGAAACACACACTCAAGCAGAATGGGAACAAACCCAATTTGAAATGGTCAACCTCTCTACTTTTGAATTGACATCGGTCCAGATACAGTTACTTGGTCTGGGCCTCACTTTTTCTCCTGAGCAATAGGTGGACTGCTTTGATCTAATCAAGGATGTGCATCCTTTTTGCTCGTAGAATAACATTCAAGGTTCTATATGACAAAAAATCAACTACTAATAGGCAGAATTCAATGGGCAATCCCTTACGGAAGGAATTCTCTATAAGTGATTTGAAAGTATTGGAGGAGTTAATGGAACTATGGCAGGAGGGAAACACTTTGGAGGACACTCCCTCGGAGGTGTCGTTGGATAATTCCGGTGCCTGCTCCGTTGACTCGGACCTCCCTAAGGTGACCTATTTCCCTCCTCCACATTAATACAAGCCCAAATCTCTGGCTTTTCCCCTTTTGCAGGGAAACCCCAACATTTGGGCTTTTACCCAACAAGTAGTTAAGGAAATAGAACAGACCATTTAGAAGAATACAAGAACCTCAAATCTCTCTAAGGTCCAACAGGACAATTCACACAATACGAATCCGTGGTATTTAAATCCTGAAAAATAGGTAATGGTACAGATGTGTTCCATGGTCTTTCATAGAGTCAATTAAGACCAAGTACACAAATATTATTGGTCATTCCTATACCAAAGGTGTAATTAACAAATCCCACTCAGTGTTCGTACCCAAGGACTCCAACATTATACGCTCTAGCGAAAATCTACAAATGTAGGGACCAGCCATCTGGCAGACCAATGGTTGCCTAACAGAATCGGCTAAACTGGTCGATGAACATCTACGTCCCCATGTACTTTCTTTACCCTCCTATGTACAAGATACAATTGATCTCTTAAGGGTACTGGATGGCATATGTATAACTGCAAACTCTTGGTTGGTTGTGATTGATGTGGAGGCTCTCTAAAACTCCATTCATCATGAGAGGGGGTTGAAGTTCATCATGAAATGTCATCAACAATCTATTGAAATTCTGGATGTCCAGATTTTTGTGAATGAGGATAATAGTCTTCGCTCCACTCTGTTTAGAAAGCCATCTTCTGGAAATACTATATTGCATGCGGATAGTTCGTACCCTATTCCATTGATTAACAGTATTCTGTATAGCCAATATTTACGAATTAAACTGTACGAAACATGAAGATTTTGAAAAAGAAGCAAAGGCTCTTCAGGATCACCTCTTAAATCGGGGCTATAGTAGATCATGTCTCAAAAATGCCTATGGCCGTGTCAAAACTCAGAATAGGGACAGACTCATTTACAAATCTAAAAAGCATTAATTCACCACCCCAACCACTAGGTTAATTACCTGTTATTCAGGACAACACAAAAAAGTCAGACATATAATGGAGAGGTATTAGCATTTGCTTACAGTGGATAAGGTAGTCTCGAAATACATGAATCCCTTTTCAGGAATTACCTTTAGTAGATCTCAATCAATAAAAGATCAGTTAGTACATAGTCATCATGAAGGGAAGGCACTGTGTAAAACTACAAAATTGGGCACTGCCCTTTGTGGCAAGTGTAACTATTGTGTGTATATTCTTCATGCTCACCAGATCATGCTACCAGATGGCATGATCTGGAAATCATGCTTCTTTGCCAATTGTCAAACAGTTGGCATTGTGTACATAATGCAATTAAATTGTGGGGCCTATTATATAGGCAAAACCAAGAGACCCTTTTTTCATTGCATTAGGGACCACGTTTCCCTAATCTCCAAAAATAAATTGGAGACTCCCATTAGTAGACATATAGGATTGTACCATGAATTTGATTTGTCAAATGTCCATTTCTTTGCATTAGATCATGTCCCTCCTTATAAAAGGGGAGGATATGTTGACAAAAAACGTATACAGAGTGAGGCAAGATGGATTTATAAATTGTCTGCCATTAAATACCCAGGTTTGAATGAGGCTATGAGCTTCAAGCATTACTTATAGTAGTGATCCCCCTATTTACATGTTTGTATATTTTCTCTAGACTGACTCATTCTCTGACGCCCCTTTGTTTTCCATATCATGCCTATGAGAATGCATTTATTATGTATTTGTAAAATTGTTCACAATGGTTGTCTGATAGTGTACTTGAAGGGCTTTTATTGGAGGTATTAATGAAACATCATTTGACCACTATCATATTGATTGTCAGAAGGTTTTGGCTAATGACAATAAAAATAATTTTTACCAATCTCTGTGTTGTGGCACCATTAAAATCACTTTATCTATACTTGTTCAAAATGTTTTTATCTTTCCGGGATGAAGGTGCCTTTGATCAATAGATGCATGTGACTTATTTGGAGTTTCAATTAATAATGGTGGGATAAATACAAGCCGTAACTGTACTTTCCCTGTAGCATACATGTTTGTTGTTTTTTTATTTTTATCTTCTCTGTCTTTATTTCTTTTTTATGTATATGATTATTGTAAAACTGATAATCATACATAAAAAATATTGGGAATAAAAAATAAACATAACAATCTAGCCAATTTAATTAAGGTGCTCACAGATATTATATAGCAGTCTTTTAAATAGACCAGAAGATGATCCAATGTATAGAAGACACTTGTTAGGCTCCTTTTCACATTTACAAGAATAGACTTTCCGGAATGTTGATTACATTGCTTAATATCTCAGTAAGAAATATGCACAGAACTGAATAGGTTGGAGCATTGATACCTCCCTCTTCTCCTACTTCCCTAGCACCCATAGCACGGGTGCCTCCCAATCTAGCCAATTTTAAATAGGTACTCACAGACATTAGATAGCAGTTATTTAGATGGACCAGAGGACAATCCAATGTCTAGAAGACACTTGTTGGGCTCCTTCACACTTACCAGACTGGGCTTACCTGCTTTGCTGAAAATGGCTAACTCAGTAGAACAAATGTACATGTAGCACTACCCCTAGAGGAGCAGCATAATTGTTCTCTGATTTCTCTGCACACCTGAAGATGACACACTTCGCTCACCTAGCACTCACTGACACACTTTGAGGTATTTCAAAGAATTTATTAGGCCAGGCACAACCAAGAGAGTATCATAAAGTGTACTTTACTCATACAAAAAATCAATAAGACAACAACATTAGATATGTTTAAACACCTGTAGTATTCTGACTAACACTAATTAACATAACTAAACTGTATTTACCTAGCAACAGTATATAAAGATAGTCCTAAATTGCTATAACAGTCCCAGTTTTATCACACTGGCCTGTGATTGATGAAAGAAAAAAAATGTTGGTATGCAAAGTTGGTGCCCTTAAAAAAAGTCTCTTACTAGACACAGGGCACCCTCTTCTGGGTCTCCAGACATGCTCTGGTTCAGTTCAAGCCTTCTGATGGGGTAAGGAGTTGCTCTGATGTCTCCCTTTCAGTCCTTGTGAGACAGTCTCTCTTTTCCTTCATTACAAGCAGTTGGGGGGCTCTCAAGTACAATTTGATCTCACCAGGTGTTCAAATCACACCTCACTCCCTTAAAGGGAGAAATGTCCTGATCCCTTTGCCTCTCCCGAATGTGGTCAGCTATGGCAGGGTTCTGTTCAGCCAGCAGAAGCCCAGTCCAGGCAGTCCTAGCCTCCTGCCTGGGTATTGGCCAGATTCCCATAAATATGCAGATCTAAGCCTCTTGGCCTCCACCCACTAGCTTCTTAAAACTTCCAGTAGCTTCCAGAATCAGGGGGGTACCATAGGCCTGACCTGTAGAGCCCTCCAGCCTGACCTATAGTAATGCCAACCAGCTAACCAGACTCACCCAGTTACTGTGAGTCAGAAACAAATTTACCTACACTAGTCTGCACACTAGGGGGTGCTACATTAGATAAATAGTTACTTTCTCAGGAAGGAAACAACCCCTGTTCACAGAGGAACTGTCCTGAATGGAGGCATTGACAAATGTATTATTTAACCCAGTCTTCCACTTAGCAATTGTTCCTGTTCTCTTATTTACCCTCAGATTTAGGAGCAATATTCTGTTTGGGGAAAATCATTTGTCAACCCCCCCCCCCCCCCCCCCAAGAAAAAAAGAAGGATACAGTAATTAAAGCAATTGTAAAATCTTATCTTTTTATTTTGCTAAAATTAAAAATAGGTTATACTTACCTGCTCTATGCAAGGGTATTGCGCAAAGTGGCCCAGAGCCTCCTCTTCTGGTGTCCCCTGTTGGCGCTCTCCACTCCCATTTTTTCTCCCTGTGCTGCCAGAGGAAACCACTTCCTATGGTGGAACAGGTGCAGGCTCACTCCCAAGGCTGGGCTATATGTGTTCATAGACACACGCAGTGTGGATCGGCCTTGCTCCCTCCTCACCAGATTTGATTGACAGCAGCAGGAACCAACGACAAGACTGTGAGACAGAGAAGAGAAGGTCTGCAGACAGGCACAGTCCTGGAGCAATACAGGACTCTGGTAAGTATTTAGGGAGGGGGGGATAGAGAAGCAGCTACAGACCTTAATGCATTTTATGCATTAGGGTAAAAACCTTTTGACTTTAGAACCACTTTAAAAAAATGACACATAAAACTGAAAATTTTGTATTATTTCTTACAGTCTAAATTTTAACCACTTCAATACTGGGCACTTTCATCCCCTTCCTGCCCAGGCCAATTTTCAGCTTTCAGCACTGTCACACTTTGAACGACAATTGCGTGGTCATGCAATGCTGTACCCAAATGAAATTTTTTATCATATTTTCACACAAATAGAGCTTTCTTTTGGTGGTATTTAATAACCAACGCTGTTTTTTTTTTTTTAACTAAAAGAAAAAAGACAAAATTATGAAAAAAAAGTTTTCTTAATTTCTGTCAGTAAATTTTGTAAATAAGTAATTTTTCTCCTTCACTGATGTGCACTGATGAGGCAGCACTGATGAGCACTGATAGTCTGCACTGATAGGCACTGATGAGGTGACACTTATGGGCACTGATGAGGTGGCACTTATGGGCACTGATGAGGTGGCACTGATGAGGAGGCACTAATATGCTGCACTGATGGGCACTGATAGGTGGCACTCATGATCACTGATAGGTGGCATTGATGGGCACTGATAGGTGGCACTGATGGGCATGGATAGGTGGCACTGATGGGCACTGATAGGCGGCACTGGTGGGCGGCACTGATGGGCACTGATGGGCGGCACTGACGAGCACTAATGGGCAGCACTGATGGGCAGCACAGATGAGCAGGCAATGATGGGCACCGACTGGCATTACTAATGGGCACTGATTGAGGCCAATGTGGGCACTGATTGGGGTCACTAATTGGTGTCACTGATGGGCATTGATTGGTGTAACTAATGTGCATTTTTTGGTGTCACCGATGTGCACTGTTTTTTCTTTACTGTAATCAGGGCACTGATGATCAGTGCCCTGATTACCTGTCCTGGACTTCCCTTTGAGGAGGAGCCAATGATCGTCTCTCCTCGCCACACACTTGTGACAGTGTAGCGAGGAGTGCCAATAAACGGCACTTCCTCATTTGCATGTGACCGGCTGTGATTGAACACAGGTGATCACATGGTTAAAGAGCCACGTCATTGGCTGTTTACCAAGATCGGGGTTGCCACGTGTCCTAGAAACATACAACGTAATATGACGTCCTCCCAGAATGACCTTTCTGACGTCATTTGACAGTGGGCGGGCGGCAAGTAGTTAATAAAATGCAGATTAGCCATGTATAAAAAGTTTCAATGATAAGAACCTCATCAGAGAGTATGCAGCTGGTACCTGTCATATTTAAACCTAGATATCTAGTTTGAAGTTGTGTGATGTGTGTCATGGCGACAAGGGGGAATTTAAAAGGCAGCACTAAGTTACTGCAGGACCAGTTTGCGGTGGCGGCTCGCAGGATTAGCTGGGGGACTGGGTGGCGATAAAGCCCTTATTGGCATGTGATGACAATCTATGTATAGGACCACAGCGGGAAATGTCTTGTTGATTTAAAGATCCATTGCATAACAGCCAAGTTTATCAATATATTGATAGTCATTACATGCTTTATGTGATGACTATCAATATATTTCAGGATCCGACTTAGGGCTCCTGCACACTGCAACTCTCCTTTTACAGGCATTTGAGCTTTTATTTCAGCTTGAAGAAGCTTGTGCTTTTTTGTGCTCTCCTGCAAGCTTTTATTAAGCTTCTTCAAGCTCCTTTGAGCTTCGTTGAGAATAAGCGTTTTTTTTTTTTTACTAATCATCCTTAAAGTCTATGGGCACAAGTCAGATAGAAGTCTCCTTGAAGTAGTACAGGAAACTTTTCTTAAGTCGGAGCAACTTCAGTAGTGCTAATCAAGACAGCTCTCATTGACCAAAAAAGGATTTCTCTTCTCTTTTAAACTTAGTTGTGACATGACACTACTCGTATTGCAAGACCTCGCTGGTTTATCAAGTTAAAATTTATTTTAAAAAATTGCTCTTCTTGTAAAACACTCGCAGGCCAAGTTACTTGCAATTTAAGTTTTTACTGTATATTTATATATGTATATTTATATATACTAATTATAGGTTATTATGAGCGGCTATAGAGGTATGCTAACAATCTGGAGATTATACTGTACAATTAATGTTTTGCCATACTGAAGCAGTGATTTTAATGAGTCTGTATGTTTTTAGGTTTCTTTTCTCATAAAGTAAATCTCTTTTATACAATATTTGTTGGTTATTGGTAACCTACAACATTTCTTTTGCAATGTACAGTAAGTATGGGATGTGTTTCCTGGTCCACCCATTACTGCATGCATTAGTGCTTTAATATTTAGATATCTTAGGTATGGTGTTCTCTTTACTTTTTGTGGGTATCATCATACTAGGATCAAAAAAGCTCTCTATTGCCCTCAAAAAGGACTTTTTAGATGCTTATGAGTTGGCAGGTAACTCCAGCAACATTTAGTGTAAAAGTGCATGCATCTACAATTAGAAAGAGACTGCACCAATCCAGATAGAGTTGTTTGGCCACAGTAAAAGTGGACATGTTTGTTGCAAACTTAAAGCAGGATCAAACCCAAAAGCAAACAGGTATTTTATTGCAGTTTATCAATTCTTAAGTATGATGGCTGCATTGATTTTCTTTATTTGGCTTTCTTTCCTAGATTTGCATCTGGTGATCTAGCTAGTAAGTCTGCTGTTTTTAAAAAGAACAAACCCTCTTCCAGATGTATCAGTTTACAGGGATGGCACAAACCATTTTAACACTGGCAGGGGTGCTTGCAATGATCAGGTTTTACAAATTGTTTTTAAAACCTTTATCCCAAAAAGAAAGCACTGTTTGCTCTAACTGATTACAAAGTGTTAGCTGGAGTTTAGCTTCAATTTGTTAGTTTATCTAAATCTGTGATTAGGGTTGAGCGGACACCTAGATGTCCGTGTTCGACGGGTTCGGCCGAACTTTAAAAAAAAGTCCGGGTCCGTGTCCCGGACTTTTACCGAACTTTTCCCGGACACCGAACCCCATTGAAGTCAATGGGGACCCGAACTTTAAGGCACTAAAATGGCTCTAAAACACCAAAGGAAAGGGCTAGAGTGCTGCAAATGGCAGCAAAACGTAATTAAGAGCATGGCAAGTGCTCTGCAAACAAATGTGGATAGGGAAATAACTTAAAACAACAAAAAAAAACAGAAAAATAAAACAATGTTCTTCTTCATCTCTGAAGGACGAGGCCCATATGGAGTAGGAGGGAGGTTGAGGTGGTGGTGGATGTGGCGGTGACATAGGCGTGCGCACAGGGTGTGCTGGGTGTGCCTGGGCACACCCTAATCACCTAGGGCACATAGCATTGCCAGTGAGGAGATGGGAAAGATCTCCCTGGGACCTGCTCTGCTCTATTTCTCCTTGCCTACAGGTACATGGCCCCGATACATTACTCTCCCTGCTGGCAAACACATGCATGTGTATTTCAACTTTGGGGTGCACACCTTAATGCAATAGGCTGCGCACACCTATGGGCGGTGTAGGTGGAAGCGGCGGTGGAGGAGGACCAGGGCCGGATTAACAGCATCATGGGCTTGTGCTGAGGATTTTGAAGGGCCTTAAGGGCCGTGCCTTGCCATGCACCCAGAGGAGGAAGGGTGCAGCCATGCATGCCTAATTCAACATGGGATGCTGTCTCTGAAGCCCATAAACACATCCATGCATCGCCAACTGTCCCTCCTTGTCCGGCCTTCACGCTGTGTGGGGAGGTTCTGAGGGTGCTGCCTGGGGAAGCGAGCATAGAAGCCAGACTTCTGTGTTTACAAGTGACAGAAGAGCGGTAACAGTGAATATGGCCAACCCGGGGCCTATATAAAAGGTAGGGGCCTGGAGCTGCAGCTCCAATAGCCCCTACATTAATCTGGCCCTGAGGAGGAGGACGAGGTAGCCAACACTGCTTCTTTTCAAAAATTTTAAATGAGGGTACACCCCAAAAGAGTGAGAAAGAGCAAAAATGGAACAATGGGTGGGTAAGGTCGGTATCCATTGCTATTCTGCATAAGGTACGGAAAAGTCCCGTGGGATCCATGCCTGGTTCATTTTAATGAACGTGAGCTTGTCCACATTGTCTCTGGACAGGCGGCTGCGCTTGTCTGTTATAACGCCCCCAGCCGTGCTAAATACCCGTTCAGATAATACACTGGCTGCAGGGCACGCCAGCACCTCCAAGGCGTAAAGGGCAAGCTCAGGCCATGTGCCCAATTTGGAGACCCAGAAGTTGAAGGGGGCAGACCCGTCATTCACTACATGTAGGCGTGTGCACACATACTGCTCCACCATGTTGGTAAAATGCTGCCTCCTGCTAAGACGTTCCATCTGAGCTGCTGGTGCTGCTGTTTGTTGTGGCGTGCTGACAAAGCTTTTCCACATTTCGGCCATGCTAACCCTGCCTTCTGAGGTGCTGGCGGTGCCCTGGTTGCGTTGGCGACCTCCTCCTCCTCCTCCTCTGCCTTGTGCTTCCACTGTGGCCCCGCTGTCAGATGGGAATGCCAGCAGCATGGCGTCTACCAGCGTGCGCTTGTACTCGCGCATCTTGCGATCGCGCTCCAGTGAGTGAATTAAGGACGGTACGTTGTCCTTGTAACGGGGATCCAGCAGCGTGGCCACCCAGTAATCAGCACAAGTTAGAATGTGGGCAACTCGGCGGTCGTTGTGGAGACACTGCAGCATGTAATCGCTCATGTGTGCCAGGCTGCCCAGAGGCGACGAAAGGCTGTCCTCTGTGGGAGGTGTATCGTCCGTGTCCTCTGTATCCCCCCAGCCACGCACCAGTGATGGCCATGAGCTGGCCTGGGTGCCACCCTGCTGTGAACATGGTTCCATCTCCTCCTCCAGCTCCTCCTCCTCCTCATCCTCCTCATCCTCCAGAACTGTGCCCCTGCTGGACAATTGTGTCCCTGGCGTTTGTGTGTGCAGGAACCCACCCTCGGAGCCCCTTGCGAATGACTGCCCTGAAAGCCTTTGAAATGTTACCTCTTCATCCTCCTCCTCCTCCTCCTCATCCTGTGCCACATCCTCTTCCATCATCGCCCAAATTGTTTTTTCAAGGAGGCATAGAAGTGGGATAGTTAAGCTGAGAATGGCGTCATTGCCACTGGCCATGTTGGTGGAGTACCCAAAACAGCGCAACAAGGCACAATATATGCAAATGTCAAATATGCAAACTATGCCGCAATTTAATGTTTTTTACACCAAAAGGGTGTGTATTGAATAGCGGAATAGGATAAAAAACTGTGTATCTCACACGTACAAACACAGACTAGGCCCGATTAAATTTTTTCCTACCCTAAAGGGAGGATGAGGAAGAGGAGTATGGAACATGCAGCACCCTCAAATCTTCAGAAGTATGAGATGAACCCCAAAAACTTGGAAAAGTGGATCTCTCTCACACGTACCAACACAGACTATCCCCCAATTTAACTGATCCCCAAAGGTTTTTGATTAAATAGCGGAATAGAAAATATGATCCAAAAAAAGTGTATGTATATCACACGTACACAACCACACTAGGCCCCAATTACTATTGTTTGTACCCCTAAAAGGCTAGATGAGGAGTAGGGGGGGTATGGAACAGGCAGCACCCTCAAACCTTCAGAAGTATGAGATGAACCCCAACAACTTGGAAAGGTGGATCTCTCTCACACGTACCAACACAGACTATCCCCCAATTTAACTGATCCCCAAAGGTTTTTGATTAAATAGCGGAATAGAAAATATGATCCAAAAAAAGTGTATGTATATCACACGTACACAACCACACTGGGCCCCAATTACTATTGTTTGTACCCCTAAAAGGCTAGGAGTAGGGGGAGTATGGAACAGGCAGCACCCTCAAACCTTCAGAAGTATGAGATGAACCCCAACAACTTGGAAAGGTGGATCTCTCTCACACGTACCAACACAGACTATCCCCCAATTTAACTGATCCCCAAAGGTTTTTGATTAAATAGCGGAATAGAAAATATGATCCAAAAAAAGTGTATGTATATCACACGTACACAACCACACTAGGCCCCAATTACTATTGTTTGTACCCCTAAAAGGCTAGATGAGGAGTAGGGGGAGTATGGAACAGGCAGCACCCTCAAACCTTCAGAAGTATGAGATGAACCCCAACAACTTGGAAAGGTGGATCTCTCTCACACGTACCAACACAGACTATCCCCCAATTTAACTGATCCCCAAAGGTTTTTGATTAAATAGCGGAATAGAAAATATGATCCAAAAAAAGTGTATGTATATCACACGTACACAACCACACTAGGCCCCAATTACTATTGTTTGTACCCCTAAAAGGCTAGATGAGGAGTAGGGGGGGTATGGAACAGGCAGCACCCTCAAACCTTCAGAAGTATGAGATGAACCCCAACAACTTGGAAAGGTGGATCTCTCTCACACGTACCAACACAGACTATCCCCCAATTTAACTGATCCCCAAAGGTTTTTGATTAAATAGCGGAATAGAAAATATGATCCAAAAAAAGTGTATGTATATCACACGTACACAACCACACTAGGCCCCAATTACTATTGTTTGTACCCCTAAAAGGCTAGATGAGGAGTAGGGGGGGTATGGAACAGGCAGCACCCTCAAATCTTCAGAAGTATGAGATGAACCCCAAAAACTTGGAAAGGTGGATCTCTCTCACACGTACCAACACAGACTATCCCCCAATTTAACTGATCCCCAAAGGTTTTTGATTAAATAGCGGAATAGAAAATATGATCCAAAAAAAGTGTATGTATATCACACGTACACAACCACACTAGGCCCCAATTACTATTGTTTGTACCCCTAAAAGGCTAGATGAGGAGTAGGGGGGGTATGGAACAGGCAGCACCCTCAAACCTTCAGAAGTATGAGATGAACCCCAACAACTTGGAAAGGTGGATCTCTCTCACACGTACCAACACAGACTATCCCCCAATTTAACTGATCCCCAAAGGTTTTTGATTAAATAGCGGAATAGAAAATATGATCCAAAAAAAGTGTATGTATATCACACGTACACAACCACACTAGGCCCCAATTACTATTGTTTGTACCCCTAAAAGGCTAGATGAGGAGTAGGGGGGGTATGGAACAGGCAGCACCCTCAAACCTTCAGAAGTATGAGATGAACCCCAACAACTTGGAAAGGTGGATCTCTCTCACACGTACCAACACAGACTATCCCCCAATTTAACTGATCCCCAAAGGTTTTTGATTAAATAGCGGAATAGAAAATATGATCCAAAAAAAGTGTATGTATATCACACGTACACAACCACACTAGGCCCCAATTACTATTGTTTGTACCCCTAAAAGGCTAGATGAGGAGTAGGGGGGGTATGGAACAGGCAGCACCCTCAAATCTTCAGAAGTATGAGATGAACCCCAAAAACTTGGAAAGGTGGATCTCTCTCACACGTACCAACACAGACTATCCCCCAATTTAACTGATCCCCAAAGGTTTTTGATTAAATAGCGGAATAGAAAATATGATCCAAAAAAAGTGTATGTATATCACACGTACACAACCACACTAGGCCCCAATTACTATTGTTTGTACCCCTAAAAGGCTAGATGAGGAGTAGGGGGGGTATGGAACAGGCAGCACCCTCAAACCTTCAGAAGTATGAGATGAACCCCAACAACTTGGAAAGGTGGATCTCTCTCACACGTACCAACACAGACTATCCCCCAATTTAACTGATCCCCAAAGGTTTTTGATTAAATAGCGGAATAGAAAATATGATCCAAAAAAAGTGTATGTATATCACACGTACACAACCACACTAGGCCCCAATTACTATTGTTTGTACCCCTAAAAGGCTAGATGAGGAGTAGGGGGGGTATGGAACAGGCAGCACCCTCAAATCTTCAGAAGTATGAGATGAACCCCAAAAACTTGGAAAGGTGGATCTCTCTCACACGTACCAACACAGACTATCCCCCAATTTAACTGATCCCCAAAGGTTTTTGATTAAATAGCGGAATAGAAAATATGATCCAAAAAAAGTGTATGTATATCACACGTACACAACCACACTAGGCCCCAATTACTATTGTTTGTACCCCTAAAAGGCTAGATGAGGAGTAGGGGGGGTATGGAACAGGCAGCACCCTCAAACCTTCAGAAGTATGAGATGAACCCCAACAACTTGGAAAGGTGGATCTCTCTCACACGTACCAACACAGACTATCCCCCAATTTAACTGATCCCCAAAGGTTTTTGATTAAATAGCGGAATAGAAAATATGATCCAAAAAAAGTGTATGTATATCACACGTACACAACCACACTAGGCCCCAATTACTATTGTTTGTACCCCAAAAGGCTAGATGAGGAGTAGGGGGGGTATGGAACAGGCAGCACCCTCAAACCTTCAGAAGTATGAGATGAACCCCAACAACTTGGAAAGGTGGATCTCTCTCACACGTACCAACACAGACTATCCCCCAATTTAACTGATCCCCAAAGGTTTTTGATTAAATAGCGGAATAGAAAATATGATCCAAAAAAAGTGTATGTATATCACACGTACACAACCACACTAGGCCCCAATTACTATTGTTTGTACCCCTAAAAGGCTAGATGAGGAGTAGGGGGAGTATGGAACAGGCAGCACCCTCAAACCTTCAGAAGTATGAGATGAACCCCAACAACTTGGAAAGGTGGATCTCTCTCACACGTACCAACACAGACTATCCCCCAATTTAACTGATCCCCAAAGGTTTTTGATTAAATAGCGGAATAGAAAATATGATCCAAAAAAAGTGTATGTATATCACACGTACACAACCACACTGGGCCCCAATTACTATTGTTTGTACCCCTAAAAGGCTAGATGAGGAGTAGGGGGAGTATGGAACAGGCAGCACCCTCAAACCTTCAGAAGTATGAGATGAACCCCAACAACTTGGAAAGGTGGATCTCTCTCACACGTACCAACACAGACTATCCCCCAATTTAACTGATCCCCAAAGGTTTTTGATTAAATAGCGGAATAGAAAATATGATCCAAAAAAAGTGTATGTATATCACACGTACACAACCACACTAGGCCCCAATTACTATTGTTTGTACCCCTAAAAGGCTAGATGAGGAGTAGGGGGGGTATGGAACAGGCAGCACCCTCAAACCTTCAGAAGTATGAGATGAACCCCAACAACTTGGAAAGGTGGATCTCTCTCACACGTACCAACACAGACTATCCCCCAATTTAACTGATCCCCAAAGGTTTTTGATTAAATAGCGGAATAGAAAATATGATCCAAAAAAAGTGTATGTATATCACACGTACACAACCACACTAGGCCCCAATTACTATTGTTTGTACCCCTAAAAGGCTAGGAGTAGGGGGAGTATGGAACAGGCAGCACCCTCAAACCTTCAGAAGTATGAGATGAACCCCAACAACTTGGAAAGGTGGATCTCTCTCACACGTACCAACACAGACTATCCCCCAATTTAACTGATCCCCAAAGGTTTTTGATTAAATAGCGGAATAGAAAATATGATCCAAAAAAAGTGTATGTATATCACACGTACACAACCACACTAGGCCCCAATTACTATTGTTTGTACCCCTAAAAGGCTAGATGAGGAGTAGGGGGAGTATGGAACAGGCAGCACCCTCAAATCTTCAGAAGTATGAGATTGTGTTCACTGTACCCCACAAAGATTGAGTTCACTGCACCCCACAATGATTGTGTTCACTGCACCCCACAAAGATTGTGTTCACTGCACCTCACAAAGATTGTGTTCACTGTACCCCCCAAAGATTGTGTTCACTGCACCCCACAAAGATTCTGTTCACTGTACCCCACAAAGATTGTGTTCACTGCACCCTAAAAGGATGTTGTTCACTGCACCCCACAAAGATTGTGTTCACTGCACCCTAAAAGGATGTTGTTCACTGCACCCCAAAAAGATTGTGTTCACTGTACCCCCCCAAAGATTGTGTTCACTGCACCCCACAAAGATTGTGTTCACTGCACCCCAAAAAGATTGTGTTCACTGTACCCCCCAAAGATTGTGTTCACTGCACCCCAAAAAGATTGTGTTCACTGTACCCCCCAAAGATTGTGTTCACTGCACCCCACAAAGATTCTGTTCACTGTACCCCACAAAGATTGTGTTCACTGCACCCCAAAAAGATTGTGTTCACTGTACCCCCCCCAAAGATTGTGTTCACTGCACCCCACAAAGATTCTGTTCACTGCACCCCACAAAGGATTTTGTTCACTGCACCCCAAAAAGATTGTGTTCACTGCACCCCAAAAAGGATTTTGATCACTGCACCCCAAAAAGGATGTTGTTCACTGCACCCCAAAAATGATTTTGTTCACTCCACCCCAAAAAGATTGTGTTCACTGCACCCCACAAAGATTGTGTTCACTGCACCCCAAAAAGATTGTGTTCACTGTACCCCCCAAAGATTGTGTTCACTGCACCCCACAAAGATTCTGTTCACTGTACCCCACAAAGATTGTGTTCACTGCACCCCAAAAAGATTGTGTTCACTGCACCCCAAAAAGGATGTTGTTCACTGCACCCCAAAAAGGATGTTGTTCACTCCACCCCAAAAAGATTGTGTTCACTGCACCCCACAAAGATTGTGTTCACTGCACCCCAAAAAGATTGTGTTCACTGCACCCCAAAAATGATTTTGTTCACTGCACCCCAAAAAGGATTTTGTTCACTGCACCCCAAAAAGGATGTTGTTCACTCCACCCCAAAAAGATTGTGTTCACTGCACCCCAAAAAGATTGTGTTCACTGCACCCCACAAAGGATTTTGTTCACTGCACCCCAAAAAGATTGTGTTCACTGCACCCCAAAAAGGATGTTGTTCACTGCACCCCAAAAAGGATTTTGTTCACTGCACCCCAAAAAGATTGTGTTCACTGCACCTCACAAAGGATTTTGTTCACTGCACCCCACAAAGATTGTGTTCACTGCACACCAAAAAGGATTGTGTTCACTGCACCCCAAAAAGAGTTTGTTCACTGCACCCCAAAAAGATTGTGTTCACTGCAGCCCAAAAAGATTGTGTTCACTGCAGCCCAAAAAGATTGTGTTCACTGCAGCTCACACACAGAAAAATGGATGTGGATCACTGACACCTGCCTATCTCCAATCCCACACCACACAGCAATATCGATTGTAGTTTGTAGAACACAGTTTCCCTAAAATTCAGCAGACTCTGTCCCTAACAGGATTGAGAAGAGATCGTAGATCAGGATTGAGTGCAGATTCACCCCACCCCCCACACAGCAATATCGATTGTAGTTTGTAGAAGACACTGACCCTATAATTCAGCAGACTCTATCCCTAAAATGCCTACAACTCGCCCTGCCTAAACACTCCGACCTGTCCCTCAATTCTATCCGGACACAAATGGTTTTTTCCTGCCTATCTTTCCCTAATCAGCAGCCAGCACATTGATGTGTGCTCTGTCCCTTAGCTAAGCAGCAGAATGACGCTGCTGCGGCGGCTGCCTCGAACTTATAAAGACTTGGTCACATGCTTCAGACGGCCAATCACAGCTACTAAGACATTTGCAGGCATGGCTGGGATGGCTTAAGGCACACCAGTTAAACGATTGTTGATTGGCTGTTGAAAGCCCGCCATGAAAAGAGCGCCAAAGCATGCAAAACCCGGAAATAAAACGACCGAACACGGATTTTTACCCGAACATACAGTAAAGTGTCCGTGTCCGTGTTCGGGTAAAAAAAATCCAATTATTCGGTACGAACACGAATAATACAGTCCGTGTTCGCTCAACACTATCTGTGATGTGTTATTGGCCAGGTGAAAACAGAAGGTAAAAAAGGCTTAGAGAACAAAGCTAATGTAGCTACCACTTTCAATGATTGGTAAGCTGCAATAAATTATATTTTTGGTTTAATCACTTTAAGACCGGAAGGATTTGCCCCCTTAACCGCTTTACCTCTAGCCACTGTGCTGCTACTGCGGCACAGTGGCTCGTTATCGTCTAGCGACGTAGACCTACGTCGCTAGACTCCTCCCCTGTAGGCGGCGCTCGCGCGCCGCCGGAGGCGCGCTCTCGCTGTTTTCATTCACAGAGGGAGTCGGGCCAGGGGAGGAGCGGCGGCGATCGCCGCTGCTCTGCCCCGATCGTCAGGGAATCCAGTTTGGAGATCCGCCCACCTGTGTAAACACAAGCGGGCGGATCTCCTAAGTGACAGGGAGTGACAGATCGGAGTGTTCAGCGTAGCTGAACATCCGATCTGTCCCTGGCTCACTCAGTCACCTCCCCCCACACACGTTAGTAAGCACCAGGCATACATTAACCCCTCCCTCTCCAATAAAATTAACCCCTTCCCTGCCAGTGTCATTTTTACAGTAACAGTGCATATATATAGCACTGATTACTGCAGTAATGTCACTGGTACCCCCAAAAGTGTCAAAAATGCCAGTCAAGGGTCCGATCTGTCCGCCGCAATGTCGCAGTCCCGCAAAAAAAAATCGCAGATCGCAGCCATTACTCGTTAAAAAAAAAACACCAAAAATGACAGAAATATTTTCCTTAGTTAGGAAACGCAATAACTTTTGCGCAAACCAATCAAAATACGCTCATTGCGTTTTTTTTTTACCAAACATAGGTAGCAGAAAACAAATTGGCCAAAAATTTTAAAAAAAATGTTTTTTACATCTTTTTTGGGGGGAATTTCATATAAAAAAATGTTAAAAATATTGTTATTTTTTCAAAATAAACGCTATTTTTTTGTTTATAGCGCAAAAAGTAAAAATTGCACAGGTGATCAAACACCACCAAAAGAAAGCTCTGTTTGTGGGGAAAAAAGGACGTAAATTTAGTTTGGGTACGGCGTCGCACGACCGCGCAATTGTCAGTTAAAGTCGCACAGCGCCGAATCACAAAAAGTGGCCCAGACGTAAGACAGCAAAATGCTCTAGTGGTAAAGTGGTTAATGACCAGCCCTTATTTTGCGAAATGGCACTGCATTATTTTAACGGACAATTGCGCAGTCATGCAAAGCTGTACCCAAAATAAAATTGACGTCCTTTTTTCCCCACAAACAGAGCTTTCTTTTTTGGTGGTATTTGATCACCTGTGCGATTTTTATTTTTTGCGCTATAAACAAAAAAAGAGCGACAATTTTGAAAAAAAAAAAACAATATTTTTCACACTCTGCTATATGACATTCTCAAAAAAATAAATAAAAAAATCGAAATTTTTTAACATTTTAGGCCAATTTGTTTTCTGCTACATATTTTTGGTAAACAAAATCGCAATAAGCGTATTTAGATTGGTTTGCACAAAAGTTATTGTGTCACTAACTACGGGAAAGATTTCTGTCATTTTTATTGTTTTTTGTTTTTTTTTTACTAGTAATGGCAGCGATCTGCAATTTTTTGCGGGACTGCGACATTGCGGCAGAAAGATTGGACCCCTAACTGACATTTTTGACACTTTTGGGGTTACCAGTGACATTACTACAGTAATCAGTGCTAAAAATATGCACTGTTACTGTACTAATGACACTGGCAGGGAAGGGCTTAACAGTATAGGTGATCAAGGGGTTAAATGTGACCCTAGAGGAGTGATTCTAACTGTGGGGGGCATGGCTTCTGAAATGATTATAGAGACATGTGATCCTATATAGAAGGATCACATGGACTCTATGATCATCCCAGAGAGAAGAACGGTCGGCTGTGTTTACAACAGCCGACCGTCCTTCTCTCTCAGCAGGAAGCGATCGCGAGTGTCAGGCGGCAATCGGAGCTGCCTGACACACGCATTGCCGAGTGGGGGCGGGAGCGCGCCGGCAGCGGTGCGCGCTCGCCCCCTAGCTTCCCGCGCACGACCGGCGTAGATATACGTCGGTTTGCGCAGAAGAGCCACCCTGCCGCAGTAAAAAGGCGGCCGGTGGTCAGGAAGTGGTTAATACTGCTTTAACACAGTATTTCCAAAAATGTCTATACCAACCATGAAGCATGGTCATGGAAATGTTATGGTCTGATGTTGCTTGACTGCTTCAAGGTCTGGGCAGCTTGCAAGCATTAAAGCGTTTATAACCCTAAAAAAAAAAAAAAAAGATGTTGTACAGCTCAAACTGCCTAGCTATGCCATTTGGCTGAGGTGAGCAAAAATGACAGAGAATACATTTCTTTGAAAAATGATTGCATTTTTGATACAACTTGCCCCGATCAGGATGGCCTCTTGTGGCTATGGCTTGTGGGGACGCTGCCGGTGGATGTCAGGACCTTCTGGGGCTGTGAAACTCACGGGCGAATCCTGATCACGTCACTTCTTGGATGTGATGGGATGCCTTGGGCGATGCGTTTGCGGAGCATTACGCTCCTTCTTCAGACCAAAAATGTGAAAAAAAAAAAAAAGCGGCCTTTAGGTCTTGTATGGATTTTGGGGGGAACCCCCTATATTTTAAAAAATGGTGTGGGGTCCCCCCAAAATCCATACCAGACTCTTATCTGAGCATGCAGCCTGGCAGGCCAGGAAAAGGGGGGGGGGAGAAGCATGCAGAATATGCTCAACATATTTGAATAAAGAGACAATCTTTGCTTGTTCAAATATAATGAAAAACGCAATAAATTCTATAAAGGGGGACTTCCTTTTTAACATGACTGGATATATTTCTGAAATTCAGATTTAAGGAGCCTATATTGAAAAATGTAATTGGTTACTACAGGTAAAAACTCAATTTTTCTATTTTAATTTTCATAAATCACCCCCCACGGTCTGATCCTGATTCTGGAAAATGAATGTACAACTATGCAGTATTAAAAAAAAATATGCATAAAATATCATTTAAAATTCAGCACATTTTTCCAGCACTAACGATTTGTACCTTATTCTGTCCAATATCTCCTTTGAGCAGATTCATCTGTCTGCTCAAGAGAATGCTGAGACCATAATAAAGACTGACCTTTGCGAGGCCCTGATTTATCTTCTCAAATCCATGTATTGCCATTCATGCTCTAAGCTGCCTAATTTGAATTTTAGGTAAAAAGAAGACTGGTTTACAGGCAATGAACTGAATATAAGACTCAGAGCTGCCCCCTAGAGATCAAAGTACTGTATTAACAAAGGTAAACTTTTTACTACATGTTCCTGAGTACTGTGCAACGCTTACAATAAATAAACTTCTTTCTTTCTTTCTTTCTTTCTTTCTTTCTTTCTTTCTTTCTTTCTTTCTTTCTTTCTTTCTTTCTTTCTTTCTTTCTTTCTTTCTTTCTTTCTTTCTTTCTTTCTTTCTTTCTTTCTTTCTTTCTTTCTTTCTTTCTTTCTTTCTTTCTTCAATCATGTTCAACCAAAAAAAAGTTACTGCACATTTTCCCTTTTAACTGTTATTATCTCAAAAGGCTGAAAACTGAACTGCAAAGGGCTTCATATCATTTTTCCAGAAGCAAAACAGTTAAGGCTAATAAAGACTTAGACAAAATACCAAACATTTTTACTTGTAGTTGGTGCATTAATGCACTACAGTCTGTAATGAACTGTGAATATTTTCTTTGCTTTGGCCAAACCAGACATGACTTTCTCATGCAAACTTAACAAGTTTCTTCCTTCTTTAAATGAGGAGTGGAAGTTTTTAAGTAGTGTCTGTGACATAACATGGGCACAGCATGTTTAAAGATGTAATGGAACTGATTGAATCAAGACAATCTATTTACAATTTTATGTACACCAATAGCTCAGCAGAATCTTTCTAGTTATGAATTCTACCGTATATTATCAAATGTTCCCCTATGAGAAAGGTTGAAAACAAAATTAGGGGGCAAGTGCACCCGATTAGTCTTGACAAATGAGGGCCAGTCCTGATAAACTCTGTGGACCTTCTCCAAAGCTGTGCATCTTAAAATGGGTTCACAGTACAGTGTTATTGTTTTCCCTAAAACAAGTGTGTTTCAAATATTGCACAAAACCGAAAGAAAATCTACAGTCTTCACTTCTGGATGAGTAATGCCTCATACACACGCAACGATTATCGGCCGACCGATCGGCCGTCTTTTGTCCAGTGTTGTTGTGTTGGTTGGAATGTGCCTAGACTGCACACGAATTTTCTCGGCCAACAAAAACCAGCTTCAGAAGTGATGTCATGTGCTGGTTTACTTTCCATGTGTTTTTTCTTCTCTGAGCATGCCCAGTCTTGCTCATCAGATTTTTGTCTGCCGAAATCTGTACTGACTGACGGAAAATCGGCCGTTCTGTTGACGGCCAACAAAAATTTTATAGCCTGCACACCAGATTTTGTTCGGCCGAAAAGTCGGAGTTTGTTGTCAAAAGCATCATACTAACAAGCCGAAAATCGGCCGATCGGACGTTGGCCGAAAATTCACGTCCAACTATCGATGCGTGTGTACGAGGCATTAGATACCAAAATAAAAATTTTATTTTTGATGGAGAAATGCAAGCAGATTTTGGCTCCTATAAGGGATCTGTTCTTTAAAGCAGAACTCCTGGCAGATAAAAGACACACAGCTCTATATTCATTAATACACCCTTAATTTTATTTTTTTAATGCAAACAGTGTAAGTAGCCAAATTTGATTATTATCAGCCTCTTGCTGTCCTCTAAAAGCAGAGCTCAGACTGTGGAAGGGAGAATAAGCACAAGGAACCAAACAGCTGTGCTGCACTGCAAGAAGCTTGCTGATTGGAAGAAAAAAAAGCAGAGTAACAGAGAGATGAGTTCATCATCCACAGTGTGCTGTCTCTCTTTCCCTGTCCAATCACAGGGAGGGGGTGTGGAGAAGACCTGTAAGTAAAAAGGAAACTGAAACAGGAGCAGAGAAAAAATAAGGTTTCCTTCCTCGTCAGACAGGAACAAAAAAGTTCTGCTCTGCTCTAATTCCACAGGGGATCTGTTCACGGATCCTCTGCTGAACATGCTGAAAGGCACCTATGTGAAGCGGGACTAATGGTATGTAAAAGTTTCCAATCACATAATAGATGTTAATAGAAAAAAAAAAATGCTTTAAAATGCATAATTTAAATGCTTTATAACATTTGTCATTTGAGTTGAAATCACAGTAACAAATTTTACCATCTTCGCTACCATAATTTTCTAAATCACGGTCAGTCATGTGACTTACCGAAAAGCTAATTTTGATACATTTTATTTTGACCCATTCCAACATTTGACTTTTCTTTATCAGTTATCTCTCCCTTATTAGCTGTTTGAAGGTAGTATAGCTTTAATTTTGGTGGTGATATGGGGGGAGAGGACCTGGTACCTGTGGCTGCTCTAAACTTTACCATTGTGCATGTGGGTCTAGCCACATGAAAGAAACAAAATGATTTTTGCCTTTGGTGCTAGCCAAATGAATAGAACAGAAATGTTGTCTTAAAAACTATAATAAAAAAAACATTTATTTTTAAACTTTAAGTGCCTCAAGTTTAGGAATCTCTCAAAACCCCTAAATAGTAATTGATCAAATGTCAGTTTTTTATACCTGCACATGACACCAATAGCTGGAAAATAAATTTTTAAGACCCTTGTATACATAAGTCTCAGAGCTGTCAGCCAACAAAGATAATGACCATGAAGAAAAGTGAAGTCTATTTGAAGGATGCTGTCGAAACACCAGTCAAGTGATGCTCCATTCAGTCCAATTTAATATTCTTGTTCAATATTTTATTTAAATAGTTGTGGAGCTTACATGACAATAGTAGCGCTAATAATGCTTTTAAAGTATGAAAGATGCACAAAATCTGCATATAAAAGTCACAACAATTGAGCATAAAAGCCAACAATGCAAGAAAATGTAATGATGAAACAATTGGTCCCAATAAGAATAAAGAGGGGAGGCTCAAAGCCTCCAAAGGAACCACACGTCATAAAAATCCATGAAACTGGTGATATAACGCCAACAGGTTATTCAGTAGTGGAAGGCACATAATATACTCAGGGGAAAACCCCTGAGGGCATACTAAAGGTGCAACAAAAAAGAAGAAGACAGACAAGAAAAGAAAGGAAAGGGAAGGGAAGAAGAAAGAAGAGATGATCCGCTCAGACCGGAAGGGGAAATGGTCTACCCAGGGCTGCCAAACTTTGCGATGTTTAGGGATTGCATCTCGTATGGTGGCCTCTATTTTACTGTGCATCATAGTTTGGGTCACTCTATTTTTGGTCTCCAATGAACAAAGTGTGGGGTCTTCCAAGCCCTCACTATAGTCTCTTTGGAGGTGGTCATAAGTTGCAGTAAAAGTTTTTTCTGAGCTCTAGTAAAATCAAGTGTGCAGTGGTTCATTAGAGCAAGCGCTGGGTCAGGTTCTAAAGATTGATTAACCACTTTACCACTAGAGCATTTTGCTGTCTTACGTCTGGGCCACTTTTTGCGATTCGGCGCTGTGCGACTTTAACTGACAATTGCGCGGTCGTGCGACGACGTACCCAAACGAAATTTATGTCTTTTTTTTCCCCACAAACAGAGCTTTCTTTTGGTGGTGTTTGATCACCTGTGCGATTTTTACTTTTTGCGCTATAAACAAAAAAAGAGCGTACATTTTGAAAAAACAACAATATTTTTAACATTTTTTTATATGAAATTCCCCCCAAAAAAGATGTAAAAACCAATTTTTTAAAAAAATTTTGGCCAATTTGTTTTCTGCTACCCATGTTTGGTAAAAAAAAAATCGCAATAAGAGTATTTTGATTGGTTTGCGCAAAAGTTATTGCGTTTACTAACTAAGGGAAAGATTTCTGTCATTTTTGGTGTTTTTTTTTTTAACGTGTAATGGCGTCGATCTGCGATTTTTTTTGCGGGACTGCGACATTGCGGCGGACAGATCGGACCCTTGACTGACATTTTTGACACTTTTGGGGGTACCAGTGACATTACTGCAGTAATCAGTGCTATATATATGCACTGTTACTGTAAAAATGACACTGGCAGGGAAGGGGTTAATTTTATTGGAGAGGGAGGGGTTAATGTATGCCTGGTGCTTACTGACGTGTGGGGGGGAGGTGACTGTGTGAGACAGGGACAGATCGGATGTCCAGCTATGCTGAACACTCCGATCTGTCACTCCCTGTCACTTACCTGCCTGTGTAAACAGAGCGGGCGGATCTCCAAACTGTATTCCCCGACGATCGGGGCAGAGCAGCGGCGATCGCCGCCGCTCCTCCCCTGGCCCGACTCCCGATGTGAATGAAAACAGCGGGAGCGCGCCTCCGGCGGGGCGCGAGCGCCGCCTACAGGGGAGGAGTCTAGCGACGTAGGTCTACGTCGCTAGACGATAACGAGCCACTGTGCCGCAGTAGCAGCACAGTGGCTAGAGGTAAAGAGGTTAAACAAGTGGAGGCCACCCTGAACATCTCAACCCAAAATTGCTGCCTGATCGGACATGTCCACCAATGTAAGCATGCATGCCCAACTCTCCACAGCCACAAAAGCACACGGGGGGGGGGGGGGAGTGGGGTAAAGCCCGTACACACGTACCGGTTGTCGGCCGTAAATATTCGGCCGCTGACCGATTGGCCGATTGTAGGCTTGTTAGTATGATGCTTCCGACAGCCGACAGCGCATTTTCGGCCAAACAGAGTCTGTCGTGCAGGCTTTAAAATATTTGTTGGCCGTCACCGATTGTTCGCCAGTCAGTACAGAATTCGGCCGACAAACAGCAGATGAGCAAGACTGGGCATGCTCAGAAAAGAAAAAACACACGGAAAGTTAACCATCACATGACATCACTTCTGCAGTCGGCTGTTGTTGGCCGACAAAATTCGTGTGCAGTCTTTAGCACTTTTCAGCCGACAGGACAGCACCGGACAAAAGACGGACGATCGTTCGGCCGACATTCGGTACGTGTGTACGGGGCTTAAGCCAGGAAAAACTTTGCAGGTTTTTGCCGGGACCAAATACCAACGCAAAAACAAACAGCAAATTTTACATCCTTTTTTTTTTTATTATTCATGGATCTGCATTCATCTACTGTACATTAAAAAAGAAAAAGTTGATGAAGGACATTGTAGTAAATGATATGCTTTTGTAATTCAGTATCGAGTGCCAGATATATATTCAGATTTTACATTAGTATAGTGTTTGGATTTATTTGTAAACGCCATGGACACCCTTTATGAAAAAGGCATGAGACTAGCAAGTTGTATCAAAAATGCAAACATTTTTCAAAGAAATGTATTCTCTGTGTAGTCATTTTTGCGCACCTTAGCCAAATAGCGTACGTAGCTAGGCAGTTTGAACTTTCCGACATCTTGTGACACCTGTTTAGATCTGTTTTGGACAATGAACCAGCAGTGTAACGCTGCTGATTCATTATCTAATGAGCAGACTTAAAAACAGAAAGGTAGCATGGAGAAGCTGCAAAGTTGTACCGTTTTTTGGTTTACCTGTCATACCCTTTTTGGAGTACATCACAGGATGGAGTACATCCACATTATGAATAGAATTATACTGCCACATACAGGTGATCAGACACTGGCAAAATAACTAGACAGGAAGTCCCTTTCCAGGCGTAACCCCTCCATATTAGGCAATGCTTTGTTTCTTTTGTAGCAAGCCATCAACCACAAAAAAAAACAGAGACGAGGTCTATATGTCCCATGGTGTAATAAAAGAAAAGGGTTTTATAGTTAAATAAAAAATCCAAATTTTTTTATCGTACATCATAGAAAACAGAGTGGCTTTATATAATTTAACTTTCAAAATATTTTATTAATATAAAGAGTGAGGTTTTTTTTTTTAACTTTCAAAATATTTTATTAATATAAAGAGATGCTTTATATAATTTAACCACTTGTTGCCCCTGTTATAACCCAAAGACGGCTACAGCGAGTGCTTAAAATGCCAGGAGGATGTACATGGACGTCGTCCTGTTCTCACGCTGCCCATGCACTCTGTGATCGCCAAGTCCTTGGTGCTCGGCTGATCACTGATTGAGGTATAGGGCCAATTACAGTGGGCCCTTTACCACTGATCTGCTGTCCGCAGCTTTTTTTTTTTGTCCTCACGCTGTCAGTATAAAGAAAAGAAGAAAGCCGTTAACCGGCTTCTGTTAGAGGGACATCAGTCCTCTTGGTGCGCACCAGTGCTGCTAATCAGTGCCATCCAGTGCTGCTAATCAGTGCCCACCAGTGCTATCTATCAGTGCCCATCAGTACTGCTAATCAGTGCCCACCCTATCAGTGCTGCCAATCAGTGCTCATCACTGCCTCATCATCAATGTCACTTATTAGTGCTGCCTATCAGTGCTGCCTACCAGTGCCTATCTGTGCCCATTAGTGCCACCTATCAGTGCCACCTCTCCATGCCCATTCGGTGCAGCCTCATCAGTGCCTCCTGATCAGTGCCCACTAGTGCCACCTCATCAGTTCCCATCAGTGCAGCATATCAGTGCCAATCAGTAAAGCCTATCAGTGCCCATCAGTGCCACCTCATCAGTGCCCATCAGTTAAGAATACAAATTAACTGTTTGCAAAATTTTATCACAAAATATGAAAAACTTTATTTTTTTTCGGTCTCTTTTTGTTTATTTGGCAAAAAAGAAAAAAAACAATGGTAATAAATACCACAAAAAGAAAGCTTTATGATAAAAATTTAATATGGGTACAGTGCTGCATGACCGCGCAATTAGTATATTTTCAAGTTGGGCTGTGTCTGAATGTACAACACAATCAAATCAAGTCATGGGACTTTTGATATTACAATATTTGATTTGATTGTGTTGTGCATTCAGGCACTGATTAGTGCAACTTGAAAATATACTTTTTGGATTTGAACTGTGGAGTTATCACACAGATTAGTTTATATTAGAGTATATCAAATATAAAGCATTTCTGCAGGAGCTTGACATTGCACCCATGATCCACTAATTACAGATACAATGCCTTGAAGGCTCCTGCGGGAAAAAATATATATTTTTTTCTGCAAAAGTTTTCCTGTTGAGTCAACAGGACATGAAGTAAAGGGAGATTTGAAATATTAGATAGATTCGTTATGTTACTGATTTAATTTAATTGATTTGTTTCAGAAATTAGTTTCGTTTATTAATTTTTAACCACTTGCCGTATAAGTACATATACTGCGGCGGTCAGCCCCTCCTGGGCAAAGCGACGTATCGTTACGTCGCTCGCCCACGAGCCTCTAGGGGGCGAGCGCGCGCCGCCGGAGGCGCGCTCCCGCCCCCGCTCGTTCAGTAACATCCCTGCGCGAGTGACCGGCAGCTCCGATGTCCGCCGGTCACTCGCGATCTCCCGCTGGAGAGGGAGAAAGGCAGGCGGCTGATGTAAACAAAGCCGCCTGTCATTCTCCCTGGTGTAACTGCAGAGACTATACGATCCTACTATGTAGGATCGTATGTCTCTGTGGTTACATCACAAGCCATGCCCCTTGACAGTTAGAATCATGCCCCTAGGGACACACTTAACCCCTTGATCACTAATAAAGTTAACCCCTTCCCTGCCAGTGCCATTATTACATTAACAGTGCATATTTATAGCACTGATTACTGTAGTAATGTCACTGGTACCCCCAAAAGTGTCAGAAATGTCAGTCAAGGGTCCGATCTGTCCGCTGCAATGTCGCAGTCCTGCAAAAAAAAAAAAATCGCAGATCGCCGCCATTACTAATTTAAAAAAAAAACAATAAAAATGACATACATCTTTCCCGTAGTTAGTAAACGCAATAACCTTTGCGCAAACCAATCAAAATCCGCTTATTGCGATTTTTTTTTACCAAAAATATGTAGCAGAAAACAAATTGGCCTAAAATGTTAAAAAATTTTGATTTTTACATTTTTTTTTGGAGAATTTCATATAAAAAAATGTGAAAAATATTGTTATTTTTTCAAAATTGTCGCTCTTTTTTTGTTTATAGCGCAAAAAGTAAAAATGGCACAGGTGATCAAATACCACCAAAAGAAAGCTCTGTTTGGGTACAGCGTTGCACGACCGCTCAATTGTCCATTAAAGTCAAGCAGTGCTGAATCGCAAAATAGGCCCTGGTCTTTGAGGTGCCAAATCCTCCGGGGCTTAAGTGGTTAAACAAGTTCCACATTTTTGAAAGGATTTGAATTAGAATGAAATTGAACATTTCGATCTGATTCGAATTGTGTGTAAAGAATAGCTGGTTGTTAAGGAACAGTTGGTCCTAAACAAACCAGTGCTGGCATTAAATTTAAAAAAAAAAAAACAGTCTGGGGGTTCCCTCCCTAATCCATACCAGGCCCTTCGGGTCTGGTATAAATTTTAAAGGGAACCCCACGCAAAAACAAGAAAATGTAAAAAATGGCATGTGGTCTCTCTAAACATCTATACCAGACCTTTACCCAAGCATGCAGCCTAGCAGGTCAGGAAAGAGGTGGATCTAGTGGAATCTGGAATCTCCAATTCTCCCCGACATTCAGCCCACGTTCACATTGGTCCGATTTGACATGTTAAATCGTATGTCAAATCAGAGCCAATTGCCGGCAATGGCACCGTCCGAATCAGTGTGATGCCAACTTTGCAGCGCCGCACCGATTCCCAAAAGTAGTTTCTGTACTACTTTTGCTGATTTGAAGGGAGTGATTTCCATAGACATCTGTGCAGGAACCCACGAAGATGTCTGTAAAATCACCACCAAAGTCAGACTGAAATGCTGGCTTGAAGTCGTGCCAGTTCAGCTGAAAGATTTCAAAACAGCCCCATTGTGAACCTGGGCTAAATAACAAAGGTGATGGCAAGTGACCACGCCTCTTTGTTTATTTGCCATCGGCCCTGAGAATGGGAGCTGTCAGTCGGCGGGTGCCTAGCAATACTAAATAAACAAAGGGGCAGGGTCATCCGCTGTCACCGGTGACCCTTTGTTTGTTTAATGTCAATGGAAACCAGACATGTCACCAAGAGGTGCGTGCAGAGCTTTTTTTTTTTTTTTGGTGGTAGCAGCGTTTATTGTGATTGATGCTAGATTTACTTTGGGGGACATTGTTTCTTTGGGTTTTTTTAATAATAGACGTGTCAAAAATTATGTTCATGTTTTTATTTACTTTTGTCACTTTTACTTTTTTTACACCTACTGATTCACATGGGGGAGAAGCCGGGATATCAGGGTCTAGATTCCAATAAGGCCCTCATCCCTATCAACATGGGGACAAGGTGCATTCCCACCCAGTGGCGGCTGGTGCTCAAAATTTTTGGGGGGGGCGCAAAAATAAAAATGTAATAGGTATTGCTTCGCGCCAAAAAACGCAGTAAAAAATTGCGTGACTTTGAAGTCATGGTACAGGCATGGCACAGGTGATGGTATAGGCATGGCATAGGTGATGGTACAGGAGATGGTATAGGCATGGCACAGATATGGTATAGGCATGGCACAGATATGGTATAGGCATAGCACAGATATGGTATAGGCATGGTACAGGAGCTGATATATGCCCCCTTTCAATGCAGAGACCAGCGTACATGCCCCCTTTCAATGCAGAGACCAGCGTACATGCCCCCTTTCAATGCAGAGACCAGCGTGCGTGCCCCCTTTAATGCAGAGATCAGCGTGCATGCCCCCTTCAATGCAATGAACACTGTGCTGTGCCCCCTTCAATGCAATGAACACTGTGCTGTGCCCCCTTCAATGCAATGAACACTGTGCTGTGACCCCTTCAATGCAATAAACACTGTGCTGTGCCCCCTTCAATGCAATAAACACTGTGCTGTGCCCCCTTCAATGCAATGAACATTGTGCTGTGCCCCCTACAATGCAATGAACAATGTGCTGTGACCCCTTCAGTGCAATAAACACTGTGCTGTGCCCCCTTCAATGCAATAAACACTGTGCTGTGCCCCCTTCAATGCAATGAACACTGTGCTGTGCCCCCACAATGCAGAGTTCAGTGTGCGTGCCCCCTTCAATGCAACTGTGCTGTGCCCCATTCAATGCAATGAACAATGTTTCGTGCCCCCATCAATGCAGAGTTCAGTGTGCGAGCCCCTTTCAATGCAGAGTGCCACAGCATTGTCCCCAATCACTGCAGAGCGCCACAGCATTGTCCCCAATCACTGCAGAGCGCCACAGTATTGTCCCCAATGATTGCAGAGTGCCACAGCATTGTACCTCAATGATTGCAGAGTGCCCACAGCATTGTACCCCAATGATTGCAGAGTGCCACAAAATTGTACCCCAATGATTGCAGAGTGCCCACAGCATTGTACCCCAATGATTGCAGAGTGCCACAGCATTGTACCCCAATGATTGCAGAGTGCCACAGAATTGTACCCCAATGATTGCAGAGTGCCACAGCATTGTACCCCAATGATTTCAGAGTGCCACAGAATTGTACCCCAATGATTGCAGAGTGCCCACAGCATTGTACCCCAATGATTGCAGAGTGCCACAGAATTGTACCCCAATGATTGCAGAGTGCCACAGCATTGTACCCCAATGATTGCAGAGTGCCCACAGAATTGTACCCCAATGATTGCAGAGTGCCACAGCATTGTACCCCAATGATTGCAGAGTGCCACAGCATTGTACCCCAATGATTGCAGAGTGCCACAGAATTGTACCCCAATGATTGCAGAGTGCCACAGCATTGTACCCCAATGATTGCAGAGTGCCCACAGAATTGTACCCCAATGATTGCAGAGTGCCACAGCATTGTACCCCAATGATTGCAGAGTGCCACAGAATTGTACCCCAATGATTGCAGAGTGCCACAGCATTGTACCCCAATGATTGCAGAGTGCCCACAGAATTGTACCCCAATGATTGCAGAGTGCCCACAGCATTGTACCCCAATGATTGCAGAGTGCCACAGCATTGTACCCCAATGATTGCAGAGTGCCACAGAATTGTACCCCAATGATTGCAGAGTGCCACAGCATTGTACCCCAATGATTGCAGAGTGCCACAGAATTGTACCCCAATGATTGCAGAGTGCCACAGCATTGTACCCCAATGATTTCAGAGTGCCACAGAATTGTACCCCAATGATTGCAGAGTGCCCACAGCATTGTACCCCAATGATTGCAGAGTGCCACAGAATTGTACCCCAATGATTGCAGAGTGCCACAGCATTGTACCCCAATGATTGCAGAGTGCCCACAGAATTGTACCCCAATGATTGCAGAGTGCCACAGCATTGTACCCCAATGATTGCAGAGTGCCACAGAATTGTACCCCAATGATTGCAGAGTGCCACAGCATCATACCCCAATGATTGCAGAGTGCCCACAGCATTGTCCCCCAATCAATGCAGAGACCAGCGTGCGTGCTCCCTTCAATTTAATGCACTTACCTGGCGGCGGCGGGTTCTCCCCTCCTCGATCCAGTTCGTCCTCTTCTGCGGCGGCGGCGGCGGGAAGGTGAGCGGCTTCTCCCTCGTCCTCCGAGCGGCGGTGACGGTGAGTGACTGACGCACGCACCGGCACCGCCCCCATTTTGACGTCAGCGATCGGATATCCTGGATGATGATTGGTCCAGGCTGGAGACTGGACCAATCACAGCCAGGACATCACGAAGGTGGGGGTGGCCAAGCACTCTTTCCTGCGCCCAGGTTATGCCCCCAGAAGGCAGCCAATCGGCGCCTTTCTGGGTCGTAAACCCCCCCCCCCTTCAGCCACCACATAGGCCGGTCAGGCCGACGAACATTTTTTTTTTCCCTAACTTTATTGTTCTTTTTTGTCATTTTTTTTCCTTTTTTTAAGGGGGGCGGCGCTCTGGCGCCCCCTATGCACGGGCTGCCACTGTTCCCACCATTGAGGGAATGTGACCTGGTATGGTTCAGGAGGGGGCAGGCTTGCTCATCCCCCTCCTTTCCTGACATGCTGGGCTGCATGCTTGAATAACGGTCAGGTAGGGTTTTTTGGGGGGATCACATGCTTTTTTTTTTATTATTTTGGTGTGGGGTTGCCCTTAAAATCTATATCACACCCCGAAAGGCCTGGTTTGGATTGGGGGGGCCTCTTCCTCTGAGGAAGAGAGGAAGCCTCAAAACGCATCAGCCAGTCGCTATTAGGACTTCACATCTGTGATGCGACAATCTCATTGATACTTTGTTTATGTTGATGTGCCCTTGCTAAAACTTAAGTCAATTTTTTTGAGGATAATGCGCTAAGCCAGTGTGCCCTCTGTTTATCCTTTGTTTCTAGTTATTGAAATTAAAGGACTGCCCTACACACATCAGGCAGTTGCACAGATGTGAACTAAGGTCTCGTTCACATGTGAGGTTGGGGGGGGGGGCGGTACAACCACGTGGTTAAACTTTGATTTTATCACACCCGACTGCACCCCCTTTTAGCTGCAGTTGCAATAGTCAAGGATGTACACATGCTGTGGCTGTAGCATATAGTATACATCCAGATGAAGGGGGTATCGCTCCGAGAGCCCCACAACCACGTGCATTGCACATTGTTGAGGCAGAGTGATGCAGTATTAAGGGGGTCAAAATACCGACCATCAATCACTTTTCAGAGAACCGCAGTCAGTCCTAATATGAGAAAACCCTACAAAAGGCATACATATACACACAAACATATCCATACACACACACATATATATATATATATATATATATACACACAGTATCTCACAAAAGTGAGTACACCCCTCACATTTTTGTAAATATTTTATTATATCTTTTCATGTGACAACACTGAAGAAATGACACTTTGCTAACTTGTAAACTTGCTCCCTAGAGCCTCACAGGCTAGCGACGTAGACCTGCTTTGCCTGTGAGGGGCTGACTGCCGACATTAATCGTCAGGCAGTCGGCAAGTGGTTAACCCTCTTGGGCATGGAGTTCCCCAGAACTTTACAGGTTGCCACTGGAGTCCTCTTCCACTCCTCTATTATGACATCACGGAGCTGGTGGATGTTAGAGACCTTGCGTTCCTCCACCTTCCATTTGAGAATGCCCAACAGATGCTCAATAGGGTTTAGGTCTGGAGACATGCTTGGCCAGTCCATCATCTTTACCCTCAGCTTCTTTAGCAAGGCAGTGGTCGTCTTGGAGGTGTGTTTGGGGTCACTATCATGTTGGAATACTGCCTCCGGCCCAGTGTCAGAAGGGAGAGTATCGTATTCTGCTTCAGTATGTCACAGTACATGTTGGCATTCATGGTTACCTCAATAAACTGTAGCTCCCCAGTGCCAGCAGAACTCATGCAGCCCCAGACCAAGAAACTCCCAGCACCATGCTTGACTGTAGGCAAGACACACTTGTCTTTGTACTCCTCACCTGGTTTCCACCACACATGCTTGACACTATCTGAACCAAATAAGTTTTTCTTGGTCTCATCAGACCACAGGACATGGTTCCAGTAATCCATGCACTTAGTCTGCTTGTCTTCAGAAAACTGTTTGCAGGCTTTCTTGTGCATCATCTTTAGAAGACAGCCATGAAGACCACTTTGATGCAGTGTGCAGCGTTGGTCTAAGCACTGACAGGCTGACCCCCGACCCCTTCTACATCTGCAGCAATGTTGGCAGAACTCAGACGTCTATTTCCAAAAGACAGCCTCTGGGTACTCAACTCCTTTGGTTGACCATGGTGAGGCCTGTTCTGAGTGGAACCTGTCCTGTTAAACCGCTGTATGGTCTTGGCCACCGTGCTGCAGCTCAGTTTCAGGGTCTTGACAATCTTCTTATAGCCTAGGCCATCTTTATGTAGAGCAACAGTTATTTTTTTTTCAGATCCTCAGAGAGTTCTTTGCCATGAGGTGCTATGTTGAACTTCCAGTGACCAGTATGAGAGAGTGAGAACACCAAATTTAACACACATGCTGCCCATTCACACCTGGGACCTTGTAACACTAACGAGTCACATGACACCGGGGAGGGAAAATGGCTAATTGGGCCCATTTTAGACATTTTCACTCAGGCAACTCAACTGGCATGGACTCAGCTCACTGGTAGGCTCTACACTTAAGTTAAACAGCCCCAAAAATCGCAATACATACATACACACACACAAACAAACACACACATCTTTTAAAAAAATGCAGTTCTGAACCTGGCATTTGCACCAGGTACTGCACTGGCAAGCACTGCCCAGTAGGGGGAGGCAGAGAGCTCAGGGCTCAGGAAGCAACCTACCCCTTCCGTTACTTTCACTTCACTGTCCTGATCAAGCTTCTACTGTGCCGATGTACAGTTTGACCGAGGAGTAGGAGTTTAGACATCTGACAGCCTTTCTCAACCATGATGCTGCAGCACCCCTGACGACCTCCAGTGGCAATCCAGGGTGCCGTGGCACCCTAGTTGAGTAAAGCTGATCTAGTACCATTCTCATCCAAAAGCCAATCTGTCCCAATTGCCAACCAGCTTCAGTGTCTTCAGGTGCCAGTACAGTCACTGCCAAAAAGGTCTAAAAGATGTACACTAGTGAGGAAGCCTTTTCAATTCTGAGTATGACTAATGAAAGTAGCAGGGAGGAGACCTCACAGTCAGATACAGATTCACAGTATGAACTGTGAAAAGCAGCAGTTCATTAACAGGTACCTCTGTTTCAGAAGATGAAGGGGTCCCTGATAAAAAAATTAGGTGTATTAAGACACCACATATACAAAAATTGCACCGCTCAAAAAGACAATAAAGTAGTACCTATGCAGTGGAGGATACAACTGCATGTGTGACCATAATGGCTTATTATTGCACTGGGACACTTTAAATTAAGACTTGAATGAACTTTTTCTCTGACCTGTTTCTTCAATTATTTAATTGCATTTTATATCCCGTCATTGGGATACGATATACATTTTGTGCACGCTAATGCTTTTGCACTTTAGTGTCTTTTTGAGCGCTGCAATTTTTGTATATGTGATTATTCAGTGTATGTATATTTTGCTATGTTTTGCTAGCAGCTGTCGGTTTCATATTTAAAGCGTGGATTCACTTTTCTATTTTCACTAAGACACCAAGCACTGATACTACCGAATTGTAGCAGGCAAGCACCAGCAGTGCAGTACATCCTCGTGAAGAGGCAAGCACAAGTAGTGGGGTGTTACAACATCCGTCACAAAGAATTAAGTCCCATATTAGTAACCAAGAGGCACTTTCAAATCCATTGTGGCTACCTTCTACTTCAGAAGCACCTGTCTTCCCCTATTTACAGCCCAACCAGGTATTCAGGTGGAAACAAAAAATGTTATACCCATTCATTTTTTTTATTCATTTTTCACAGAAGAATTATTATTCAATTTAATTGTGAAGCAATGTAACCTAAAAGTTTCCCTTGGATCGGAATGTGTCTTAGGGCAGTGTTCCCCAACCCCCGGGCTGCGGACCGGTGCCGGTCCGTGGATCAATCGGCACCGGGCCGCCCGAGGAACTTCAAATCATTTCACTGTGGCGGGTGGCCGAGGCGCAGAGCATCGCGCCCTCCCGAGCCCGCCCATTGTGTGACAATAGCGAATGAAAATTCGCTATTGTTACACTGATGCTCCTCCTGGCCAATCCTGGCCAATCAGGGAGCGGGTCACCCAGGCCTATTGCACTTATTTAGGACGGTCAACAACTCCTGGGTCGAATGTGTTTGTGCGGGTTCAGGCATAAGTGCACGGAGGGGGGGGGGGGGGCGGGGGTTCTCTGCTATTGAGGAGACTCAGCACTATGGCGCGATGATCTCTGCATTGAAAGGGGGAATGCTGGGGCACATCTGTATTGAAAGGGGGAATGCTGGGGCATCTCTGTATTGAAAGGGGGAATGCTGGGGCATCTCTGTATTGAAAGGGGAACGCTGGCATCTCTGTATTGAAAGGGGAACGCTGGCATCTCTGTATTGAAAGGGGGAACGCTGGCATCTCTGTATTGAAAGGGGGAACGCTGGCATCTCTGTATTGAAAGGGGGAACGCTGGCATCTCTGTATTGAAAGGGCATGCTGGCATCTCTGCATTGAAAGGGGGAACGCTGGCATCTCTGTATTGAAAGGGGGAACGCTGGCATCTCTGTATTGAAAGGGGGAACACTGGCATCTCTGTATTGAATGGGCATGCTGGCATCTCTGTATTGAAAGGGGCATGCTGGCATCTCTGTATTGAAAGGGGCATGCTGGCATCTCTGTATTGAAAGGGGCATGCTGGCATCTCTGCATTGAAAGGGGAACGCTGGCATCTCTGCATTGAAAGGGGACCGTTGGCATCTCTGCATTGAAAGGGGACCGTTGGCATCTCTGCATTGAAAGGGGAACGCTGGCATCTCTGTATTGAAATGGGAACGCTGGCATCTCTGCATTGAAAGGGGAACGCTGGCATCTCTGTATTGAAAGGGGAACGCTGGCATCTCTGTATTGAAAGGGGAACGCTGGCATCTCTGTATTGAAAGGGGGAACGCTGGCATCTCTGTATTGAAAGGGGGAACGCTGGCATCTCTGTATTGAAAGGGGCATGCTGGCATCTCTGCATTGAAATGGGAACGCTGGCATCTCTGCATTGAAAGGGGAACGCTGGCATCTCTGTATTGAAAGGGGAACGCTGGCATCTCTGTATTGAAAGGGCATGCTGGCATCTCTGTATTGAAAGGGGCATGCTGGCATCTCTGTATTGAAAGGGGCATGCTGGCATCTCTGTATTGAAAGAGGCATGCTGGCATCTCTGCATTGAAAGAGGAACGCTGGCATCTCTGCATTGAAAGGGGAACGTTGGCATCTCTGCATTGAAAGGGGAACGCTGGCATCTCTGTATTGAAAGGGGGAATGCTGGCATCTCTGTTTAAAATTATTAAATCAAAGCAAGCGGGCCACGGAAAAATTATCAAACATTTACCGGTCCGCGGTGATAAAAAAAGGTTGGGAAGCACTGTCTTAGGGTATATACCTAAGTGTGTGTTGCTGTGTGTTGGAAATCTTATTGATTGGCAACTTTGTGTAAAAAATGTGATTTTCCTTCACAAAGTTGCCGGTTTATCAAGTTATTTCACACACACAGCATAAGCATACTTACAATTACACCCCAAAACACATGATTCTACTCTTGCTGGGTATGGGGTTATCACATGTGTGAGACTTTTTTGCTGCCTAGACGCATAAAGGGGGCCCAAAATGCAAGGCTTCAAAAAGCATAAATTAGGCATTTGAATTCCTGACTACTTAAATTTCTTGGAACCCTAAAGTGCCAGGACAAGAGAGACACCCACAAAATGATCGAATTTTGCAAAGCCGACTATCCGATGTATTAAAACATTTCTTTAAAAAATCACATTTTTTGCCACAAGTTTTTATAAAATGAAGAAAGAAAATTAAAATTTATTTTTTATTTACCTCCTTTTCCAAAAAATTGTGGTAAAAAATAGAATTTTAAAAGCTCACCATGCCTCTTACTGAATACCTTTGTGTTTTTAAGTGGAAGAAGTCCATTTAACCCCTTCGTGCAGACCCCACACGTATATGTGGTCTAACGAAAGTGGGCATTTTTTTGTTGGATCTCATATATGCATACCTCCCTTTGTGCTGGGCAGGGCCGATCCTAGGGTCACAGACTCCTGGTTGCAGAAATATTTTTGGTGCCCCTACATGAGCATGGTCATCTTACTAACTCCTCCCCTTTACAAATGTTTCAATGCCAACGACTCAAACACAGAGATGCTCCCCTAGGGAGTTTTCATTACCCTGGGATCCTCCCATGATCTCTTAACAATAAACAAAATACAGGAAGAGAAGCAGAGTACTCCACTGGACACAAAGAAGGGCCTCTGTTAGAGAGTCTATTAGAGAGAGCCCCCACCAGGCCCCATTAGAGACTACAAGGGGGGGGGTCTCTAACAGAGGCCCTCTTGGTGTTCGTTAGAGAGTCTGTTTGAGCCCCCACTAATACTATTATCAAGGTGTTTAAGTTTAGGTAAGAGATTGCAGACATACTACAGGAGATGGTTAGAGACTGCAGACATGATACAGGAGATGGTCAGAGACTGCAGATATGATACAAGAGATGGTCAGAGACTGCAGACATGATACAGGAGATGGTCAGAGACTGCAGACATGATACAGGAGATGGTCTGAGACTGCAGAGAGGATACAAGAGATGGTCTGAGACTGCAGACATGATACAGGAGATGGTCTGAGACTGCAGGCATGATACAAGAGATGGTCAGAGACTGCACACATGATACAAGAGATGGTCAGAGATTATGGACATGATACAGGAGATGGTCAGAGACTGCGGGCATGATGCAGGAAATGGTCAGAGACTGCAGACATACTACAAGAGATGGTCAGAGATTGCAGACATGATACAAGAGATGTTTAGAGACAGCAGACATGATATAAGAGATGGTCAGAGACTGCACACATGGTACAAGATATGGTCAAATAATTCGGGCATGATAAAAGAGGTGGTCAGAGACTGCGGGCATGATACAGGAGATGGTCAGTGATTGCGGGCATGAAAAAGAAAATGGTCAGAGACTGCAGACATACTACAATACATGGTCAGAAATTGAAGACATGATACAAGAGATGGTCAGAGACTGCAGATATGATACAAGAGATGGTCAGAGACTGCAGACATGATAAAAGAGATGGTAAGAGACTGTAGGCATGACACAAGAGATGGTCAGAGACTGCGGGCATGATACAGGAGATGGTCAGAAACGGTGGGCATGATACAGGAAATGGTCAGAGACTGTGGGCATAATACAGGAGATGGTCAGAGACTGTGGAAATGATATAGGAGGTGGTCAGAGAGACTTGAAAGGATGGTCAGAGATTGCAGTTCTTGGCTGCCTCTCACAAAAGATCACTCTAATCTTACGCTAGATTGTTAGGTTTCAACTCACAGGGAAGGGAACACCTGTAGATTGATTCTGATTTAGAAGTTTTTTTGCGTGCATATACAGGTGCATCTCATAAAATTAGAATATTATCAAAAAGTTCATTTGCTTCAGTAATCCAATTCTAAACGTGAAACTCCTATTTTTTATATAGATGTGTTACACACAGAGTGATTTATTTCAAGTATTTCTTCCTTTTCATTTTGATGATTATGGCTTACAGCTAATGAAAACCAAAAATTGAGTATCTCAGAAAGTTAGTATATTACATAAGACCAAAAAAAAAAAAAAAAAGATTTTTAATACAGAAATGTTGGCTTACTGAAAAGTATGTCCATGTACAGTATAGTATGCACTCAATACTTGGTGGGGTCCTTTTGCATAAATGACTGCCTCAATGCGGCGTGGCATGGAGGTGATCAGCCTGTGGCACCGCTGAGATGTAATGGAAGCCCAGGTTGCTTTGATAGCAGACTTCAGCTCATCTGCATTGCTGGGTCTGGTGTCTCTCATCTTCCTCTTGACAATACCCCACAGATTCTAAATGGGGTTTAGGTCAGACGAGTTTACTGGCCAACCAAGCACAGTGATACCATGATCATTAAACCAGGTATTGGTACTTTTGGCAGTGTGGGCAGGTGCCAAGTCCTGCTGGAAAATGAAATAAGCATCTCCATAAAGCTGGTCAGCAGAGGGAAGCATGAAGTGCTTTAGAATTTCCTGCTAGAGGGCTGTGCTTGCTTTGGACTTGATAAAACACAGTGGACCAACACCAGCAGATGACATGACTCCCCAGCAAACTCATCTGACCTAAATCCCATTGAGAATCTGTGTGGTATTGTCAAGAGGAGGATTAGAGACACCAGACCTAACAATGCAGATGAGCTGAAGTCTGCTATCAAAGCAACCTGGGCTTCTATAACACCTCAGCAGTGCCACAGGCTGATCACCTCCATGCCACGCTGCATTGATGCAGTCATTTATGCAAAAGGAGCCCCAACCAAGTATTGAGTGCATACTATACTGTACATGGACATACGTTTCATTAAGCCAACATTTCTGTATTAAAAATCATTTTTTATTAGTCTTATGTAATATTCTAATTACTGAATCTTGGGTTTTCACTAGCTGTAAACCATAATCATCAAAATTAAAAGAAAGAAATGCTTGAAATATATCAATCTGTGTGTAGCGCATCTATAAAGAATATTTGAGTTTTACTTTTTGAATTGAATTCCTTAAATAAAATTAACTTTTTGATGATATTCTAATTAAAATGCACGTGTACATGTGTTATTTTCCTGCCCCTAGCTCAGTCCGTGTCACAGATGTTGGTTACATGGTGGGCACAGCACATTACATAGATGGCACACCACTCTGCATTACATGGTGTGCACAGCACATTACACAGTGGGCATAGCACATTACATGGTGGGCACAGCACATTACACAGATGGCACACCACTCCGCATTACATGGTGAGCACAGCACATGGCATGGTGGGCACAGCACATGACATGGTGGGGATGGCAGAGCACATGGCATGGTAGGCACAGCACATGACATGCTGGGCATGGCACAGCACATTACATATTGGGCACAGCATATTTATACAGAGGGCACACCACTCAGCATTACATGGTGGGCATAGCACATTACACAGTGGGCATTGTACAGCACAGCACATGACATGTTGGGTACAGCACTCCGCATTACATGGGGGGCACTGTCCTGCACAGCAGATAACATGGTGGGCATGGCACATTACACAGAGGGAATACCACTCTGCATTCCATGGTGGGCACAGCACATGGCATGGTGGGCACGGCACATGACATTGTGGGCATGGCAGAGCACATTACATATTGGGCACAGCACATATATACAGAGGGCGCACCACTCAGCATTACATGGTGGACACAGCACATTACACGGTTGGCACTGTACAGGACAGCACATGACTTATTGGGCACAGCACTCCACATTACATGGTGGGCACAGCACATTACACATAGGGCACACCACTCTAAATTACATGGTGGGCACAGTACATTACACAGAGGGTACACCACTCCGCATTACATGGTGGGTACAGCACATTACACGGTGGGCACTGTACATTAGACAGTGGGCACACCACACCACATTTCATATCGGTAAACCACAGCACATGTCATGGTGGGCACAGCACATTGCACAGAGGTTACACCACTCCGCATTACATGGTGGGCACTGTACAGCACAGCACATGACGTAGTGGGCACAGCACATTACACTGATTGCACACTACTCCACATTACATGTTGGGCACTGTACAACACAGCACATGACATGGTGGGCACAGCACATTACACAGAGGGCACACTACTCTGCATTACATGGTGGGAACTGTACAGCACAGCACATGACATGGTGAGCACAGCACATTACACAGAAGGTACACTACTCTGCGTTACATGGTGGGCAATGTACAACACAGCACATGACATGGTGGGCACAGCACATTACACAGAGGGCACACTACTCTGCATTACACGGTGGGAACTGTACAGCACAGCACATGACATGGTGAACACAGCACATCACAGGGAGGGCATACAACTCCACATTCCATGGTGGGCACAGCACATTACACAGGGGGCACCCTGATCCGCATTACATGGTGGGCACAGTATATTACATCACATTACAGGTGGGCACACCACACCACATTGCGGGCACAGTACATCGTATTGTGGGCACAGTACATTACATGGTGGGCACAGTTACACTACATCACATGGTGGGCACAGCACATGACATGGTGGGGATGGCAGAGCACATGGCATGGTAGGCACAGCACATGACATGCTGGGCATGGCACAGCACATTACATATTGGGCACAGCATATTTATACAGAGGGCACACCACTCAGCATTACATGGTGGGCATAGCACATTACACAGTGGGCATTGTACAGCACAGCACATGACATGTTGGGTACAGCACTCCGCATTACATGGGGGGCACTGTCCTGCACAGCAGATAACATGGTGGGCATGGCACATTACACAGAGGGAATACCACTCTGCATTCCATGGTGGGCACAGCACATGGCATGGTGGGCACGGCACATGACATTGTGGGCATGGCAGAGCACATTACATATTGGGCACAGCACATATATACAGAGGGCGCACCACTCAGCATTACATGGTGGACACAGCACATTACACGGTTGGCACTGTACAGGACAGCACATGACTTATTGGGCACAGCACTCCACATTACATGGTGGGCACAGCACATTACACATAGGGCACACCACTCTAAATTACATGGTGGGCACAGTACATTACACAGAGGGTACACCACTCCGCATTACATGGTGGGTACAGCACATTACACGGTGGGCACTGTACATTAGACAGTGGGCACACCACACCACATTTCATATCGGTAAACCACAGCACATGTCATGGTGGGCACAGCACATTGCACAGAGGTTACACCACTCCGCATTACATGGTGGGCACTGTACAGCACAGCACATGACATAGTGGGCACAGCACATTACACTGATTGCACACTACTCCACATTACATGTTGGGCACTGTACAACACAGCACATGACATGGTGGGCACAGCACATTACACAGAGGGCACACTACTCTGCATTACATGGTGGGAACTGTACAGCACAGCACATGACATGGTGAGCACAGCACATTACACAGAAGGTACACTACTCTGCGTTACATGGTGGGCACTGTACAACACAGCACATGACATGGTGGGCACAGCACATTACACAGAGGGCACACTACTCTGCATTACACGGTGGGAACTGTACAGCACAGCACATGACATGGTGAACACAGCACATCACAGGGAGGGCATACAACTCCACATTCCATGGTGGGCACAGCACATTACACAGGGGGCACCCTGATCCGCATTACATGGTGGGCACAGTATATTACATCACATTACAGGTGGGCACACCACACCACATTGCGGGCACAGTACATCGTATTGTGGGCACAGTACATTACATGGTGGGCACAGTTACACTACATCACATGGTGGGCACAGTACATCACATGGTGGGGACAGGTACAGTATATGACATGGTGGGCACAGTTCATCATCATATGGTGGGCACAGGTACAGTATATGACATGGTGGGCACAGCACATCACATTGTGGGCACAGGTACAGTATATGACATGGTGGGCACAGTACATCACAGTGTGGGTACAGTATATCACATGGTGGGCACTACACATGACACCCCCAAAGGTCAGTTTCTGCACAATTCTTCCTGTTTACTGACCTCATCTTAGCAGCATGCTAGATCTCCTTCCTCCCGGGCTCCTGCGGAATGACATCAGTGCCTCTCCCCCAAACAGCTGCTTGAAACTCCCGGAGACTGAGAGGATCTATGTTTTCAGATCCTGTGGTAGGAGCCAGCCAGCACTAACAACTTCGGTGCCCCTCCTCTGCCTCTGCTCTCAGCGATTGGGTGCGGCGCACCCACCCGGGATCGGCCCTGTTGCTGGGAGCGCTCTGCATAGCGTGATCCCGGCACAGAGTCCAGCCTTTCACTGAGAGCCCTGGGTCTTTAACTAACGATTGGAACCCGGGACTGTCAGTTTCAGGTCACTGTGATAGCCTCTGATTGGCTATCACAGTGATCAATCACTGTAAGCCCGCCCCTGCATTTTCTTCCTCTTCTGAATAAAGAGAAAGATACATTGTATCTTCCTCTTATTGCAAGAGAGAAAATGTAAACAAACCGAAGTGTGTAAAAAAAATAAAAAAAATAAAAGAAAAATTAAAAATAAAGAATAAAAAATAAATGTAAAAAATATAGAAAAAAAATAAGTCAAAGTCAAAGGTCAATGTTGGGGGTCAAAGGTCCCGGTCAGCATATTTTGGGTAGAATTTAAAAAAAAAAAAAAAAAATTAAGCTGGTATCAGTGTCGGTTAGTGTTAGTGTCAGCGTGTTTTAGGCAAGATAAAAAAAATGTGTAAAATTCTTTCTGGGCTGTACTACGGATACAAACAACAACTAACATACACATATGTGGTATTACTGCAGTCGTCAGGAGCAAGAGAATTTATTTTAGGTTGTTCTTTTGTGGTAAATTATGATAAAAATGAGAATTATACAGCTTTAAAAAAAATAGTTTTACTATTTTGGGCCAGTTTTTCTTTGATAATAATAATAAAAAAAAGGAGATATCCATTACCATTTACCACCAAAAGAAAGCCCAATTTGTCCTGAATATAAAAAAAAAAAAAACAAGGTATAATCCACCTAGATACACTAAGTAATTGTGACGATATGTACAATTTTACTAACACATGTCAAAGTTGCAAAAGTGTGCTTATGTATTTAGATTTTCTTTACCCTTAGGTATGAAGGGGTTAAAAAAAGAAAACAAGTTAATCTGTTTGGCTAATGTTGTTGCTATAATGATACATAGTTATTTTACTTAAAGCGTTTGTTACCCAAGAAAAAAAAAAAGGATCCTGTATGTGCTGTGTCATTTGGCCCCTTCTATCACTTGCTATACCTGGCTGATCCTGCCTGGCTGCTGAGCCCTGACACTATGGTCAGTTTACCTGCCTCCGTCATCCCCAGCTCTCCTCTCTGTTCTCCTGTGTCCTCCTCTGTCCTCCCCCCCTGCCTGTATGCTCTGTGTGTGAGCCACCCCTTCCCTCCCCTTCTAGCACTGTTCCGAGCAGTGCAAATATTACTGTTTCCAATCACTGCCAGCCCCTCTGCTAGGAAAACATGTAGTTCTCCGCGATCAGCGGTTACGTGAACGCCCGTCACTCTTTCCCTCCAATTTATACACTACAGAGGGAGGTCATGTGACCGCCCCCGTCAAACGTCAGGGGGAAATCTCGGCCCCTCCCTCCGTAGTACATAAATCGGAGGGAGAGTGCGATTGGCGGTCACAAGACTGCTGATCGGGGAGAAGAAATAAGGTATTTAGAAGATGAATTTTACAAAACAGCATACAGTATATACTACATGTTATTCTAGCAGAGGAGCTGGCAATGATTGGGAGCACTGCCTAACAACCCCCTTAAAATATATGTGATCTCTTACCTTGTAAAACATCCCATTCAGTTTAGAAATGGAAGACAAAGCATTTATATATATATAGTGTATGTATGTATATATATATATATATATATATATATATATATATATATATATATATATATAAAATATTATAAATACCTTTTTCTTTTTTCTTTTTTTTTTTTCCTACAAGCGATCACATGACCTCTATTCATAGCTGCAGAGGAGGCCTAGAGAGCTGTGGGTGGAGAAACAGCAGTATACTGATTTTTTGAAGTTAATGGCTGTGCATGAGGGGGCGTGTCAGCACAAGTCTTGGTCATTGGAGGACAAGCAGAAAATTGACCATGCTTGGAAAGGATATGCTTCTATGCCTAGCATGGTCAGTTTGATTTAGAAAAGCAGGGGAACTGGCAGGATCATCAGGTATTTCACACAAAGAAATATAAAATGTTGGGGTAATATACTCTTTATAGTAAATCTAAATCCAAAAAAGGCATGTACATTGTAATATTTAATTACCATTCCTTGTAACTTTTGCACTGAACTAAAATCTGAAACAATGTTATCAGCTTTGTCCAGTTCTCTTCTGTGAATTACAGCACATCTTCCCTCACGATCAACTTCCACAAAACTAAGAGGGGTATATGCTAATGCCAGGAGCCTAGCTAATAAAATGGATGAGTTGGAAATGTTAGTACATGAGGAAGACATAGACCTAGTGGGAATAACGGAGACTTGGTTCGACCCCTCACATGACTGGCTGGCCAATATCCAAGGGGATTCGGTGTACCGGAAGGACAGGGTAGGAAAAAAGGGGAGAGAGGTATGTCTCTATGTCAAAAACAATGTAGGGGTGATAGAGAGGAGTGATATTACGGAAGGGATGAGTATGGAGTTAGAATCCGTGTGGGTAGAACTCCATAGGGAAGAAGAAAAGGGAAAAGTAATTGTGGGGGTTTGCTATAGGCCACCCAACCAAAGGGAGGAGGTAGAGCTGGAATTTATATCACTGTTGGGTAAAGTGGCAAAACTGGGATCAGTCATCATATTGGGGGACTTCAATTATCCCAACATTGACTGGGAAGAGGGGACTACACACTCACAGAAGGCACGTCTCTTCATGGAAACCTTACAGGACAACTACATGTCTCAGTTGGTGGATTCTCCTACTAGAGAAAATGCAGTCCTGGATCTATTGATTACTAATGACCCAGACGTAATCTCGGAGGTAGAAGTCCAGGACAACCTGGGCTCTAGCGATCACAGGATGATCACATTTAGTGTAAATAACAATATAACAAGGCAAGTGGGGAACATAAGAACCCTAAACTTCAGAAGGGCAAACTTTCCCAAATTGTGCTTAATGATGGAAAGGGTAAACTGGGACCAAACCCTAGGAACACTGACCACGGAGGAAAAATGGGAATGCTTTAGGAACATATTAAACAAATGCATGTTGCAGTGCATTAATATGGGAAATAAATTTAGAAGAGACAAAGCCAAACCTGGCTGGCTAAACCGTAACGTTAAAAAACTTATTAGGGCGAAAAAAATGGCCTTCAAGAAATATAAATCAGAGGGCACAGTATCGGCTTTCGAGCAATACAAGGAGGCAACAAAGAAAAGTAAATACGAAATCAAAATGGCTAAAATCAACTTTGAGAGACAAATAGCGGAGGATAGTAAAAAAAAAACCCAAAGAAATTCTTTAAATATATTAACAGCAAAAACAAACTAGGGCAGAGCAGATTGCACACATAATTAACAATGATGGGAGGATGGTTACAGAGGACACTGAAAAAGCAACCGTGTTGAATGCTTTTTTCTCGTCAGTCTTTACACAGGAAAAGGAGGGGTACACTGACCATGACTGTATGGTTAGTAGTAATACACAGGACTTGCCACTATGGCTAACAGAGGGTGAAATCAGGCAAAGGTTGGATAAAATTAACACAAACAAATCACCAGGCCCGGATGGCGTACATCCGAGAGTGCTCAAGGAACTCAGTAAGGTTATATCTAGACCACTGTTCCTGATCTTTGCTGACAGTATTAGGACAGGAGATGTACCAGGGGATTGGAGGAAAGCTAACGTGATACCGATATTCAAAAAGGGCCAGAGGCATGTCCTGGGAAATTATAGGCCTGTCATTTTGACATCAATAATATGTAAACTTCTGGAGGGGATGATAAGGGACTATATCGTAGAGTTTGCTAAAGACAACAACATCATCAGCAGTAATCAGCACGGGTTTACAAATGGGCGTTCTTGTCAAACCAATCTCTTAACATTCTACGAGGAGGTGAGCTGTGAGCTAGATAGGGGCAGACCAGTGGATGTTGTGTACCTGGATTTCACTAAGGCGTGTGATACAGTTCCCCACAAGCGCTTAATTTATAAAATAAGGTCTGCAGGTATCGACCGCAGGGTTTGCTCTTGGATACGGAACTGGCTAAAAGGGCGTGTCCAAAGGGTGGTAATAAACATCGCATACTCAGACTGGTCTGAGGTGGTAAGCGGGGTCCCGCAAGGCTCAGTCCTGGGACCAACCTTGTTCAATTTATTCATAAACAGCATTGAGGTCGGGGTCAGTAGTTAGTTATCAGTTTTTGCAGATGACACAAAATTGGCCAGGGCAATAACTACACAGTATGAAGCAGATATCCTACAGAATGACCTGGACAAAATAACAGAGTGGGCAACGACATGGCAAATGAGGTTTAATATGGAGAAGTGTAAGGTTTTGCATTTGGGGACTAAGAACATAAAAGCACAATACACGTTAGGAGGGGAACCCTTGGGGGAATCAAAAATGGAGAAAGATCTGGGAGTCTTGGTAGATGATAGACTAAGCAATAGAATGCAATGTCAAGCGGCAGCTGCCAAAGCCAGCAGAATATTAGCATGCATAAAGAAAGGGATGTATTTCAGAGATAAGACTATAATCCTTCCACTTTATAAAACTCTGGTCCGACCGCATCTGGAGTATTCTGTCCAGTTCTGGTCGCCAGTCCTCAGGAGGGATGTGTTGGAGCTGGAGAGAGTCCAGAGAAGGGCAACTAAACTGATTACGGGATTGGAGGACCTTAATTATGAAGAGCGTCTGCAATCGCTTGATTTATCCTCCCTGGAGAAGAGACGCCTGAGGGGGGACATGATAGCAATTTATAAATATCTCAATGGTGATCTGGGCATAGAAAAACAGCTATTCAGTCGAAGGGATTGCATGAGGACTCGAGGGCATACAATGCGATTAGAGGAGAAGCGTTTTAACCTGTTTGAACCCTGGGGGGTTCTTTACTGTTAGGGCTACAAGATTGTGGAATTCTCTACCACAAGAGGTGGTTTCTGCGGGAAGTATGGTGGCTTTTAAAAGACTCTTAGACGTACATCTCAAGGATCAGAACATTCAGGGGTATGTGAGATGATTACAGCCACACACACCTACACAGGTTGAACTGGATGGACTATTGTCTTTATTCAACCTCACCAACTATGTAATGGAGATGAAAAGTAGGGGAAATGTTAATAGCCCAAGTCAGTACAGATACATGTGGTGATGATAATAAAGTTCCTTCCATAGATACATTAAATTGAGTGTTGTCACCCTGGGACAGGAAGTGTGTTACAGGCAAGATCATTGGAGAGGTTTTTTTGGTTGATCTCTGGAGAGTTTGTAGTTGTGTTTTGCCTCCGTCCCTTGGAGTCTGGTGTGGGGTATGGGTTGGTTTCTCAGGCCACAAGGTGGGACTTTTACGGGCAAGTGAAGGATACACAGTTGTATAAAATATATAATTGCAATTTATTGTGAATACACTTGTATATACAATAAAGATATTTTAAAAGACATTTGTGGTGATGTTTGGTGTTTGGGTTACAGACCCAAGGTGCATGGAAAAATGCTAGGTTTGGAAAAAGAGTTTCCGTGACAATGGTGCAGTATGTGTGACTTTTATTTTTGATGAAAAAGACTCTGTTTCTCCAGGCTGGGTTGCTTGGATGTGTCACAGAGAATTCATCAAAAATGTTGACCCGACGCGTTTCGGCTAACAGAGTAGCCTTTGTCAAGGGTTTTGTGTCACCAAGTCTGTAGAAATAGTGACAGATTTAGTTATCATCTGTATATATCAAAATTTTCATATAGTGGGTTATATAATGACGGTATAGAAAATACATACGTTTTGACCTGTTTTGGTGATACTTATTCAAAGTCTTAGAAGATCCGCAACGAGAACCAAATGTGAGCAACCTGCAGGTATGGTCAGTGGTAAATATTAGGAGATACTGAATAAAACTGAATAAAGACACTAGCATTCTTGATGGTGGCATCAACTTACTAGGTATTGGTTGGATGTCCGTTTATGCCTGGGTTGGCCGATGAGATTTTGGCAGCAAACAACATATATACATATATATATGCATATATATATATATACAGCGAGATATATATGTATATATATATCTGCATACACACACACATATATGTGGACGTCTTTGTAAAAGATGGCCAATCTGTGGGTATATAATGTATATAGAAATTGGTATCCCAAATGTTTGAAGAGGGGAGGTAAAAGAAAGATCAGTCTTCCACTACTTACAGGGTATGTTGCAAGAACACGGTTTCTGGACCGCTCAGGATAACTTAAAAGTTATTTTTTCGGTGCATAAATGCAGCCGTCCTCAAAGTCCATTCTGTGTCTTTTAGTTCTATACAGGTGTTTGATGCTGGAATTACATTTGACTCATTTTAAACTCCAAAAAAGGCACAGGCAAGTGGAGCCAAGTATAGTGCTTTTATTCAGGAGTAATGATTTGGCAAAGTAGGTAACACTTACGATTGTTTGTAGGGGTTTTCTGCAGGTTGCGTCCGCTCTGTCTCCTCGCTTCCCTCGGTGTGAGGGTGAAGTGAGGAGACGCTGATTCCCCGGCCTTTTTAAAGCCCGTCGCGCGTGCGCACTGTGGGCCGCACGTACGGAGCTTCTTGTGTGACTGACGTCATTCCCTTGTTGTGCGCACGCGCTTGTGGGGTGCGCGCGCATCGGGAGACTGGTTGCACATTATTGGCCGCCGACACGGGGGGAAGGAACCAAAATCCCGGGAGGGGGATTTTGTGGAAGATGGTATATTCCGGGGTTCCTAGTTTAACCCCTGGTTTGCACAGGGGCTTTCCGTGCCGGGTGCGTTCTTCATGATTGAACAGTTTCATCAAAGGTCAATGAGTTATATCAAGCATATATATATATATATATATATATATTGGAAAATTGTACAATGAATAAAGCAAAATATGTATTTACTTGTATAATCTAGTATCATAAGTTTTAACAGCAGAAAAAATATAAAAGGAAGGGGGGGGCTCATTGTACCCTGGAGAACAAGAGTTTGGAGGTCCTGTGGAAATGAAGGGGGGGGGGAAGGGGAGGAGGGGAGGGGGGGGGGAAAGAGGGAAAAAAAGGGGGGGGAACAAGGATTTATTTTGGAATTTGTGTATTTATTGGGGGATTTTTGACCATAAGGTGAGTTTGGCCTATTTTTGGTTTTTGGTTTTAGGGAGGTTTTATGTTTAGTCGGTTTTTCCTGATACAAAACCTTCCAGAAAAGGGCGATAGCTTGCTATTTCGTTTTAAACCCGGAGGTACGGTGGCTTTTAGACGCTGTATCCACCGTAGTTCTATTTGGAGGAGGCGTTTGTTCCAATCCCCCCCTCTGTGGGGAATGTGGATTCTGTCTAGAGCCATAAAGTTTATTCTGGGCATTTTGTAGCCATGTTGGTACGCTACATGTCTTCCTAGTGGAAGGTCGGGATTACAAAGGTCCATGCTGTTTACATGTTTTCCAATTCTTTTTCCCATTTCTTGTTTTGTTTTCCCAACATAGTATGCTCCGCATTCGCATCTCATCAAGTAAATCACTCCCTTTGTTTTACAATTTGCAAAATGTCTTGGTATAAATTTTTCCCCATTTGGTAATGTGGTTTCCACGCATTTCTTAATGACGTTGCATTGCGCACAGGATCCACAAGGGTATGTTCCTTTAGTTTTACATGGGTCTTTCCTGATGTTTTCTTTAAATTCACTGTGTATGAGGTTTTGTTGTAAGGAGCCTGCTTTGCGATATGTTATTGATGGATTCTCGGAGACCAGATGTTTTATTTTGGGGTCCTCTTTTAGGATTGGCCAGTGCTTTTGAAGAATGTTTTTTATGGTGGGATGTTCGTTGGTATATCTTAGTATAATCCGTGTGTTATCTTTTTCTTGTTTTTCTTTTTCTTTTTCTTTGTATTTTTTGCCACTTGTTTGGGAATAAGATGTGTTGTCTTTCTTGTTGATTCGCTTTGTTGTAGGCTTTTTTCAGTGTAGTCTTCGTGTAGCCTCTTTTGAGTAGTCTATTTGTCAGGAGTCTTGCTTCATATTGGAAGTCTTTATCTAGGTTACAGTTCCGTTTGAGTCGTAGGTATTGACTGTAAGGGATGGCTTTCTTGAGGGGTGGCGGGTGAAAACTGGTGGCATGTAAGATCGTATTTCCTGCTGTCTCTTTTCTGTATAGAGTTGTTCGTATAGTGCCTTCTTTATCCTTTATAATCCAGGTGTCCAGGAAGGGAACTTTATGGTTGCTGTAGTTGAGTGTGAGGAACATATTGTAGTTGTTTGTATTCATTGCTTTCAGGCATCCCTCAATTAGCTCTTCTGGTCCGTCCCATACAATCAAGATATCGTCTATATATCGTTGCGATAATGTGATGTGGTCGGTATATAGGCTGTTTTCCTCCTTTGTTAGAAAGTCCCGTTCCCATGCTCCTAGGTATATGTTGGCGTAGGATGGGGCACAGCTTGTGCCCATCGCTACGCCACATGTTTGTAAATAGTAGACCCCATCAAAGGTAAAAAAGTTGTGGTGGAGAATGTATTCGAGCATTTGAATAATGAAGTTATTGAACTTTAGATCGGTGTTACTTCCTTGGCTTAGTGTTTTTTTGATGACTTCTATACCTTTTTTGTGGGGGATGTTGCTATATAAGGATTCCACATCCACCGTAATTAGAAAAGCGTTTTTAGGTATGATTATGCCCTCTAATGTTTGTAGGAGGTGTACGGTGTCTTTGATATATGAAGGTAATGTTGTAACATATGGTCTGAGGTGTGCGTCTATGACCTGACTTGTGGCTTCCGTGATGTTGCCGTTTCCTGAAATGATGGGTCTCCCAGGTGGGTTTCGTTTGTTTTTATGCACCTTTGGGAGTGCATAAAATGTCGGTGTTCTAGGATGCTTGGTTTTCATAAAAGTCCAGAGTGTTTGTGTAATTGCCCCTTCTTGTAGGGCTCTATCTAGTTTTTGGTAGAAGTCTTCTTTGAAGGAGTTGATCATTACAGGAGATATTTGTTTGTAACAAACAGGGTTGTTCAGGATGTTTAGACAAATTTGTTTGTATTTTTCATTACTCATGAGTACGATATTGCCTCCTTTGTCGGCTGGTTTTATTGTAATGCCTTCAAGGTTTTGTAGTTCTTTAATTGCTGCTTTTTGTCTTCTGGTAAGGTTATTTGTCTTGTGATCTTTTTTGAGTTTTAATTTTTCTATGTCTTTGGTTGTTTCGCGAACAAATAAAGCAATCGCCGGATTCAAGTTGAGTGGAGGAAATTTTTGAGATCTTTTTTTCAATTCTGGTATTGTTTTTTCTTGAGTTGTGTGGTCCTCCTCTTCGTCCTCATCTCCTTCTGGTTGATTGTCTTCGTCTGGCCAGTCCTCCAGGCCTCCTTCTTCCAGTAGTAGATTCAAGTCTCTGATTGCTCTGAGCTCGGCTGCCGTCAAGTTGGGTGGTTTTTCTGTAGTTGGTGTTTTTTGATACATTGTTTTAAAGAGCAATTTTCGGGCGAATAAATTGATATCTTTTATGATTTCAAAAGTGTCAGATGTTTTGTTGGGACAGAAAGATAAGCCTAATGTCAATACTTCTGTTTGATCTTTAGTTAGCGTATGTGAGGATAAGTTTATGATGGTTACGCCTTCCATCTCTATGGTTTTGTCTGTTTTTGTGTTTTCGTCTGGGTTTTCGGGTCTGTTTGCCCTAAAAAACCTTTCTGTTTTTTTGGAGGGTTTTCTTTGGGCTTATATGATCTTGTGAACATTTGATGATTTTTCTGGGGTGCTGACGTTTCTCCTTCATTTGTTGAGGTAGGTTCGAGGGTGTAGGGTTCTTCTTCTCTGTCTTCAGTTTCGTAGTTTTGTGGGGGGATCTGTACGTCTCTCCTTCTTGCCATTCTTTGTTCAGTTCCCGATGCGTAGGAGGAGGAGTCTGATGAGTAGTGTTGTCCTGTATTTCTAGGTTGTCTGTAGTTTGTTCTTCTGTTTTGTCTGGGATTTGACCATTTGTAGGCTCGGTTTTGGCTAAATGCGTTTTTATCCCTCCAATATTTTTGTTCCTTCTTTTTTAATATTTCCTTACTGTACTCCTCTAGATGTTGTTTAAGTTTCTTTTCTTGTTCGCTGTAGAGGGCAATCTTTTTTAATGGTGTTAGTTTTTCGTAGATAAGTTTGATGTCGTTTTCTAAGCTTTTTATTTGGCGTAGGTATTCTTCTTGAAGTAGTATCATTAGATTCTTTGAGCACTCGTTCAAGGCATTTTCCCAGTCTTTTTTCATCTGGTTAGTGATGTTGTCCATAGTTGGGAATATTTGTATTCTCAAACCAGCAGGGTTGATTTCCTCCGTTATGTACCTCTCAAAAGATCTTATGTGCCAATGTAGGGCTGCTTTTCTCTCAAGATGTTTTTTTGAGATTATTGAATAATGATGTAATGTCTGAATCTTGTTGTTCATTTCCTTGGAAGTTTTTCTGGATGGCTGACATTAGGTTTTCCCATTCAGTTCCCATTAGGTCTCCGTCCTGCTTGTCCTCCATGGTTGTCAATGAGGGAGTTTCTTCCTTGAATCGACTATTGTTGAGACAATAGAGGGTTTGGCTATGGAGATGCGATTTTCCTTTCCTCCAATAGGCTCTATGCCTTGGAGGGCGGAAATGTATAGATCTCCTAGCTTGCTTATAATGAATATATGTTAAGGTCCTGCTGAGCGACCTTATAAAGTATAAGAGACACACATATATGTGTGTGTGTGTATGCAGATATATATATACATATATATCTCGCTGTATATATATATATATGCATATATATATGCATATATGTTGTTTGCTGCCAAAATCTCATCGGCCAACCCAGGCATAAACGGACATCCAACCAATACCTAGTAAGTTGATGCCACCATCAAGAATGCTAGTGTCTTTATTCAGTTTTATTCAGTATCTCCTAATATTTACCACTGACCATACCTGCAGGTTGCTCACATTTGGTTCTCGTTGCGGATCTTCTAAGACTTTGAATAAGTATCACCAAAACAGGTCAAAACGTATGTATTTTCTATACCGTCATTATATAACCCACTATATGAAAATTTTGATATATACAGATGATAACTAAATCTGTCACTATTTCTACAGACTTGGTGACACAAAACCCTTGACAAAGGCTACTCTGTTAGCCGAAACGCGTCGGGTCAACATTTTTGATGAATTCTCTGTGACACATCCAAGCAACCCAGCCTGGAGAAACAGAGTCTTTTTCATCAAAAATAAAAGTCACACATACTGCACCATTGTCACGGAAACTCTTTTTCCAAACCTAGCATTTTTCCATGCACCTTGGGTCTGTAACCCAAACACCAAACATCACCACAAATGTCTTTTAAAATATCTTTATTGTATATACAAGTGTATTCACAATAAATTGCAATTATATATTTTATACAACTGTGTATCCTTCACTTGCCCGTAAAAGTCCCACCTTGAGGCCTGAGAAACCAACCCATACCCCACACCAGACTCCAAGGGACGGAGGCAAAACACAACTACAAACTCTCCAGAGATCAACCAAAAAAACCTCTCCATAGACCATTGGATGGATAACACATCCACTTTTCTCACGATCCCTGGAAAGCAAAACAACCCTCAAAAAACTTTCTCTTATACTTTATAAGGTCGCTCAGCAGGACCTTAACATATATTCATTATAAGCAAGCTAGGAGATCTATACATTTCCACCCTCCAAGGCATAGAGCCTATTGGAGGAAAGGAAAATCGCATCTCCATAGCCAAACCCTCTATTGTCTCAACAATAGTCGATTCAAGGAAGAAACTCCCTCATTGACAACCATGGAGGACAAGCAGGACGGAGACCTAATGGGAACTGAATGGGAAAACCTAATGTCAGCCATCCAGAAAAACTTCCAAGGAAATGAACAACAAGATTCAGACATTACATCATTATTCAATAATCTCAAAAAACATCTTGAGAGAAAAGCAGCCCTACATTGGCACATAAGATCTTTTGAGAGGTACATAACGGAGGAAATCAACCCTGCTGGTTTGAGAATACAAATATTCCCAACTATGGACAACATCACTAACCAGATGAAAAAAGACTGGGAAAATGCCTTGAACGAGTGCTCAAAGAATCTAATGATACTACTTCAAGAAGAATACCTACGCCAAATAAAAAGCTTAGAAAACGACATCAAACTTATCTACGAAAAACTAACACCATTAAAAAAGATTGCCCTCTACAGCGAACAAGAAAAGAAACTTAAACAACATCTAGAGGAGTACAGTAAGGAAATATTAAAAAAGAAGGAACAAAAATATTGGAGGGATAAAAACGCATTTAGCCAAAACCGAGCCTACAAATGGTCAAATCCCAGACAAAACAGAAGAACAAACTACAGACAACCTAGAAATACAGGACAACACTACTCATCAGACTCCTCCTCCTACGCATCGGGAACTGAACAAAGAATGGCAAGAAGGAGAGACGTACAGATCCCCCCACAAAACTACGAAACTGAAGACAGAGAAGAAGAACCCTACACCCTCGAACCTACCTCAACAAATGAAGGAGAAACGTCAGCACCCCAGAAAAATCATCAAATGTTCACAAGATCATATAAGCCCAAAGAAAACCCTCCAAAAAAACAGAAAGGTTTTTTAGGGCAAACAGACCCGAAAACCCAGACGAAAACACAAAAACAGACAAAACCATAGAGATGGAAGGCGTAACCATCATAAACTTATCCTCACATACGCTAACTAAAGATCAAACAGAAGTATTGACATTAGGCTTATCTTTCTGTCCCAACAAAACATCTGACACTTTTGAAATCATAAAAGATATCAATTTATTCGCCCGAAAATTGCTCTTTAAAACAATGTATCAAAAAACACCAACTACAGAAAAACCACCCAACTTGACGGCAGCCGAGCTCAGAGCAATCAGAGACTTGAATCTACTACTGGAAGAAGGAGGCCTGGAGGACTGGCCAGACGAAGACAATCAACCAGAAGGAGATGAGGACGAAGAGGAGGACCACACAACTCAAGAAAAAACAATACCAGAATTGAAAAAAAGATCTCAAAAATTTCCTCCACTCAACTTGAATCCGGCGATTGCTTTATTTGTTCGCGAAACAACCAAAGACATAGAAAAATTAAAACTCAAAAAAGATCACAAGACAAATAACCTTACCAGAAGACAAAAAGCAGCAATTAAAGAACTACAAAACCTTGAAGGCATTACAATAAAACCAGCCGACAAAGGAGGCAATATCGTACTCATGAGTAATGAAAAATACAAACAAATTTGTCTAAACATCCTGAACAACCCTGTTTGTTACAAACAAATATCTCCTGTAATGATCAACTCCTTCAAAGAAGACTTCTACCAAAAACTAGATAGAGCCCTACAAGAAGGGGCAATTACACAAACACTCTGGACTTTTATGAAAACCAAGCATCCTAGAACACCGACATTTTATGCACTCCCAAAGGTGCATAAAAACAAACGAAACCCACCTGGGAGACCCATCATTTCAGGTAACGGCAACATCACGGAAGCCACAAGTCAGGTCATAGACGCACACCTCAGACCATATGTTACAACATTACCTTCATATATCAAAGACACCGTACACCTCCTACAAACATTAGAGGGCATAATCATACCTAAAAACGCTTTTCTAATTACGGTGGATGTGGAATCCTTATATAGCAACATCCCCCACAAAAAAGGTATAGAAGTCATCAAAAAAACACTAAGCCAAGGAAGTAACACCGATCTAAAGTTCAATAACTTCATTATTCAAATGCTCGAATACATTCTCCACCTCAACTTTTTTACCTTTGATGGGGTCTACTATTTACAAACATGTGGCGTAGCGATGGGCACAAGCTGTGCCCCATCCTACGCCAACATATACCTAGGAGCATGGGAACGGGACTTTCTAACAAAGGAGGAAAACAGCCTATATACCGACCACATCACATTATGGCAACGATATATAGACGATATCTTGATTGTATGGGACGGACCAGAAGAGCTAATTGAGGGATGCCTGAAAGCAATGAATACAAACAACTACAATATGTTCCTCACACTCAACTACAGCAACCATAAAGTTCCCTTCCTGGACACCTGGATTATAAAGGATAAAGAAGGCGCTATACAAACAACTCTATACAGAAAAGAGACAGCAGGAAATACGATCTTACATGCCACCAGTTTTCACCCGACACCCCTCAAGAAAGCCATCCCTTACAGTCAATACCTACGACTCAAACGGAACTGTAACCTAGATAAAGACTTCCAAGATGAAGCAAGACTCCTGACAAATAGACTACTCAAAAGAGGCTACACGAAGACTACACTGAAAAAAGCCTACAACAAAGCGAATCAACAAGAAAGACAACACATCTTATTCCCAACCAAACAAACAAGTGGCAAAAAATACAAAGAAAAAGAAAAAGAAAAACAAGAAAAAGATAACACACGGATTATACTAAGATATACCAACGAACATCCCACCATAAAAAACATTCTTCAAAAGCACTGGCCAATCCTAAAAGAGGACCCCAAAATAAAACATCTGGTCTCCGAGAATCCATCAATAACATATCGCAAAGCAGGCTCCTTACAACAAAACCTCATACACAGTGAATTTAAAGAAAACATCAGGAAAGACCCATGTAAAACTAAAGGAACATACCCTTGTGGATCCTGTGCGCAATGCAACGTCATTAAGAAATGCGTGGAAACCACACTACCAAATGGGGAAAAATTTATACCAAGACATTTTGCAAATTGTAAAACAAAGGGAGTGATTTACTTGATGAGATGCGAATGCGGAGCATACTATGTTGGGAAAACAAAACAAGAAATGGGAAAAAGAATTGGAAAACATGTAAACAGCATGGACCTTTGTAATCCCGACCTTCCACTAGGAAGACATGTAGCGTACCAACATGGCTACAAAATGCCCAGAATAAACTTTATGGCTCTAGACAGAATCCACATTCCCCACAGAGGGGGGGATTGGAACAAACGCCTCCTCCAAATAGAACTACGGTGGATACAGCGTCTAAAAGCCACCGTACCTCCGGGTTTAAACGAAATAGCAAGCTATCGCCCTTTTTCTGGAAGGTTTTGTATCAGGAAAAACCGACTAAACATAAAACCTCCCTAAAACCAAAAACCAAAAATAGGCCAAACTCACCTTATGGTCAAAAATCCCCCAATAAATACACAAATTCCAAAATAAATCCTTGTCCCCCCCCCCTTTTTTTCCCTCTTTCCCCCCCCCTCCCCTCCTCCCCTTTCCCCCCCCCCCTTCATTTCCACAGGACCTCCAAACTCTTGTTCTCCAGGGTACAATGAGCCCCCCCCTTCCTTTTATATTTTTTCTGCTGTTAAAACTTATGATACTAGATTATACAAGTAAATACATATTTTGCTTTATTCATTGTACAATTTTCCAATATATATATATATATATGCTTGATATAACTCATTGACCTTTGATGAAACTGTTCAATCATGAAGAACGCACCCGGCACGGAAAGCCCCTGTGCAAACCAGGGGTTAAACTAGGAACCCCGGAATATACCATCTTCCACAAAATCCCCCTCCCGGGATTTTGGTTCCTTCCCCCCGTGTCGGCGGCCAATAATGTGCGACCAGTCTCCCGATGCGCGCGCACCCCACAAGCGCGTGCGCACAACAAGGGAATGACGTCAGTCACACAAGAAGCTCCGTACGTGCGGCCCACAGTGCGCACGCGCGACGGGCTTTAAAGAGGCCGGGGAATCAGCGTCTCCTCACTTCACCCTCACACCGAGGGAAGCGAGGAGACAGAGCGGACGCAACCTGCAGAAAACCCCTACAAACAATCGTAAGTGTTACCTACTTTGCCAAATCATTACTCCTGAATAAAAGCACTATACTTGGCTCCACTTGCCTGTGCCTTTTTTGGAGTTTAAAATGAGTCAAATGTAATTCCAGCATCAAACACCTGTATAGAACTAAAAGACACAGAATGGACTTTGAGGACGGCTGCATTTATGCACCGAAAAAATAACTTTTAAGTTATCCTGAGCGGTCCAGAAACCGTGTTCTTGCAACATACCCTGTAAGTAGTGGAAGACTGATCTTTCTTTTACCTCCCCTCTTCAAACATTTGGGATACCAATTTCTATATACATTATATACCCACAGATTGGCCATCTTTTACAAAGACGTCCACATATATGTGTGTGTGTATGCAGATATATATATACATATATATCTCGCTGTATATATATATATATGCATATATATATATGTATATATGTTGTTTGCTGCCAAAATCTCATCGGCCAACCCAGGCATAAACGGACATCCAACCAATACCTAGTAAGTTGATGCCACCATCAAGAATGCTAGTGTCTTTATTCAGTTTTATTCAGTATCTCCTAATATTTACCACTGACCATACCTGCAGGTTGCTCACATTTGGTTCTCGTTGCGGATCTTCTAAGACTTTGAATAAGTATCACCAAAACAGGTCAAAACGTATGTATTTTCTATACCGTCATTATATAACCCACTATATGAAAATTTTGATATATACAGATGATAACTAAATCTGTCACTATTTCTACAGACTTGGTGACACAAAACCCTTGACAAAGGCTACTCTGTTAGCCGAAACGCGTCGGGTCAACATTTTTGATGAATTCTCTGTGACACATCCAAGCAACCCAGCCTGGAGAAACAGAGTCTTTTTCATCAAAAATAAAAGTCACACATACTGCACCATTGTCACGGAAACTCTTTTTCCAAACCTAGCATTTTTCCATGCACCTTGGGTCTGTAACCCAAACACCAAACATCACCACAAATGTCTTTTAAAATATCTTTATTGTATATACAAGTGTATTCACAATAAATTGCAATTATATATTTTATACAACTGTGTATCCTTCACTTGCCCGTAAAAGTCCCACCTTGTGGCCTGAGAAACCAACCCATACCCCACAACAGGCAAGATCATTAAAATAAAGAGAAAAGAGCCTGAAAAAACGAATGCGGCCACTACGTTCATATGTATGGGGGGGGGGGGTATTTTTAGTAAATAGTCATTACTTATGTGTGATCCCCAATTTAATTTAATTCATAATAATGTTTTACCATGTTTTTGACCTCTGAGAGTTTAAGTACCTGACATCCTCTTGAGCTAGTTTATATTTAGCTCCCTTCAGGCTAGCAAACCTTGAAACACTCCCTTCCTCTGCTTCTTCTTTAGCAATTATCATGGGGCTTGGTATAATTTTCTGCTTTTTAGACATGTTGTCTGACCTATAAACACCATATTAAATATTTGCATTTCATTGGTCTTGTCTCAACCTGTTACTGCACCACCAGTTAGAGAGAACGCAGAAAACTGTCGGGAATTAATTTTCTTACAAATGCTTGGTGATAATCCTGCACATTTGGTTTAACAAATTTTACATTAGCAATGTACAGAAGATAAGTAAGGATTATGCAGATTAGAGGCTAACAGCTCATAGTGGACCTATCCGATACTGGTGAACCCCTCTCATTGGTATGCATTACTGATTATAGCAGCTAATGATTTTTCTCTTCAGGTAAATGTAGTTTACAGGTTTTTATGGACAAATATGATTCTGATTATTTAGTCCATCATAATACCTCCAGAATAATCACAAATAAAATGCTAGCTGTGTTGTATAATGATTATTGTAGTGTATTAGCAGTGTGAAATCTACATGGTTTACCTAGAGTGATTTATTTTTTCTGCTCTCCCCTCAGAAAATTGGCAAGAGGTAGAAAGAGACTTAAGGCCCGTACACACGATAAGAAAATCTGAAGGGAAAATTCGTCCAACGACCGATCTGTCGATTTTCGGATTGTTAGTATGGTGCTTTTGGCAGCCGACTCTGACTTTTCGGCTGACAAAATCCTGATGTGCAGGCTATATCATTTTTGTCGTCCGTAATACAACGTCCGATTTTCGTCCCATTAGTACAGATTTCGACGGAAAAAAATCTTAAGAGCAAGACTAGGCATGCTCAGAGAGAAAGAACACATACAAAACAATCCAACACATGACATCACTTCTTAAGTAGAATTCTGTCGTACGGGAAAATTCGTATGAAAATAACCTCTTCACTTTCCACATCAGACTAGCATGCCACAAAAAACGGCCTGCAGCTTACGTATGTATTTGCAAATGTGTGCAACCAAACCCCTGTTTTTAACGCATACTGTTAGACAGGTCATTTCGGTTGGTGCTGACTGGTTGGTAAGTTGTGACTGGAAATCTCTTCGTTTTTGATATGCATCCGCCCTTCCAGTGCTTCTTACCATTAAGACCAGTTATAGATGGAGGCAGTGACCACTTTATGCATTATTGATCTATATTGAGCCAGGCAACGCATTGACACCTTTGCCGCCATTGTGCGATGTGCTGGGTGTTCAGTGTGACCCTGTGCCTTTAAGGAGGGGTGGGCTCCCTCTAGTCACCTGTCCTCCATCTATCCCATTAAATACATGTGCTCTCATTGTAGAGACTCCTTAAATTGTAGAGTTAGGGACTGCAGATCACAGGGTGCCTTGTCGGGGCCTGCAGCTTACGCATGTATTTGCAAATGTGTGCAACCAAACCCCTGTTTTTAACGCATACTGTTAGACAGGTCATTTCGGTTGGTGCTGACTGGTTGGTAAGTTGTGACTGGAAATCTCTTCGTTTTTGATATGCATCCGCCCTTCCAGTGCTTCTTACCATTAAGACCAGTTATAGATGGAGGCAGTGACCACTTTATGCATTATTGATCTATATTGAGCCAGGCAACGCATTGACACCTTTGCCGCCATTGTGCGATGTGCTGGGTGTTCAGTGTGACCCTGTGCCTTTAAGGAGGGGTGGGCTCCCTCTAGTCACCTGTCCTCCATCTATCCCATTAAATACATGTGCTCTCATTGTAGAGACTCCTTAAATTGTAGAGTTAGGGACTGCAGATCACAGGGTGCCTTGTCGGGGCCTGCAGCTTACGTATGTATTTGCAAATGTGTGCAACCAAACCCCTGTTTTTAACGCATACTGTTAGACAGGTCATTTCGGTTGGTGCTGACTGGTTGGTAAGTTGTGACTGGAAATCTCTTCGTTTTTGATATGCATCCGCCCTTCCAGTGCGTCTTACCATTAAGACCAGTTATAGATGGAGGCAGTGACCACTTTATGCATTATTGATCTATATTGAGCCAGGCAACGCATTGACACCTTTGCCGCCATTGTGCGATGTGCTGGGTGTTCAGTGTGACCCTGTGCCTTTAAGGAGGGGTGGGCTCCCTCTAGTCACCTGTCCTCCATCTATCCCATTAAATACATGTGCTCTCATTGTAGAGACTCCTTAAATTGTAGAGTTAGGGACTGCAGATCACAGGGTGCCTTGTCGGGGCCTGCAGCTTACGTATGTATTTGCAAATCTGTGCAACCAAACCCCTGTTTTTAACGCATACTGTTAGACAGGTCATTTTGGTTGGTGCTGACTGGTTGGTAAGTTGTGACTGGAAATCTCTTCGTTTTTGATATGCATCCGCCCTTCCAGTGCTTCTTACCATTAAGACCAGTTATAGATGGAGGCAGTGACCACTTTATGCATTATTGATCTATATTGAGCCAGGCAACGCATTGACACCTTTGCCGCCATTGTGCGATGTGCTGGGTGTTCAGTGTGACCCTGTGCCTTTAAGGAGGGGTGGGCTCCCTCTAGTCACCTGTCCTCCATCTATCCCATTAAATACATGTGCTCTCATTGTAGAGACTCCTTAAATTGTAGAGTTAGGGACTGCAGATCACAGGGTGCCTTGTCGGGGCCTGCAGCTTACGTATGTATTTGCAAATGTGTGCAACCAAACCCCTGTTTTTAACGCATACTGTTAGACAGGTCATTTCGGTTGGTGCTGACTGGTTGGTAAGTTGTGACTGGAAATCTCTTCGTTTTTGATATGCATCCGCCCTTCCAGTGCTTCTTACCATTAAGACCAGTTATAGATGGAGGCAGTGACCACTTTATGCATTATTGATCTATATTGAGCCAGGCAACGCATTGACACCTTTGCCGCCATTGTGCGATGTGCTGGGTGTTCAGTGTGACCCTGTGCCTTTAAGGAGGGGTGGGCTCCCTCTAGTCACCTGTCCTCCATCTATCCCATTAAATACATGTGCTCTCATTGTAGAGACTCCTTAAATTGTAGAGTTAGGGACTGCAGATCACAGGGTGCCTTGTCGGGGCCTGCAGCTTACGTATGTATTTGCAAATGTGTGCAACCAAACCCCTGTTTTTAACGCATACTGTTAGACAGGTCATTTCGGTTGGTGCTGACTGGTTGGTAAGTTGTGACTGGAAATCTCTTCGTTTTTGATATGCATCCGCCCTTCCAGTGCTTCTTACCATTAAGACCAGTTATAGATGGAGGCAGTGACCACTTTATGCATTATTGATCTATATTGAGCCAGGCAACGCATTGACACCTTTGCCGCCATTGTGCGATGTGCTGGGTGTTCAGTGTGACCCTGTGCCTTTAAGGAGGGGTGGGCTCCCTCTAGTCACCTGTCCTCCATCTATCCCATTAAATACATGTGCTCTCATTGTAGAGACTCCTTAAATTGTAGAGTTAGGGACTGCAGATCACAGGGTGCCTTGTCGGGGCCTGCAGCTTACGTATGTATTTGCAAATGTGTGCAACCAAACCCCTGTTTTTAACGCATACTGTTAGACAGGTCATTTCGGTTGGTGCTGACTGGTTGGTAAGTTGTGACTGGAAATCTCTTCGTTTTTGATATGCATCCGCCCTTCCAGTGCTTCTTACCATTAAGACCAGTTATAGATGGAGGCAGTGACCACTTTATGCACCGTGTAGAGTAGGCCTCGCAGAACCCCAGATTCTTGGCACACTGTCCACGTACCACTGAATCTCTTGTCTCCTCATCAGGATTGCTAGGGCTGGCTGAACTGCTCCATTCATCCGTTCCCCAGTCCCACTCTGTCTCCTGTACAAAAAGCAATTGACTCCTGCACTTGAGGGGTGGCCTTGTGGCTAGTATCCCAAAAAAATGCAATTTGAGTCTGATTGAAGTTATTCCGGCTCTGCTGCCACTCTCAACGGGTCGTGGTAACCCAAACAGGTTCTGCAAAAGGAATGGACAGAGGGCACACCAGCCTAGCGCATTATCTTTAAAACAGCTTATTGTAAACATTAGTACACATTATACTCACAAGACAATTGTGAAACATCGGCAAGTATAAGCAATATGGGACCACCGAGGATCTCCACTGGGCGTCATCTGCTACCGCAGGCCGTGGAAGGATGTGGACCACCAAAAAACCGCTTGCGCATTTCGGGGTCTAACCAGTCTAAGTCCGAGCTATGGAAGACCTTTCAATCTGTTAAGGCCAATTGGAACTTTTTTTGCGGGGGCTCTACATTGACCATGTTGAGGTCCGCCACCCAAACGGATCTGGCCATGCTTGGTCCATCCGTGTCAGAGACTCTGAAGGGAAGGTTGTTCGGATCCCACATCCCGACTACTATTGCTGGGATGCAGAATGTTACCCTTTTTCAGAGTGTGTGTTAAAGCTTGTTTGAAGAAAAAGAGGGGCTGGAGAGCCCGAAGTTAAAGTAGAAAGTTACAGTTCAAGAATTCACATGTTTACAATAAACTGTTTTAAAGATAATGCGCTAGGCTGGTGCGCTCTCTGTCCATTCCTTTTGCAGCCACTCTGTCTCCTCTTCTGACTTCCAAACATCAATTCCCTCCTCCAAAGAGCCACAGCGATGCTGGAAGCTAGGAGACCCCACGTCAATGGCCCCAGCCTCTTCCTCACTGCTTACACTCACAGTCTTTCCCACCGCAGGCCATCAACTCCCCTCTGCTATTGTTGGAACGGTGCTGGTATCTGCTACTGCAGTCTTCCTTGCATCAGGTGGCCACTCCTCGGCCCTCACTACCTCGGCCCTCACTACCTGCATGCACATTGCTTCTGTAGTGCGCGTCTCCCTTACTTGGCACACTGTAGTACAAGCAGGTGCTACTGGTCCCGGCCCAAGCAACATCTTGAGTTCATCTCTTCCTCTGCCCACAGGAATTCCTGATTCAGAAGCCGACAGGACTCGAGTGATCCCAGTCTCCCACAACACATTCAATCTTCTGTGCTGACCATCACTCTTCTCTGCCCGCAACAGCAGATTGCCACAGTGCCCCCACTGGCTCCCCACTTGCAGCTACATGGTAACATTTAGACACTGACTACTTACCAGGCCCAAATGTTCCACATCAGCCCTGGTACACAACGCCAGTCGTCCATCAGGCACAAGTCGCATTCCGGCGTCCCACAGGGTCTACATCGGCATTCCAATACGCTCCGCCAGATCTCCGACAACACGTGGGATAGCCTCCGCGTTCCGGCTCACTCCGGCACCCGCCATCTTGCTCCTCAACACACGTGTTTCCCTCTCAGCTATACCCAAAAGCGGAAGTCATTTGTAGACTCCCTTCCTCTTTCCGGATTGCCTATTCGTGGGCGGCGACTCCACACACAACTCCACATTAGCTGATTCTTTGGCCGTGGCTCCTCCTGCTCGGCGGATCTCTTCAGCGCATGCTTTCCCACGTGGTACAGTAACCTCTTCACTGCCGCTCCAACTCAGCTCAGCCAGCATGAAGATCACTGTACAGTAGATCGTGCTCCTCAATCCGCACGCATCCGCCATCCTTGTCTGCACCTGGGCCTCATTTGCACCTCCATCTCGCCAGGCCAACTGATCTCCCTTGCTATTTCTGAAAATTGTCCCACTGTCAGGCATTGCACAGCCGACATTTTTCTTGATAGCAAGTGTACAGACAATACTCGCCATACTGTCCTGGAAAATTGTCTCGCTGTCAAAAATCTCACGGTCAACATTTTTTTTACAGCATCTCCTCTGATATCCCTCTCCACACTATCTAGGAAAATTGTCCCGCTGACACTGACATAAACTGCACGGTCAACACTTTTCTTTATAGTGCATGTCCAGACATGACCCTAACACACCGATCCCTGTGCCCCGGGTCACCACTTTCTCCATCCACACTTGCACTGATCACTGTAAAGCAGACACTGTCCTTTTTTACAGTATGATGCATCTCCTCTTTTCCAACTCTCCTGCACATTTCTTGAAAGAACAGATTACATTTCTGACAAAAATCCATCAACCATTGGCAACCATCACTGTGAACTTGATTCTTCATCCCACTCTCCCTAATCCCTGAAGAGCACAGAGCAGAGCATAGAGCAGACATCACTCTGCAAAAGCATGACGTTATTTTGCAAGATTTCTCGGCCGTTGCCGTTAGCAGCCGTTGCAGTGACCCAGAGTGAATCCCAGATGACGCCCCCAAATGTAGCACTGCCCCCTTGAGGGCTGCTGAATTTCTGACCTTTCAGGATCCCCTGGGTTACCGATAGCAACTGCATGCAGAATTTTAACACTTTACTTTCCTGGCTCAGTCAATGAACTGTCTAGAGGTTGTTGTTTTTGTTGTTTTATTTTAGATGGGGATGGGAGAAGGGAAGAGTGGGATACTCCAGAACTTGAACTATTTTTAATGCTAAAGGACTTCTATCGGAGAATTCGGCAAGGCCGCAGCTTCATTCTGCCACTAGATGAATCTGCGGTAATGTTCTTTAGCACTTATCTTCAGGGCACTAACCTAGTACCTCCTTTTTATTCACCCGCCTGACACCTGTCCTCTGACTACTCTACTCTGGAGTGGCCCCCTTCCCTGTCAGGCCCTTAGACATGATCCCCTGTACTCACGATACTGCTTTTCCGGTTCTCCAGTGTCTCAACTCCTCCTAGTCAGCTCTCCCGGACCTCTGGTTTCAGCTCCACACTTCTGGCTCACCAGGCCGACTGCCTGTGACCATTCACCAACCACGGCAGAGGAGGAGGCAGTCACCACCCTCCCTCCGGGACTCTGCTCACCAGCCAAAGACCTTGAGCACACATGCTCCTGACTTTTTATACTACACCCCACAATGCACGGAGACAGCAGTCTGTGCCAATCACTGGGGCTGTATCAAAGCCTGTGTGTCCAGTTGTCAGGTTTCCTCCACTGTCCAAAGTGCCTCCCCATTGGACCAGTGGAGACCCTACCCCAGACCACATGAATCACACACTGAGCACATTGAGCAGACCTAACTCACAGATCCTACTCCCTGTTAAGCAGAGAGAAATATAGAATTTACCTGCTGCTCCTCTGATAGGCAGACAGATCCAAAAACTATACTCACTCTCTAGCACCTACCTAGGAGGGTGCTACATTTATGAACAATATTCCTCAAAAAGTATATGAAGATAATTGTTTTGACCTTTTCAGGCTGCTTGTAAGAGTTTGTCTCATAGACCATTGCTAGATAGTTTGAGGTGGGTTGGGGTTTGTTATTGTTAAATGCCTGTATCCCATTGTTCTGTTGTTTCTGTCTGCCTTGGGATCAACCTATTATGGGGTGTATATGTGTATCTGGATTAGCTGCTAGAGGGGAGGGGGGATTTCTCCAGCCGCCCTTCCTAAAGACTGTCTACTGTTGGAAAGTTGAATCATTCTGTACCTGTGTGTTATGTTACTGAATGTAGTTTACCCCACCCTATGTCATTATGCAAAGAAGGGAGGATTGTCTTCTGAGTGTATATCTCTTTGTGTCTGTGTTCGACCTGTGTCTTATGCTTCTTACCACCATACACTGATGTCTCGACAAGTGACTGGGTGTGCTAAGGGATCTTGGATTGTGCTGGTACCAGGCAAGGAAAGCTTACATGGCGGACATACTCTTCTTGAGTATGCGGTTCCGTCACAGTCGCCTTTCAACAATTGTGTGCAATTTTAAAGCGTGACAATGTAGGTATCTATTTACTCGGTGTAACATCACATTTACTGTTTAGTTTTTTTTTAAATTCAGTGAAGTGTATATTTTCCCAAAAAATTGCTCTTGAAAGACCGCTGCGCAAATACTGTGTGACATAAAATACTGTGTGACATAAAAAAAAAAATATATATATATATATATATATATATATATACAGTGCCTTGCGAAAGTATTCGGCCCCCTTGAACTTTGCGACCTTTTGCCACATTTCAGGCTTCAAACATAAAGATATAAAACTGTAATTTTTTGTGAAGAATCTGTCATGGATATGCAATAATGTCTGGTAGCTTACCTGTTCCTCATGTCTGCATTAAGGGCCAGACTCTTCCTTCTGGCTGCTTTTATCACCTCTACTTCCTGTTCCTGGCCCGCCCAGGTCATCACAGGAAGCCTATATTAACCAGCGCACTTCAGGCCTGCCTTGCTGTTCAACAGTATTAGTTTCCTGTTTCCTGTTTCCCGTTTGCTTGAAACTACTCCTCTGTGTACCAACTTTGGCTTGTCTCTGACTATTCCTGTTTGCCTGTTACCCTGACCTTTGGCCTGTCCCTTGACTACCCTTGTCTGCCTGTTACCCGGACCTCGGCTTACCCTTCACCATTCTGTGTGTCCTGAGTGGCTGCTTCCCTTCACTCCCTACGGAGCGTGACCTTGGGGACCCCAGGGGCCGCGACCTGGGCCCAGCTGCGGCGAAGTCCATCCTCACCACTAGAGGCACTGGTGAACACCTGCTGGGTCTTAGACTCCGGGCCCTGGGGAATCTTGGGTTCACGTTCCGGTCCATCCGCAGCAGTCTGCTATAGGGTTCACTACCTTGCGCTGCGCCCCTGCCTCCAACAGGGTGCAGTTGTCACCTGGCCACAGGTGACCTAACAGTTTGAACAGCCATGAACCCGGCTGACGTGCCGCTCCCCCCAGATGATCCATTACAGAGCTTAGTTCACAGACTCGAGACGCATGAAACTAATCAGACTCAGGTGATGCGATTCCTACAGGATCTGGCTTCCCGCTTTGAACAGCTTCAGACCTCGTTGGGGACCCCGAATCTGCAACCCCAAGAACAACCAGTGGCTGGGCCTGTTGCGCCAGTCACAGATTCGCATCCGCTGCAACTACCTCCTCCAATCCGTTTTTCTGGAGACTCCAAGGCCTGCAGAGGATTTCTTAGCTAATGTACTATCCATTTTGAGCTTAAGCCGCAAAACTTCCTGTCAGATCGGGCAAAGGTAGCCTATATTATTTCCATCCTTTCCGGCGAAGCTCTAGCCTGGGCTGCCCCCCTATGGGAGAAGAATGATCCGGTAGTTTCCAACCTGCCCGACTTCTTGAAGCTCTTTCGTAACATCTTTGAGGAGCCGGCTCGAGCCTCTTCAGCGGCTAGTGCTCTTTTACGTCTCCGCCAACAATCCCGTTCAGTGGGACAATATGCTCTCCAGTTCCGTATCCACTCAGCTGAATTGAGCTGGAACAATGAGGCCCTGGTCGCTACCTTTTTGCATGGCCTCTCTGACCGAGTGAAGGACGAATTAGCAGGAAGAACCATCCCCGTCGGTCTGGACGATGTCATCTCTTTATGCAACCAGATCGATATTCGTTTTCAAGAGAGGTCCATAGAAAAGAGACACCAACACTCCTTAGGTCTTAGCCAGTCTGAGCTCCCCTCGCTCCATCCCGTGGAGCATCCTCTGCCTGTTGAAGAACCTATGCAGCTGGGCCGGACCAGACTTACCCCCGAAGAACGTGCTAGACGCAGAACCTTGGGCTTATGCCTCTATTATGGAGGCAAGGGCCACCTTCGTGTCTCCTGTTCGATTCGCCCGGGAAACGCTCGGGTAATACATTTAGAAGGTGGAATGTTGGACCCAGAAACATCACCTTCCCGTATTCTTCTTCCAGTGTGCCTCCACGTAAGCACTTCTCCTCAGTCGACCCTTGCATATCTGGATTCCGGGGCTGCCGGCAACTTTATGGATTGGAGGACTGCTTGTTCTATGAAGCTCACCCTTTCACCCCTCTCTACGCTGCTGGTGGTCTCGGCAATTGATGTCACTGTTCTCCCAGGGGGCCCTATTCGTTTCCAGATGCTACCCATTAGGATGTCGGTAGGGATTCTTCACCAGGAGTGGATATCCTTTCTTATCCTACCCAAAATCTCTAACTCCATTGTGTTGGGCCTTCCTTGGCTACGGCTCCACTCTCCCCATGTGGACTGGGCCTCTAGGCGGATCCTGGCTTGGGGCCCCTCATGTTTCTCGTCATGTCTTTCCAAGGTGACCCCAAAGGAGAGAATTTCCGTTGCCACCACATCGGTATCTTCTGACCTTCCCGCTGCATACAGCGATTACCAAGATGTGTTCTGTAAGAAATCAGCTGACGTGCTTCCTCCCCACAGGTCTTTTGACTGTGCCATTGACCTTGTTCCCGGGACAACGCTGCCCAGGGGTCGTACCTACCCATTGTCCATCCCAGAGACCCAGGCCATGTCTGAATATGTCGCAGAGAATCTTGAGAAAGGTTTCATCCGGAAATCCTCATCACCTGCAGGAGCAGGGTTCTTTTTTGTCGCCAAGAAGGATGGTACCTTGAGACCCTGCATTGATTATCGAGGCTTAAACGCTGTTACTATTAAGAACCCCTTACCCTTATTATCTGAACTATTCGATAGGTTGAAGGGTGCCTCCATTTTCACCAAGTTGGATCTCAGAGGGACGTACAACCTCATTCGAATTAGAGAGGGTGATGAATGGAAGACTGCATTTAACACTCGGGATGGTCACTACGAATACCTGGTCATGCCTTTTGGGCTGTGTAATGCCCCAGTTGTGTTTCAAAACTTTGTCAATGAAATCTTCAGGGACCTGCTGTACCAGTTTGTTGTCATCTATCTGGATGACATTCTGATCTTTTCGGAAAATCTGCATGTCCATAGAAACCATGTCCGCACTGTACTCCAGCGCCTTTGAGAGAATAATCTCTATGCCAAGCTGGAGAAATGTTCCTTTGAATGTTCTGAGGTCCTATTTCTAGGATGCTTTGTCTCAAGTTTGGGCCTTCGTATGGATCCTGGGAAGGTCTCAGCCATTACCAACTGGCCCCTTCCTGCTAGTCTTAAGGCCACACAGCGCTTTCATGGCTTCATCAATTACTATAGGCAGTTCATGAGGAATTACTCTTCCATTGCTGCACCTATTATCGCCTTGACCAAGAAGGGTGCTAATGCCAAAGTCTGGCCCCCCGAAGCTGTCGCTGCTTTTCATGATCTGAAACAGGCCTTTGTCTCCGGGCCTCTCTTGAGGAGACCTAATCCTGGGGATGCTTTCTTTATTGAAGTGGACGCTTCTTCAGTGGGGGTGGGAGCTGTTCTTCTTCGACTCTTTGAGAAGAAACGTCAACCATGTGCGTTCTTTTCCAAAAAATTTTCTCAGGCAGAGAGAAATTACAGTGGGTACGGAAAGTATTCAGACCCCCTTAAATTTTTCACTCTTTGTTATATTGCAGCCATTTGCTAAAATCATTTAAGTTCATTCTTCTTCCTCATGAATGTACACATAGCACTCCATACTGACAGAAAAACACAGAATTGTTGACATTGTTGCAGATTTATTAAAAAAGAAAAACTGAAATATCACATGGTCCTAAGTATTCAGACCCTTTGCTGTGACACTCATATATTTAACTCAGGTGTCCAGCTGTGTTTGATTATACTGATTGGACTTGATTAGGAAAGCCACACACCTGTCTATATAAGACCTTCCAGATCACAATGCATGTCAGAGCAAATGAGAATCATGAGGTCAAAGGAACTGCCTGAAGAGCCCAGAGAATTGTGGCAAGGCACAGATCTGGCCAAGGTTACAAAAAGATTTCTGCTGCACTTAAGGTTCCTAACTAGCACAGTGGCCTCCATAATCCTCAAATGGAAGACGTTTGGGACGACCAGAACCCTTCCTAGAGCTGGCCGTCCGGCCAAACTGAGCTATCGGGGGGGAAGAGCCTTGGTGAGAGAGGTAAAGAAGAACCCAAAGATCACTGTGGCTGAGCTCCAGAGATGCAGTCAGGAGATGAGAGAAAGTTGTAGAAAGTCAACCATCACTGCAGCCCTCCACCAGTCGGGGCTTTATGGCAGAGTGGCCTGACGGAAGCTTCTCCTCAGTGTAAGACACATGAAAGCCCGCATGGAGTTTGCTAAAAAACACCTGAAGGACTCCAAGATTCTCTGGTCTGATGAGACCAAAATAGAACTTTTTGGCCTTAATTCTAAGCGGTATGTGTGGAGAAAACCTGGCACTGCTCATCACCTGTCCAATACAGTCCCAACAGTGAAGCATGGTGGTGGCAGCATCATGCTGTGGGGGTGTTTTTCAGCTGCAGGGACAGGACGACTGGTTGCAATCGAGGGAAAGATGAATGCGGCCAAGTACAGGGATATCCTGGACAAAAACCTTCTCCAGAGTGCTCTGGACCTCAGACTGGGCCAAAGGTTTACCTTCCAACAAGACAATGACCCTAAGCACAGAGCTAAAATAACGAGGGAGTGGCTTCACAACAACTCCGTGACTGTTCATGAATGGCCCAGCCAGAGCCCTGAATTAAACCCAATTGAGCATCTCTGAAGAGACCTAAAAATGGCTGTCCACCAACGTTTACCATCCAACCTGACAGAACTGGAGAGGATCTGCAAGGAGGAATGGCAGAGGATCCCCAAATCCAGGTGTGAAAGACTTGTTGCATCTTTCCCAAAAAGACTCCTGGCTGTATTAGATCAAAAGGGGGCTTCTACTAAATACTGAGCAAAGGGTCTGAATACTTAGGACCATGTGATATTTCAGTTTTTCTTTTTTAATAAATCTGCAACAATGTCAACAATTCTGTGTTTTTCTGTCAGTATGGGATGCTATGTGTACATTCATGAGGAAGAAGAATGAACTTAAATGATTTTAGCAAATGGCTGCAATATAACAAAGAGTGAAAAATTTAAGGGGGTCTGAATACTTGCCGTACCCACTGTATGCTATCGGCGACCGGGAACTTCTCGCAATCAAATTGGCGCTGGAAGAGTGGCGTCATCTTTTGGAAGGTTCTCCTCACTCCATAACGATCTTCACTGATCACAAGAATTTACAGTACCTACAGAATGCTAAACGTTTGAATCCCAGACAGGCCAGGTGGAGTCTTTTCTTTTCCCGTTTTAATTTCACGATTACGTACAAACCTGGTTCATGTAACGGTCGGGCTGATGCACTTTCTAGGTCCTTTGACACTTTGGACGAGGAGTCCACTCCTGAACCTGAGCCGATCATCCCCACTTCATGCATTATTGCCCATTCTACCACCCTGGACTCGAAGATTCCTCCTGGTAAGACCTTTGTCCCCACTGAGCTAAGAACTAAGATTCTTCGTTGGGGGCATGATTCCAAGGTGGCAGGCCATGCAGGGTTTCTCCGCTCCTTCTTGCTCATCAGCCGTCACTACTGGTGGCCTAATCTCCGCTCAGAGGTCAAAGACTATGTCAAGGCTTGTCATGTCTGTGCTCAGTCTAAATCCTCCACACAAGCTCCTGCAGGTCTCCTCATGCCTTTGCCCATTCCTAAGGAACCCTGGGCTCATATTGCCATGGATTTTATTACCGATCTCCCACTGTCGGACGGTAATACAGTCATTTGGGTGATAGTCGATCGGTTTTCCAAGATGGCTCATTTTGTTCCCCTTCCTGGTCTTCCTTCTGCTCCTGCTTTGGTTCCCATTTTTATTCGAGAAATTTTCCGCCTCCATGGGGTTCCTTCTCACATTGTTTCCAACAGGGGTGTCCAATTTACGTCTTGTTTCTGGAGAGCCTTTTGCAAATCCCTCAATATTGCCTTGGGTTTTTCCTCTTCTTACCATCCTCAATCTAATGGGCAGACGGAGAGGGTTAATCAGGAGTTAGAGATTTTTCTTTGCACCTTAGTCTCCGCTCATCATGACGATTGGTCCTCTCTACTTCCGTGGGCAGAATTTTCCCATAACAATCATGTAAATACCAGTTCGCAGAAAACACCCTTTTTCGCAGTTTATGGAAGACATCCTCAACTTCCGCTTCCCATGGCCTGTTCTTCGGATATCCCAGCATTGGCTTCAGCTCAGGAGTCCTTCAATTCTATCTGGAGTGACGTTCATGATTCCCTCCGGGCAGCTGCCGACAATTTTAAAGGCTTTGCTGACCGCCGCAGGCGTAAACCACCTTCTCTTCAGCCAGGGGACAAAGTTTGGCTCTCCACTAGGAACATCAAGCTTCGAGTGCCTCCCCTGAAGTTTGCTCAAGATTCATTGGTCCATATACCATAATTTCTAAACTGAATCCGATTTGTTTCAAACTTCAGATCCCCAAAAGCCTCAGAATTGCTAATTCCTTCCATGTTTCCCTTGTGAAGCCTTTAGTCCTCAATAGGTTTTCTCGTCCTTTCCCTAACATGGCACCGGTCTCTGAGGATAATCAGGAATACGAGGTCAGTCAAGTTCTGGATTCCCGACTCTGTAGAGGCATTCTTCAGTACCTTGTTCATTGGAAAGGCTTTGGTCCTGAGGAGAGATCTTGGGTCCCTGCATCGGAGGTCTTTGCACCTCGTCTGTTAAAAAGATTTCATCTGAAGTTTCCCTCTAAACCTGGGTCCGGGCGGGGAAGGGAGAGGCCTCGTAAGAGGGAGGGTACTGTCATGGATATGCAATAATGTCTGGTAGCTTACCTGTTCCTCATGTCTGCATTAAGGGCCAGACTCTTCCTTCTGGCTGCTTTTATCACCTCTACTTCCTGTTCCTGGCCCGCCCAGGTCATCACAGGAAGCCTATATTAACCAGCGCACTGCAGGCCTGCCTTGCTGTTCAACAGTATTAGTTTCCTGTTTCCTGTTTGCCGTGTGCTTGAAACTACTCCTCTGTGTACCAACTTTGGCTTGTCTCTGACTATTCCTGTTTGCCTGTTACCCTGACCTTTGGCCTGTCCCTTGACTACCCTTGTCTGCCTGTTACCCGGACCTCGGCTTACCCTTCACCATTCTGTGTGTCCTGAGTGGCTGCTTCCCTTCACTCCCTACGGAGCGTGACCTGGGGGACCCCAGGGGCCGCGACCTGGGCCCAGCTGCAGCGAAGTCCATCCTCACCACTAGAGGCACTGGTGAACACCTGCTGGGTCTTAGACTCCGGGCCCTGGGGAATCTTGGGTTCACGTTCCGGTCCATCCGCAGCAGTCTGCTATAGGGTTCACTACCTTGTGCTGCGCCCCTGCCTCCAACAGGGTGCAGTTGTCACCTGGCCACAGGTGACCTGACAGAATCAACAACAAGTGGGACACAATCATGAAGTGGAACGAAATTTATTGGATATTTCAAACTTTGTTAACAAATAAAAAACTGAAAAATTGGGCGTGCAAAATTATTCAGCCCCTTTACTTTCAGTGCAGCATACTCTCTCCAGAAGTTCAGTGAGGATCTCTGAATGATCCAATGTTGACCTAAATGACTAATGATGATAAATAGAATACACCTGTGTGTAATCAAGTCTCCGTATAAATGCACCTGCACTGTGATAGTCCGTTTAGTCCGATAGAGGTCCATTTAAAGCGCAGAGAGCATCATGAGGAACAAGGAACACACCAGGCAGGTCCGAGATACTGTTGTGGAGAAGTTTAAAGCCGGATTTGGATACAAAAAGATTTCCCAAGATTTAAACATCCCAAGGAGCACTGTGCAAGTGATAATATTGAAATGGAAGGAGTATCAGACAACTGCAAATCTACGAAGACCTGGCCGTCCCTCTAAACTTTCAGCTCATACAAGGAGAAGACTGATCAGAGATGCAGCCAAGAGGCCCATGATCACTCTGGATGAACTGCAGAGATCTACAGCTGAGGTGGGAGTAATATGTAGCCCTGGGCCCAGCGCTCGGTGTAATATGCAGTCCTGTGCCCAGCGCTCTATTTATTATGTAGTCCTGTGCCCAAAGCACTGTGCATTATGCAGTCCTGGACCCAGCGCTCGGTGTATTTTTCAGCCCTGTGTCCAGCACTCTGTGTATTATGCAGTCCTGTGCCCAGCGCTCTGTGTATTATTCAGTCCTATACCCAGTGCTCTGTGTATTATGCAGTCCTGTTCCCAGCACTCTGTGTATTATGTAGTCCTGTACCCAGCGCTCTGTGTATTATGTAGTCCTATACCCAGCACTCTGTATATTATGTAGTTTTGTACCCTCTGGGAAGGCTGTCCACAAGGTTTAGGAGTGTGTCTATGGGAATGTTTGACCATTCTTTCAGAAGCGCATTTGTGAGGTCAGACACTGATGTTGGACGAGAAGGCCTGGCTCACAGTCTCCACTCTAATTCATTCCAAAGGTGTTCTATTGGGTTGAGGTCAGGACTCGGTGTGGGTCAGTCAAGTTCCTCCATCTCAAACTGACTCATCTATGTCTTTATGGACCTTTCTTTGTGCACTGGTCCAAATCCTTTGGTGAAGGGGGGATTATAGTGCGGGGTTGTTTTTTGGGCTTGGCCCCTTAGTTCTAGTGAAGGGAACTCTTAAGGCGTCAGCATACCATGACAATTTGGACAATTTCATGCTCTCAACTTTGGGGGGACAGTTTGGGGATGGCCCCTTCCTGTTCCAACATGACTGCGCACCAGTGAACAAATCAAGGTCCACAAAGACATGGATGAGCGAGATTGAGGTGGAGGAACTTGACTGGCCTGCCCGGAGTCCTGACCTCAACCCGATGGAACACCAGCCAGGCCTTCTTGTCCAAATCAGTGCCTAACCTGGCAAATGCACTCCTGGTAGAATGGTCAAACATTCCCATAGACACACTGCTAAATCTTTGTGGACAGCCTTCCCAGAAGAGTTCGACCTGTTATAGCTGCAAAGGGTGGGCCAATTCAATACTGAATCCTACGGACTAAGACTGTAATGCCATTAAAGTTCATCTGTGTGTAAAGGGAGGCGTCCCAATACATTTGGTTATATAGTGCGTAGATCTATATATATCATTTTGTATTTTAATCTAAACTGCAGTATAACATTTGACCACCAGGTGGCAGTACCTTTCATTTAGGCTATATATTATGCATTCACTGTATTTTTTATTAATTTTTTTCTACAATTTTCTCAGTTGGGAAATGCTTTAGAAACAAAAAATTTGAGAAAGAAAAACAGGTGTTTGCATTACAATTCAAGTAAACCCTCTTAAAACCCTATAGTGACTAGCCTCAGGTGATACACAGAGATGAAACAAAACCTCCTACATAAGTTGTACCTATTTATCTGCAACCATCTCCCCTCTAAATCAATTTAAAGTGTAGAATTTATACAGCCTGGCTGAGCTTTCTGAAAGCGAGGGGGGGATAAGAGCTGAAATCACACATTGCAGAGCTCAGTGAGGAGAGCTCTGAGAGCTGATTGGAGGGAAGGAACACACTCCCTTTCACACAGCACAAAGGAACAGAGCTGAGGCTGTGAACCACAGGTTCTGCGCTGGAGCTCCCGCCCCATCACCCTTTTTCTCTTGCTGTCAGGGAAACTTGTCAGAAGTGGCTCATGCTGATAACAGAGGAACGAAACAGCAGAAAGAAATGACACTAAGACAATTATGCACCGTAGAGGGATGTGCTTTGTTATATACTGTGTATATATATATATATATATATATATATATATATATATATATATATATATATATATATATATATATATGGGATGTGAGTATCAGCACTTTCCCTAGGTGCCAAATAAATTTAAAGTGTCAAGAGCCCCCATTGCCCTCCCCATCAGTGCTGCCTGCCAGTGCCCTCCCCATCAGTGCTGCCCATCAGTGCCCATATCATTGCCATCTAATAGTGCCGCCCACCAGTGCCCATTATTGCCCACCAGTGCCGCCTATCAGTGCCCATCAGTGCCGCCTGTCAGTGCCTAACAGTGCCACCTATCAGTGCCCATCAGTGCCCACCAGTGCCGCCTATTAGTGCCCATCAGTGCCACCTATCAGGCACTGATGAGGAGGCACTGATGAGGAGGCACTGATGAGGAGGCACTGATGGGGTGACACTGATGGGGTGACACTGATGGGGTGACACTGATATGGAGCACTTCTGGGCACTGATAGGCAGCACTGATATGCAGCACTGATGGGCACTGATATGTGGCACTGATAGGTAGCACTGATATGCAGCATTGATGGGCACTGAAAGGTGGCACTGATAGGCGGCACTGATGGGCCATAATAGGCGGCATTGATGGGCACTGATAGGTGCACTGATGGGCACTGATAGGTGGCACTGACAGGCTCCCTGAGCACTGATTGGCATCCCTGGTGGCATGGGTGGGCATCCCTGGTGGCCATGGGTGGGCAATCCCTGGTGGCTCTAGTGGCACCCCCAAGGGTCTGCACTAGTAACTAATGCTCTGATTACCACCACAGACCCCCCCCCCTGTCAGGAGAGCCGCTGATCGGCAAGCCGATCAACTGCACTTCCTATTTACTGTGTGACCAGCTGTGATTGGACACAGCTGGTCACATGTTAAAGAACATACGTCATAGGCTCTTTACCGGGATCGGAGATGCGGTGTGTCAGAGACACACCGCACCACCGATCGCCGCTTTGCGTGCCCCCGCGGGAGTGCAACAGCGGCTTATCCTGCTGGGTGTCATATGACGCCCAGTCAGAATAACTTAACCACATTCCGGCCATTATTCTGCTATATGACGGGCGGGAAGTGGTTAATCCTATAATGGAAGGTTTTCCCAGTTTGGATTTTCCGGTACCAAAGTATATGTAATCAGAAAAGCGCCTCCATAGTATAAAACCGAATGTTTATTGAATAAAACAAAATATGTCCACTTACATGTAGACAATTTCAAACTGCTTTCTATACGTGGGAGAGCGACGTCTCAGCATGCGTTCCACCACAAAACCGAAAATGGCGTCGGTGCGTTCCACCAACCGGAAGTGACGTGTGATGCTAGATTCCTGATACATTCTCAGAGCTGATACGTTCTCATTATATATATATATATATATATATATATATATATATATATATATACATACATACATAATATACATAATTTTTTTTTTATATATATATATATATATATATATATATATATATATAGTGCCTTGAAAAAGTATTCATGCCCCTGGTAATTTTTCTTTTCCCATTTTGTCATGTTACAACCAAAAACGTAAATTTATTTTATTGGGATTTTATGTGATAGACCAACACAAAGTGGCACATAATTGTGAAGTGGAAGGAAAATGATAAATGGTTGTCAAAATTGTTTTACAAATAAATATCTGTAGAACCACCTTTCACTACAATTACAGCTGCAAGTCTTTTTGGGGATGTCTCTACCAGCTTTGCACATCTAGAGAGTGAAATTTGGCCATTCTTCTTTACAAAATAGCTCAAGCTCTGTCAGAGTGGATGGAGAGCATCTTGTGAACAGCAATTTTCAAGTCTTGCCACAGATTCTCTATTAGATTTTGGTCTGGCCTTGACTGGACCATTCTAACACATAAATATGATTTGATCTAAACAATTCCATTGTAGTTCTGGCTGTATGTTTAGGGTCATTGTCCTGCTGGAAGATGAACCTCGCCCCCAGTCTCAAGTCTTTTGCAGACGCTAACAGGTTTTCTTCTAAGATTGCCCTGTATTTAGCTCCATCCATCTTCCCATCAACTCTGACCAACTTCCCTCTTGGAAAAAGCATCCCCACAACATGTTGCTGCCACCATCATGTTTCACGGTGGGGAGGGTGTGTTCAGGGTGATGTGCAGTGTTAGTTTTCCAGCGTTTTGCTTGTAGTCCAAAAAGTTAAATTTTGGTTTCATTTGGCTAGAGCACCTTCTTCTACATGTTTGCTGTGTCCCCCACATGGCTGCTTGCAAACCACAAACTGGACTTTTTATGGGTTTTTCAACAATGGCTTTCCTCTTGCCACTCTTCCATAAAGGCCAGATTTGGGGAGTGCACGACTAATAGTTGTCCTGTGGACATACTCTTCCACCTGTGCTGTGGATCTCTGCAGCTCCTCCAGAGTTACCATGGGCATCTTGGCTGCTTCTCTGATAAATGCTCTCCTTGCCCAGCCTGTCAGTTTAGGCAGACGGCCATGTCTTGGTAGGTTTGCAGTTGTGCAATACTCTTTCTATTTTCGGATGATGGATTGAACAGTGCTCCGTGAGATGTTCAAAGCTTGGGATAGATATTTTTTTATAACCTAAGCCTGCTTTAATCACTTGCCGTCTGCTCACTAGAGCACTACTGCAGCAAAGTGGCTGTTGTAGGTCTGATGACGTAGAACTACGTCGGCAGACCCTCCCCCTTCTCGGCGGCGCGCGCGCGCCGCCGGAGGCTAGCTCCCGCTGTATTCAGTCACAGCGGGAGTCGGGCCAGGGGAGGAACAGCTGCGATCGCCGCTGCTCTTCCCCGATCGTCGGGGAATCGAGTCTGGAGATCCGCCCGCTTGTGTAAACAAAGCGGGCGGATTTCCGATGTGACAGGCAGGGTCAGATTGCAGGGTTCAGCATGCTGTTTGTTTACTAAGGTTCTTTAACTAACCTCCAAGGGCTTCGCAGAACAGCTATATTTATACTGAGATTAAATTACAAGGGATCCAGTGTCAGCTAGCTGCAAAGGGGGTACCTAGTCAGTGGACCCTGAAGAGTTACAGTCAATGGGGCATCTGCATCAGGGCCCTGAATTGCATAGAGTGTGTCAGTTGTAAGTACAGATTTGCAGAGTTCTACTTCATACTACCTCAAACTGGTCAAAGCGGGAGACAGTATTCAGTGAATTGTACAGCATAACAGTGTCAGGAGTTCTACAGTTTCACAGTTCTGGATCTTTTGGATTTTCAGTCCAGGATTCAGCACTTCTATCAAGTTGCAGTGTGTACTCAGTGTTAGGGAGCGTTGGCTGGCGCCAGCTGGCGTCAAGGAAGCGCCAACGGGCATTTTCAGGATCAAAGTCCCAATTGTAATTAGTTTGAGCCTAAAGGAGTATCCTACTCATTCCCTTCTCCCATCCCCTTTAACTTATAATAAAAACCACAAACAAAGATGCCGGAGTTGTTGTTGCTTCAGTTGTCACACCCAGGGACTCAGCTCACATGGGCTGGAGAGGATTCCGGTACTAATGGCAGACCCACATCAGGCCACAGGTCTGGAAACCTTGCTACATTTGGGGGCTCGTCCGGGATTTTGCCATTAGCTACTGGGCCAGTTGCCATTGGCAACGGAACAAGAAAAAGTCCAAAAAATCAATTTTTGTGTCCGGAACTGCTACATCAGCATCAGGTCGGGTGTGATACTGCAACTGCGGGAGGCAGGGAGAGTGGATTGAGGCTAGAGGCCCACAGAGAGGGATGCTTGTGGTAACGCAGGTGCTCCAAGAAAGACTGTAAGGTGACCAGGACTCTTCATATGGATTATGCAATGTATTCTGCTTTCAGGAAGTGGAAAGCAGGAGACAAGTGTGTCAGGATGCGTGAATGCAGTAACTGCCTGATAGCAAGGAGTCCTAGTGTGGACAGTGAAAATGGAGGCCAGGGGCACAGGAAGAGAGGTGCCGGGGGGCGGGTAGTGGTGCAAGCTATGTGGAGGAATGTTAACTGTGCATTTGACAGCGGGACATTTATTCTTTATGGCTGGTGCACACATACTGTGGGGATTGTAGTCGGCCATGCCGAGGAGGGCCATGGAGCAAATCCCGGAGCCAGTATGGAAGATGTTAATTGCACGTGTGTGGCAAGGAAGATTAGTATTGACCATGCAGTCATTGGCGGGATGCTGCTTTTGCCGAGCAAGAGAGGGCGACTGGCTTTAGGCAAGAAAAGGCCCTAGTGCAATTAAGGTGGGCGGATGTATGTCTAGCAAGTGACAGACTCCGCTTTGCAACTATTTCCCAAATGCTTGCAGTGCAGCAGCAGGGCGGGGGAAGAGTTACAGTACCGTGCAGGAAAGCGTGCCACGAGCAGGACTGCACAAGGGGAGGAGTGATCGCCCAACATGGTGAAAGGGTTGAGACAGCGGGAACATCTGGCCAATCTGGAGAGGCAGAGGGGACCCTATAAATATCCCCTCCTTCGGGCACGGCCGTGCGGGAGACACAGGTAGAGGAAGGAGACATGTTGTTCACCAGAGGAGCAAAGGGTGTTCCCACTATTGCTGCCACCATGGGCGAAAACCCTGCGGAGCAGAGCCGAGCCGAGAGCAGATCCACCAGCCCGATCCCCCGCTAGTTTGGGATACCAGTATCCAGATGTTCCCGAACGGAGGGCTCACGTTGTGCACCGGAGGAGGTCGGGAGTTCCTTGGAGTGGTATGTCCTCAGTGTGCCACTGTTACTCTGAGGATGCAGGCGTGGGTTCAATGTGGGCAATGTGGTGATTTGCTACTCAGGGCAGAGAAGAGCGAGGGCCGTCCCAGGAAGCTTACAGTCATTTGGGATACAGGCCTCACTCAGGAGGTGACAGGGAACGAGTCCAAGTTCCTCCGCGGAGCAGGAAAAGGGGTATTCAGGCTGACGATGCAGATGAAGATCTTGCCAGCAGTCGGTGGGCTCACACTCTGCGGGGAAGGAGTTCGGTCGCAGAACTCCATAGGGAGGGGATCCGTGTCCACGCAAACAGTATGGACCTGGCCAGAAGTACCGCCGGTCAGGGCCCTTATGGCATCCGCCCCTATCAGTATTCCCCAGCCTGTGCAGACAGAAATTCCCCAAGTGACTTCTTCCAGCACCAGTGGTGAAGGTGAAAAGTGCCCTATCAGGGTGAATTCCCCATCTTTCTATACAGAATATGGGTCCGTGGAGGAAGATATAGATGATTGGGAATCCATTGAGGAAACAGAGTGGGAATGGGGATCAGAGACTGGCAGTAGCTCCCCAGGTCCCGGAGTTGTTGTGCCTTTTGACAAGGAAGCCAAGGAGGCCATTGAAAGAGGAGAACTGGCTCAGAAATTGGGGTTCTGTGAGGCCTATGTCACAAGGGTCCCAGACCTCACTCCACCAGGGAACATTGCCAGGGTCCAGGATTAGAACATTACCTAGGAGGAAATGATCCAGAGAGTTCACACCCCATTTTCTCCACCAGGGAGAGGTAACTGGAGGACCCTTCCCAGGTTATCTAGAATACAGCGCTGGATGCAAAAAAAGGTTGCATTGGAGTATGGTTATGACTACCCCTATGCTCAAAGAGAGGTCATGCTGCTGGTGGAGAAATTCAGGGACTGGTGGTGTGATGAGCTAATTTGGGACTATCTCTTTGTCCCCAAGCCATATAGGGACTCCCCAGAGGAGGGATTGAAAGAAAAATTCACTAAAGTCAAGGCTCAGTTGTTTTACGGGCGCTCCATCTATATTGCTAGGGTGGAGGTCAGCCGTCCGGATGGCTCAAGACATGCTTGGTCCATCCGGGTCAAGAATGAGAACGGAGAATATGTTCAAGTGCCTCATCCAGAGTACTACATCTAAAAGTAAGACTCTTCAGTACCTCATCAAAGTGGGAGGAATTCAGGAATGACTAAAACAAAGAAAAATTTGTGTGGCCGGCCGGCTACCACAACTGACCAAGGGAAAAAAAATGTTGTTGAAAAAATATATATGCTGAATTTGAATTGCATCTGTTGAAGTGAAATAGACCCTTTTGGGCCATCGGGTCCGGGTCTTTGGAGAGTTAATTCTTGTGTGCTAGATCCTTTGGGCCATTGGGCCGGGATCTGTTGTGGATTACAAATGGCTGTGTGGGACTTCATCTGTACAGAAGAAGAAATTGCTCCAAAGTTCATGAGTGGTCAAGAGCTTTGGTGTGGGGTGCCCTGCTGGACCCCTGTGATGTTTCCCTGACTCAGCAGGACTGTGGGTCATGATAGACTGTGACCTGCCCTGTTTCCTCACTGAAGTGCTCAAAGGGACAGCAGATTTCACTTCAACAAAGGGGACTCTGTCTAGAGAGCTAGTGTTAGGGAACAAGCTCCTTCGAGTTAAAGGAGGACCCCGGCATGTCAAGGCACTGGTTGGCAGAGGTAGTTAGGGAGGGAATGGAAAGGTCACCATTGTGTTTTTTTTTTTTTGAAGGAGGGTGTTTCCATTCATCTGTTCAGTTAGTTAGAAATGTGATGTGATTTCTCTGTGATGGGATTGACTAACTTTTGCTTCCTTTTCTCTATACAGGTGGGACCACCTTACAGTTAGAATGTCAGGATGTTTGTATTGCATTGCTTTTCCTTGTTGTTCTCCACCAGGTGAGTTTATTTGGTGGGGGATGCATCAGTTTTCATGCACCTTAAACTGTGCATTATACATGTACAGCAGATTGTAAAGATACATTTTTTCACCCTAATTTATTCTGTAAATTTGTTTTTCCCTTTTCCCCCTTTCCAGGTTTGTAGGATACTCCTGATTTTTTTTTTTTTTTTGGCAGAGTTTTTGATAGGAGGTGGCTGCCTCAGAGTCAGAGGGGCCTGACTCATTTTGGTGTGGGGTGGGTGTAGCACCCTACAGGTAGGTGCTAGGTAAATGTATAGTGGGCCTTGTCTGCCTAACAGCAGGGCTGTAATTTATCTAGCTATGGTGTCAGGGCTTCCAGATGTGCCTGCTGAGGGGGGAAGTATCTCCACTGGCTCCTGTGAGAGCCTCTTCATAGGGCAGTGTGGGAAGCCCAATCAGAGGACACATCCCACCTTGTAACTTCCCCAGAAGGCAAATTAAGCTGCAAAGGGTTCTGGGAGTGGGTATAAGTTTGGGGGGAAGTGCGTGGCACGGAGTCTTTGGCAGGAGCAGAGTCCCAGGAGGGAGAGTATGGCTGTCTCTCCTCCTGTCTGAGGAGGAGGATATCTCAGGGTGTCGCCTGAGTATCCAGAGAGTGCTGAGTTGAGCTGAGGGGATCCGGTGTGCTGAGAGCCTGCGGAGAGCGAGAGGGGTCCAGTCCCAGAAAAGCCTACACAGGTCATGAGTACTGAGGATTGCCCCTAGGGGTCTGCCTGAAGTTAGAGGGGACCACTCCGAAAGAGGTTCTGGGATCCAGTGTCAGCTAGCTGCAAAGGGGGTACCTAGTCAGTGGACCCTGAAGAGTTACAGTCAAGGGGGCATCTGCATCAGGGCCCTGAATTGCATAGAGTGTGTCAGTTGCAAGTACAGATTTGCAGAGTTCTACTTCATACTACCTCAAGCTGGTCAAAGCGGGGGACAGTATTCAGTGAATTGTACAGCATAACAGTATCAGGAGTTCTACAGTTGCACAGTTCTGGATCTTTTGGACTTTCAGTCGAGGATTCAGGACTTCTATCAAGTTGCAGTGTGTACTCAGTGTTAGTGAGCGTTGGCTGGTGCTGTCTGTCGTCAAGGAAGCGGCAACAGGCATTTTCAGGATCAAAGTCCCAATTGTAATTAGTTGGAGCCTAAAGGAGTATCCCACTCATTCCCTTCTCCCATCCCCTTTAACTTATAATAAAAACCACAAAAAAAGATGCCGGAGTTGTCGTTGCTTCAGTTGTCACACCCAGGGACTCAGCTCACATGGGCTGGAGAGGATTCCGGTACTAATGGCAGACCCACATCAGGCCACAGGCCTGGAAACCTTGCTACTAAGAAAATGTGAAAAATAAATGTAATAGATTTAATAGATTGTAAGCTCTAACGAGCAGGGCCCTCTGATTTATACTGTATTAAAGTGTAGTGTATTTGTACTGTCTACCCTCAAGTTGTAAAGCACTGCGTAAACTGTCGGCGCTATATAAATCCTGTATAATTATAATAATATATATAATTTTTCATGTCTGAGGTTTACAACCACTTTAAAATGTCACACTATTTAACCAAATTGTATTGTCATGCCAAGATTTGAAAATAATTAGTAGGAACACCTTAAAGGTTTAGTTTACCTTTATCAAAAAGCTGCCTATGCACGTAAGGGATGTCTGTAGGTAAAAACAAACTGTACAGCTTTGACCAAAGTTGAATAATGCCTTTGCTATAGGTGTAGGCCATTTGCATACCTCATGAAGCCTGACTGGAAAACTCTCAGAGATTACATCTCCCTATTCTGCCTTGTTTCTAAAATATTGCTAAGACAAGTACAGATGTTACTGTTTATGTCAACCACAGCAATTATAATAAACAGAACTAAAAAATAAATACTTTACTGGTGTAAATTCTTATAAACTCTATAAGCTCTATTTTCCAATATAAATCACTAATATGCACTTGAATCGTATGTTCTTCATGTCAGTCAGTTATTATAGACGGCTTTTCAGATTTTTGTTGGTGACGATTCGAATGATGTTCTATAAACTGAAAACCATAAACAGCAAGGAGATAAGAATGTTTTTTTCTGCTGCTGATAGCAAGATAGGTAAGGGCCCATTCGCACCAACATGGTCTGCTATGGAGTGTTAAGTGCATGTGCTTTGTGTCATGTGATAAAGCAGAGCTTTAACCTCCACCCCCCCCCCCCCCCCCACACACACACACATACACATACACATTTCTTTAAGCCTTACCTACATAGTGGTAAGTTCGGCTAACTTTTGATACTCACCCATTCAGTGGAGCCAGTGCTGTCCAGATGAGAGCTTGAGAGCTTTCTCTCTTCTAGCAGTGCCCCATCCCGCGATGTCATATTTCTCTGTAACATCATCATGCCGCCATGTTTCCCTGTGAAGATTGTGCTGGTTTTTGTTGGTAAGAAATAATGTTCTATAAACTAAATACTATAAACAGCGAGGAGTAAAGAGTTTATTTTTCTGCTGCTTTTAACAAGATAGTTAAGGGCCGGTTTCGCACCAACCTGGTCTGCTATGGTGTGTTTTGCATTGCGTCATGTGTTAAAGTGGAACTTTAACCTCCACTTTAACCTCCACTTTTTTTTTAAGCCTTACCTACCTGGTGGTGAGTGAGGTGGCTGCTAACGTTTTATACTTTCCCATACAGAGGATCCAGCAGTGCTCGGTCCCGCACGCCATGTTTCCCTTTCCTGTGACATCGTTGCTAGCCTGCCAGATGTTCCTGTTACAGACAGAGTGCCTCCTAATGATGCGCTTACAGGCCTGCCCCCTTTTCCTTTCCTCATTTAAAAGCTAAGACCCCTGGGATAAGTTGTTCTGTCGCCTATGCTCGCTTTCCTCCAGGGTGAACACGGTTGGAGAAGACCAATCTGCATAGGCTCTAGATCAGAAGTGTTAGAGGTTGACAGGATAAAGGCTGGAACTTTTAGAGCTGGGACCTTAGGCAGCACCCAGGTAAGTCGAAAGGACTGGGAACGCTCAGATCGTCGCTCCCACAGGCGCCTATCCAGCTGTATGAAGACTTGAATAAGAGCCTATAGTGTGGCGGGGGCCTCGGTCCTGGCCAGCTCATCATTAAGGGTTTTGGATAAGCCTAAGCGGAATTGATATTTTAAAGCTGCATCGTTGCATCCGGTGTCAGCTGCCCATCTGCGTAACTCTCTGATATAATCCTCCACCAGCCGTTTGCCCTGTACGAGGGTATGAAGAGCAGAGTCAGTAGTGGCGGTTCTCTGCAGATCATCATATAAGGCAGCCATGCCTTCAAAGAATGTGGTGACCGAGTTGAGCCCCTCACCTTTCCGTTCCAGAAGGATTGTGGTTCATCAGAAAGGAGAGAGATGATGAACCCAACTCTGACGGTCTTGAGTGCAAAGGTTCTGTGTTGCAGGGCAAAGTAAAGTTCACAGGCATTCCTGAAGGCCCTGAACCTCCGTCAGTCCCCTGAGAAGTGCTCCAGAGTGGGGACTCTGGGCTCTGGAGGAGGCAGTACCACTGCAAGTGGTGGAGCAGCAGCAGCAGAACTGGAGGGTGCAGTCATGGGGGAGGAGTTTGTAGCTGAGTTCAGTTTGGCAGAAGTCACAGACGCAGTGATGGTATGAAGACATTCTTCAAGCTGGAAGTAGCCATATTCTAGGTTCTTGACTGCTTGCGTCAGAGCCGTCATCTGTTGACAAAGAGCCTCCAGCGTGGAAGCACCTCTATTGGCCTCAGACATAGTGGCTGATCAATACTGTCAGGTACCAGGTGCTGGAGGCCAATGGAGAGAGGGCTTCCATTGCAGCTAAGTTCCAGATTTCCCTGAAAGTGAGACAGGAGAAGTCGGGCACAAAGTAGCACAGGTCGCCTGCAAGGTTGCTTGCTGAAGGACTCAGGGATATTGTTGATGTGCGGGAACGCTGAGACAAAGGGATATTCAGTTCAAGCCAGGATCCAGAGCCAGGTGGATAACAGAGCAGACTTGGTCAGGTGGGGAGCCATGGTCAAAACACAGGAAGGCAGGCAGAGAGCATCCGTAAGCTGAGGTCAAGGAGGCAGGCAGGAGATAGGAACAGCCAGGTCAGTAACGAAAAATCACTGAAGCAGGGAAACACAGGAACACAGAACAAACCGGATGCTGAAGATCAATCAGGAACTTCAACCACTGACAGGCTTCCTTATATACTGTGAAGTGCTGGTGGAGAAGCTGGGTCCTAGAGTCCTTCTCCTGCCATTTGTGCCCTGACAGCATTTAGAAAGAGAGTCACTGTGTCTGTCAGGATCCAGGACTAGATCGCTAGAAACTGCTGTTTACCAAGCCATTGGACCCAGATTTGCAACCTGCCAGGAAGTGGTGAGCTGAACTACATGTCCTAGATGCCCACCACCCCCTGTTAGCCCAAATGGAGACTGCTTCTTTATAGCAGCTTAGCCTCTGTTTCCAAATATTTTATTTATTGATAAAGGCAGTACAGTGGAAAAATCAAACATAAATACAATTTTGATCGAAAGATACCCTAGTCAAATAGGGAAAGCACCTTCCATACATTACAAATATTCAAGAGTGGTAGCACGTCGGTGCAAGAGAAAACTAGAAAAACATGTCTCCACATCCAGAAGAGGAGGCGAAACACCCCCCCACGGGACACGTCTGAACTAGTGTTGAGCGAACACGGACTGTATTATTCGGGTCCGTACCGGATAATTGGATTTTTGTTACCCGGACACGGACCCGAAAACTTTACTGTATGTTCGGGTTTAAAATCCGTGTTCGGTAATTTTATTTCCTGTTTTGTATGTAATGGCGCGCCATTAAAAGCACGCCATTACATACAAAACAGGAAATAAAATTACCGAACACGGATTTTAAACCCGAACATACAGTAAAGTTTTCGGGTCCGTGTCCGGGTAACAAAAATCCAATTATCCAGTACGGACCCGAAAACGTTACTGTATGTTCGGGTTTAAAATCCGTGTTCGGTAATTTTATTTCCTGTTTTGTATGTAATGGCGCGCTTTTAATGGCGGGCTTTCAACAGCCAATCAACAAGCGTTTAACTGGTGTGCGCCATCACAGCCATGCCTACTAATGTATTAGGAGCTGTGATTGGCCAGCTGAAGCATGTGACCCAGGTCTTTATAAGCTCGAGAGACACAGCGCGGTGCGTCAGTCTGCTGTAGTGTAGGGAGAGAGCACACATCATAACGGTGCTGGCTGCTGCTGATTAGGGACAGACAGGGAAAAACAACATTGTGCTGAAAAGAATGCAGGAACAGGTCGGAGTGTAGGCAGGGAAAGATATTTGAGCATTTTAGGGACAGGCTGGAGAGATTAGGCAGGGAGAGATTAGGAGACACAGGACAGAACAATCGTCCGTTAGCGATCTACATCGATTTTTCTGTGTGGGGGGTGGTACAGTGAACGATCTTTTTGCCCTCACTTGAGCCCACTGAGGAGGAGGAGGGAGAAACAAATATATTTTTATCAGTCTGTTGTGTGCAGCGTTCAGCTATATTTTACTACAGATTGCTGTTCTAATCTGCTATTTAAAAATTACAAATTTAAAGGGGATTTTTTTAAGAGCACTTGCCATGCTCTTAACTACATTTTGCTGCCATTTGCAGCACTCTAGCCCTTTCCATTGTTTTTTTAGAGCCATTTTAGTGCCTGAAAGTTCGGGTCCCCATTGACTTCAATGGGGTTTGGTGTCCGGGTAAAGTTTGAAAAAAGTCCGGGACACGGACCCAGGCTTTTTATTCAAGTTCGGCCGAACCCGCCGAACACGGACATCCAGGTGTCCGCTCAACTCTAGTCTGAACTACAGTAGTTCAAGACACCTGGAGAGAGATAAAAGATATCAGCAGGGTAACCAAAACTTTTCCCAAACTGTCACTACCCAACCTTTTATAGAATGTCGAAAACACAAGATAAAGAAGTGCAGAGCGCAGAACAGGAACTCCAAAGGAGGGCAAAGAGTGGAAGAAACAGAGGGGCGAAAGCGAAGAAAGAAAAGAGAATAGAGAGAGAGCTTAGCCTCTGTTATCTACTAACACTCTTAAGGGAACAGTGCTGCCTAAAGAAAGGCCCAGCCAAAAGCTAGCCAAAGTTGTATACCAGACACCAAGTACTTTTAAGCCACATTCAGGGGTACCCCATTCAATAGAGTCTCAAACATCCACACGTCATAGGAGCTTTATATATAGCATGTGCACAAGGACCCGTTTATCTTTTGTTAGTTAGTTGATGCCGCTACAGAGACTCCAGTTGCATCTGTTATAGTTAAACCTAATGTTGCTATATCATTTAAGTGCCAGTTAGTGGGTTATTGACCATAGTGCAGTTCTAATTGTATAACTGTCTGTTTACTAATTTATAAAATTTGCATTGAGTTGCAATAATATATTCAATTGATTCACCTACGCTGTTTGTGGCCTTATTCCTGTGTATTTTAAAAGAGTGGTAGACGCCTAACCCTTAAATCCACAGGTGTAGACAGGTTTAGTATATGACCAAGTGTGTCAGTGGGGACCGAGCAGTTTAGTAAGTCGTGGCAGAACAGAAGACCCATCATCACCAGCAGCTAATGCAGGGGTAAGTGCTACAAGTGCTTTCTTGTGGTGCTTGAAGTTTTGCATGATATTTTGTAATCAATAAATCATGGGCCACACATGAATTTTTTTGGATACTATACGCCATGTTGTTCTATCTTGCTCTGTTTATGTTGTTCTTTTTCTTTTCTGTAACCACTAAATGTGAAAATTAAAGAACATTCTCCAATAAAAGTTTGTTGATGGTAAAAAAGCGAAACAGCATCTGATGAACCACTGTGCTTTAGACAAAGTGTTATTGGTCTTGTGGTATTTTTACAAGGGTTTTGTAAATCCTAATGATAAGTAGCACAAACCAGGCATGTGTACCAGCTGTCAATCTGCTTTTACATGCTGTGAGAGATGTCTTGTTAACTTAAAGAAAGACCAGCTTTTCAGGCACAGATTGAACTTATCCTATTTGCAATGTATGGGTCTCTATGTATATGCACTTTTATACTTTTATTAAAAGCTGAATATTGAAGCCCGATGTCCACCTTTCTCCCTCTGAAGCTATTATATTTTGAAGCTGATATTTTATCACTACTGAGATATGTATAATTTCTTTTTTTTTTTTTTACAATTAGATATATGAACACTCAATACAAAGTGCGCATTTGACAGAGGATTCCAAAAGTATTAAAGAGGCCACACAGCAGAAACTGTTTTTCTTCAGACTTGCTCTAATTGAGACTTCATTGAACACTGTCTGAAAACTAGAAAACTTCTTCCCTAAGAAAAGGTTACAAAAACAAAACCATCAACACCAGCATAAACACAGCCTTGAAAACCCAAAGAGAAAATCTTCTCCAATACAAAGAGAAAAAAACAAATAACTGTGTACCTCTAGTCACCACATATAATCCAGGAATAGAAGGGATAAGAAAGATAATAAAAGATTTACAACCCATCATAACAGAAGATGAAACTCTGAAAGGAATATTCCAACAACCTCCAATACTGGCTTTCAGACAACCAACCAACCTCAGACATAAACTAATCAGCAGAAAACTTCATTCTGATTATGATGTCACAAATAATGGGAGCAAACCCTGCCAAAAAAAACGCTGCAAACTGTATCTGGATCCTTTCTCTAACACAGAAAACGGACACAGGTAAACTGCGGTTTCACATTATTGGAGTCTATTCCTTCCTGTATCCAGCGGGGACATCACCTATTCAGTGTCTTGCCATCTGTTTTGATCCATACCTTGGACTCACCAACGGTGTCCCTTTACATTCCCCCTTCAACCCCAAAGAAGGAGTCTCGAATCCATTTGACCTTCCCAGAGTCACTAGTCCACTTTATACCCTCATCCACCAGAGGGTTATGCTTTTTTGGACCCTTCTATTGCTCCCTTATCCTACACAGGGCCATCCACGGTCCATCTTCCACAGGTTGACTGAACTTACTTCAATGGGGGTACCTCCTAGGGTATTGTATTAGATGCATCTACTGTGAGGTCCTATCACACCACCAGGCACGATTATCGACCTAACCAGTGTCGATACATGTTTGGTGATGTGAATCTTTACCTTCCACCAATTGAGTCATCTAATAGAGGAAAGTGTTCAACCAATATACACTATTCTAGTGTTTTGAGCCACCTTTGTAGTTTCATGACGGTTATCAATCAATGGTTGGTATAGGCTCTAGTCCATACTATATATGTGCTGTGTGCCATTTTTAATGTTGTATTTTAACATGTTGTTGTGCAGTGTTCCTCTTGTCACCCCAAGTTTTTTCTCTTGAATTTTTCACAGGCATACGTGCCCAATAAAATTATTTTTACCTAACTGATCGGTTGTAGTGCCCTTGGTTGGTTTCTGGTGGGAGTGTCTGACCTGGGTTGGTCACCCCCACACCTCTTGTTATTTTTGGTACCCCATTATCCAACGGTCACTTCTATTGATTATTAGCCGTGCTTCCTTAGAAATCATTTCTATGGTTTATTGTTCAAGATACTTTTAGAGACCTATAGTGGATCACCAACAGTTGCTTGCTTTATTTTTTAAACTGTGCAACCAGATCAATCATTCTAAAAGTGTCACACACACAAATGGGACCTTCAATATAACAGGATCACACAACTGCACCTCCAATAATGTTGTGTACCTCATCCAATGCAAAAGATGTAGCAAAGGATCTTATGTAGGTGAAACAGGACAGAAGTTGCAAGCGAGGATGAATTTGCACAGATATACCATCAAGGAACATAAGGAAGATAGTTTCTGCACACCTGTGGGACATCATTTTTCACAACCGGACCACACTATAGAAGACCTCAATGTTTTAGTTCTTAAAGGGAATTTCAGAACTATCCAGGAAAGGAAAACTTTTGAATTAAGAATGATACTCCTTCTTGACACAAAAAATAACGGCTTAAACTTGGATATGGGTTTCCTTACTCATTATCCTACAGTTTTACGACCCCCTCTGTGACTATCCCCCCCACCTTCTCCTCTGTCTTCAGCTCTCCCTCTGTCTTATCTCACTAACTATGCTAGTTTTATTACCATTGTTTATGTTTGTTTGGTTTTCTCTTTTTTTTTTCCTATGGCTTAGAGATTCTGTGTCTTCTTACCATTCAGCTAAACATTTTGTGAATCAGTACTGCTTGGACCTTGAAGAAGGGGACATACCCCGAAAGCTTGTCCTGAAAATTTTTATGTTAGTGCAAATAAAAAATCACGGACAGCACTCAATTGTCTATGAAAACAGCAAGCAGAGAAAAGGAGGGAAAGGCTTTAGTCACTTCTCAAACTTCAGCTGTGCATATAAATAATAACAATGCTGTGGAGCTTTGTAATCAACAGGACTTTAAGGATTTAAGCCGATAAGGATTTCCTGGAGAACATGAAACCACAGTACATTTAAAATGTATGTAAAATGTATTAATATTCACTTTAAAATGTAGAAAATTTGAAAATACAGATCTAAATATGATATTTTACTGATCTGTCTGTATATACATATGTCCATCAGCAGAAATTAATCATATTCAAGCTAAAGCTTTATCTAATCTGCCACTGAAGCTAAGAAACATAAAATCTAGAGTGGATATGTGCACTGCCTAGATTGGCTAGATATTCAGAAATATTGAATCAATTCACTAGCTAGTGTTTGCATATTTTACGTATGACTATTGTTTGCAGCATCCCGTTCCTAAAACTGGCATTACCCCATTTTAATATCAATTCTAATAGATACAGTTCTGTAAAAAGACAATGAAGACTGAATGTCAGTAAAACATATCATGTGAGTGCATGTTTTATAAGCCCTCTGAGAATTAGTCTGGGGGGATAACAAAGTCATCCCTACCCAAAAGCTGACCTCACTGCAGGGACAAATTGCCACATATTTCACAAAATATATTATATTAACATATACATTTAGCAAGATAGGATTAAAGCATTTAATAAGCACAAGGCTGGTATTTATAAGAGCCACACAGGTCTCTCCATACATAATTCTAGTTGCCCCAAATGAATTGCCTATTAATTACATGTATAAACTGTTACATTTTATAGCTCATTTAGAAGCAAAACCTTTACATAAAGAAATGATACACTGTAATATGTTCTGATTTTCCACAGTCTTTTGTTGGATTACCCAGCATGAACTTGGTTGAAATGTCTATAGGCAATAAACACAACTACATCATTAACAGTGCACACACAAGTAGCTTATTCTGATCTTTTAAAGTAGGGTTTCCATTTTATATTCAGGCTTCAGAAGCAACGAAAGACTTTTTTCCACAATCAATGACATTTTGTTGAAGTATTGGTTACAAAAGTTAGAAGGATTGAGACCCTTTCTCTGCAGATCATGGCTTCATTTCTTTGTTGGTTTTGGAAGCATTATTCAGTCATTCCTTGCAGGAAAACTTTCAAGAACTTCCTGTCGATTAATTAACCTGTATGTTCTCAAGAAAGGAATGATTGTTCTCTCCCTCCATAGTGGCCTAGCTCAGAAACTGCCAGTGCTTGAGGCTGGATATGGAGCACAATAGCTGAAATTTGGAAACAAAACATACCAGCTTCACAAGGCATCCTAGCCTTGCTGTTCCTAAGTGTGCTAATGAATGAAAATGGAACTGGAAGGGTACAGCGCATTCAGGGAAGGTTCCGATTTAAAATCAGTTCTTTATGAGCAGTTTAATGGCAGCACAACAGAAGGAGAGAACAACTGCTTACACATTTCAAACCTCTAAGGGTCCTTACACCTACCTGTTTGGTCATGCACCTGGTTTATCAAAAGGAGCTGCAGGATCCTGAGCAGCGAGCTGTTTGTGTTTCCTCTTTTACCAATGAACGAGACCATACAGGAGTTAAACTGTATATGTTTATTAGAGGATAACCTCCCACCCCTTCCAGCCTTTAAAACAGAACTAATGGATTCCTAGACTTTGTATGTGCTGCACACACCTTCCTATTTTTAAAATAAAAATAATTCTCCTTTTGTTGAAATCCTGTTTCTTGTAGCTTGACAGCCCAGATCATCTTGTACAAGCATTGACTTTAATAGCTTTAAAATGACATACATCATTCTCACATAAAAAGAAATCAGAGCAACTCCCTTCTGTTAATTGGCCTGTGAAATTACCTCTGGAAACACATTTTTTTACCAAAAAAAGTTATGGAAATTACAACACTTAGGTCAATGTCAATGCTCGAGCAGCACTTACTTAGACACACATGAACTATAACAGCCTTTTTCAACCAGGGTGCCCAGGCACCTTGGGGTGCCATGAGGTTCCCTCAGGGGTGCCTTGGCAATATGCCTAAAAATTGCCCAAAAATTGTATACAAGCCCGGTGTGTTGATGAAGGCGGCCTTTTTAGTTACACTAAGTCTAAGATTTTCATTGTGCACCATTACATCCTTCTTGCTGCCGATGTCCTAAGGACCGATGGCATCATCAGTTGAGGAAGAGGATGACAGTCATCTGCATAGCATCCTTGTTTGAACCTTCCCTTGCTTCTCTCTATCAGTGTTGGGGTCACATTAGCTAATTGATGGAGAAATACTGAGGGAGAAGAGAAACATTGGAATACTAGTCAGTAGCAGTTTACAAAAATTTATTTGCTTTGAAAGAATAAATCGCCTCTAAGGTTGGGTGTCTGACTTGGACTTGTGGATGTTGCTGCATAAGGTAAACTATTAGAACAGTTTTTACATTTTTAGAATGGGGTGCCTCAAGACTGTCCATAATTTTTAAAGGGTGTCTTGAATGAAAAAAGGTTGAGAAACACTGAACTATAACACATACTTATACAGGCTCTATCTCTTTTTTTCTCAATCATGTTATTAGTGAGGTTTGAATTCTGTGCCACCATGGGCTGGAGGTGAATCCTGTGCACCAAGGTTTACAGTCCCTATGAATTAATGATGAATTTTGCCTGGATGAATTCATTGTAAGTAATACACTGCAAGGCATTTTGGATTATCTGGCTTAGAAGGGCCAGTAATGGGGGCTTTGAAATTCGCTGTAATAGGTGGGTTTCCAGCAGCCATTTATCAGTGTGCGTTGAAGTAGTTTAGGGAGAACTGACAGTCTGTGTGTATAGAGAGTTATTTGCTATACAATGACACACTGTGCTATATTGTGCTTTATTACTGCGGGTTACAGTGTGATGATAGGCTACCTTTTTTTGCTGTATTTGAGGGTGCGCAGCATACACTGGCTTAGGCAAAGTTGCCCTTTTGCGGCATGTCACTGCATACTTGTACAGAAAAGTAGTAAGCACCAAAAAAACAAATTTTTCTTCCACCTGTTGGAAAAGGTGCAAATAAATTTAGAGGATAATCTTTTTTAAAAATGTAGAACCCCTTGTGTACAATAGGTACATTTAGTTGGGCTCCTGATGGAGCCAGTGGAGCCAGGGTTAATTTATTGTTGTTAGGGTTAGGTTGGCAGAGCTCCAAGGGCTGAGCTTCTGTCGCCTCCCCCTGGCTTCTACAGCAATTGCAACTCTGTAAAACTGAAAGAACTGTAGAATACAAATTCCATTTCATCCTCCGGACTGTTACCGTTCACAAGTCATAGAAGTGCAGGTACATAACCACCATGGTAGATGGAATTTTTGCTTATTAGTACAGACAGTTCAGGTATTCGACCATCAGAGCACATAGAACAATTAGGTACTTGACCATGATAGCGGATGGAACAGCTCAGGTAATTGACCATCAGAGCAGGTGGAACTTGCACCAACAGTTCTGCTGCTGCAAAGTGGCAAAGTATTTATAGACAGTTGCTGCTGTCAAAAGCGTTTGTTTCTTTTATCGAATATGCTTTTGGTTAACATCAAGGCAGGTGTGTTACCAAGATTGTCAGTCCAACATTCCATCCATAACTAACAACAATGCCCCATTATAGATTTCAGAACAAGCAAATAAATAATTCCTAGTGACCTGGCCTGACACAAAAAGAAAAACTCAGCTTGCTATGGGGGCACCCGAGCCAAGCTGCAGCTCCATTTGTCCATGTGTAATGCCATTCGGCCCCACCCCCTCTCTCTCCTGATTAGCTAACTGACCTTGACAGCCTGCGGAAGCCAATGGTGCTGCGGCTGGGTCCCAGCCAATCAGGAGAGAGAATCCCCGATAGCCAAGGGACTCATGGACATCGCTGGATTAAGAAGGACCTCAGGTAAGTATTAGAGGGGTTGAGGGGGGCTGCTACACACAGAAGGTTTTTTTATCTTAATGCAAAGAATGCATGAAGATAAAAAAAACCTTCTGACTTTAATGTGTGCGTTTCCTCTGTTTACTCCAGTTTCCTTCCACACTCTAAAGACATTCTGGCTCTTGTCTACACTGACCCCAGTATGTGCATACATATTACCCATACATAATGTGTCACCATACTTTACATGCCAGTCCCAAACCCAAGCAATTGGGGAGGATTGAGGAAAACCAAACCTGGGAACCTATCTCATATTATAAACAGAATTTGTAGTGTGGGGATTGAGTGTTATACAGAATCTACCCTTAGAAACTACTCTCCCCAAAAGTACCAATAGAAAACCAAAAAGTGTATGGACTTTAATGTACATTCAAGGGTATATTAGACACAAACGTAAGGAATATTTAAAAATATAGCAATTTTATTAGATACCACATATGTTAAAAGGGTAGTTTCAAAAACATTTTCATGAGTTAAGAAGCCACATAGATATCTATCTTGGACTTGGGATCCTGGTGATTGGCCAATGCATTTTGCAGGTAACCCTGCTTCATCAGGGCCTCAGATCTTCAATAAAGTACTGTAATTATATACAAAAATATATATTAGAAATTTACTCATTAAATGACAGAATGTCGTGAAACATTTCACATACTTCTTTTTAGTTCGACATACAATATAAGAAAGTGTTATATCCACCATAAATATGAAATTGGAAGGTGGAAGGGATGGATTAGAGCTTCATAGTGTAATTAATAACTTCATATACATCATAGCTGTATAGTATGATCTATTACTCCTGAATGAGTCAACAGTACATCGATCAAACATTATTACCTGTAAAAAAGTATATGGTGTGATGATAATGGAGGTGTGTGTGTGTAGGATAGTGAATATGGGTAGATGGGGATAGATAGAGGAGCGCAGAGGTGAAAACCCCTATTATATTCTTACCACAGCTTTAAAGTGCAATGATTAAATGGGTTTGTGTATTCCATAAAGAGAAAGAAGTTCAAAGCAGGAACAAACTGCGTTGTGGCCAGTAGGTATACCACCAATGAGCAGAAGCTATGGTAGGTTGAATTAAAGAGATGTCCTTATTAAAGGAAAATAGGGCATCATTGTATAGTAAGAAATACATGGAATAAATATAAGAGAGTGAATTCCACAACAAAATGCTTACCCAGCATCTATACTTTGAACTCCTCATCCAGCATGACATACATTTGATATGGCGGTCCAGAGCTTCTGCCATCAGCTGTTATGGATATGTATATAAGGGAGGTAGCTCATTAGAGAAAGAGGCATTCCCTGAGGCTGCCCGCAGCCTCCGGGTGGAAGCCTGTACTGGCCTTTATGGCTCGGGTGGGGGCAGGTTCCTCTCCCCAGTGCTAGGCCCAGTGTAAGGGAATACTGCACAGAGATAATACAATCTCCTAAGCAGAAATCCAGCTCCAAGTGTTCAGTGGCCTTCAAACTGGAATAGGCCTTTAGATGGCCTGGGGGGGGGCAACCCCAATAGGAATGGAGTACGTGATGACAGGAATATATCTGATGCATATACAACTTCCTCTTACAGGTCAACATCTAGAAGAACACAACGAGGACCACAGAAAGGGTATCCCTCTCAATCGAACACGGCATGTGCAGGTGATGATACAGACACTGACCGATCACAAACCTTCAATTTAAAAACTCCCACACCGTCTGATGGGGAGGATTATACTCACACACCAGGTAACAGTGGTGACAGAACACTAAATACACAATCTGATATGGGTGCCACTCCAAAACACACTAAGATTTTTTTACACTCAGTGACCTCCAAAGAGAAGGCACACACGACGCAACAATTACCCAACACTCCCACACAGAGCAATCTAGATCCATATGTGGTCCAATCCCTTAAAGCACACCACACATTGTCATTAATTTGACACACACACTCACCACTAGAGATCGCCTTGCGTTTCCCCCGGCGGTCGGTTCAATGGCGAATTTTGCTTGTTCACTACCCGCCAAATTTGCGAACACATGGCGTCGTTTACACATATTTGTTTACATTGGGGAGAACTTTGACCCATGACACAGCCTTCAGGTGGAACGGGACAGCCAATTGAAACATTCCAGCACATGGACAGTCCCCCTACCCTATAAATAGACCTGACCTGGCGGCCATTTCACATTCCGCTTTTTGCCAGTGTAGGGAGAGGTCTGCTGTGCTCATCAGGAAGAGTTTGCTAGACACATATAGCGCTGTGAAGAGCCACAAAAGTCCTTTTCAGGGCTGGTATTTCGGTATAGGTCTACTAGTATCTTTTGAGTTTAGGGAGAGGTATCCAGTGGTTGCTTTAGGGGCAGTTAGAGATCGGCTGCAGTCACACACATCGCTCTGTAAAATGTCCACAAAAGTCCTTTTCAGGGCTGGTATTTCGGTATAGGTCCAGTCTCTCTTCAGTATAGGGACAGTTTATTCAGTCTGTGCTGTAGGGGCAGTTAGAGATCGTCATCTGCAGTGACACAAATCGCTTTGTTAATGTCCACAAAAGTCATTTAAAGTGCATCAATGTCATTATAGCGTCTATTACAGTCTCTTTAGTATAGGGAGAGGTATTCAGTGGTTGCTGCAGGGGCAGTTAGAGATCGTCAGCAGTGAGACAAATCACTCTGTTAATGTAGAAAGCATATTATAGTGGATTAGTAGTATTATTGTGCACTGTGCAGCATTGTGACAGGTGTGGTGGTGAGACTGAGCGTTTCTGCAGCACACTACACACAGTGACAAAAGCACTTATAATGTATTATAACTGGTGTGATAGACCAATTGCCCCTCCAATACCACATATTGAAGTGGGGTGTTATCTGAGTATACTTTTTCAAGTGTATTTGTGTCATGCAACAATATTGCCTCGTTTGCTGAGTGAAGTCTGGTACACACAGCGCCAAACTCACTGGCCAATTTTTTGAACTGGTGTGATACACCAATGCCCCCCCAATACCACATATTGGAGTGGGGTGTTATTTAACAGTATAATTTCCTAAGAGTGTATTTTAGTCCTGAAAAAATTTGGCCTCTTGCTGTGTAAACAGTGCTACACACAGTGACAACAGTTACTGGCCAATTATTTGTAGAACTGGTGTGATAAACCTGTGGCCCCCCAACACCACATATTGAAGTGTGGTGTTATCTGAGTAAACTTTTACAAGTGTATTTGTGTCATGCAACAATATTGCCTCGTTTGCTGAGTGAAGTCTGGTACACACAGCGCCAAACTCACTGGCTAATTTTTGGAACTGGTGTGATACACCAATGCCCCCCCCCCCCCCATATACCACATATTGAAGTGGGGTGTTATCTGAGTAAACTTTTTCAAGTGTATTTGTGTCAGGCAACAATATTGCCTAGTTTGCTGAGTGAAGTCTGGTACACACAGCGCCAAATTCACTTGCCAATTTTTTTAACTGGTGTGATACACCAATGCCCCCCCCCCCAATACCACATATTGAAGTGGGGTGTTATTTAAAAGTATAATTTTCCAAGATTGTATTTTAGTCCTGGAAATATTTGACCTCTTTTGCTGTGTTAACTGTGCTACACACAGTGACAAGTTACTGGGCAATTATTTGTAGAACTGGCGGACTGACGGACTGGCAGATAGGGAGGAGAGGCAGGCAGAACTTGCATTGCACAAGAGGTACAAAGCAGACTGCAAATGTATCAGGAGCGAGCCATCAACCATGCACAGTCACATCTGGCGCTCCCAGGATGCCGGCACATGGCTCCTCAGTGTGGGCTTTTTTTAATGTGCCCGTTGCTGACAACAGTGTTGCCCTCTGCAGCCTTTGCAGTCAACGCATAAGTCGCGGTAAGCCCAACACTCACCTAGGGACCACCGCCTTAAGAAGGCACCTGAAATCCCATCACCGAGCCCAGTGGGAGCAACACCGTCAGAACCCACAAAGCCACACTCCAGGCTCACAGCGTCCAGCCTCTTCTCCTTCTCCTGTCTCCTCACAGTTGTCCTCCACTCCACCTTCCATGATGCCGTCGTCACGTTGTTCTGGAAAAAGGCCGGCTTCTGTGGCTCAAATGTTGGAGCGTAAAAAAAGGTGCCCGACAGGTGTCCGACTACATCGGGTTAACGGCCGATGTGGTCATGTGGATGCTCTGAGGAGTGATGAACCCCTGGACTACTGGGTGGTCAGGCTTGACCTCTGGCCAGAGCTTGCACAATTTGCAATGGAACTGTTGGTTTGCCCACGTCCAGTGTCCTGTCCGAAAGGACGTTCAGCGCAGCAGGGGGATCGTGGCCGATAAGCGCACTCGCCTAGCTCATGACAGTGTAGACTACCTCACATTTATAAAAATTAATGAGGCATGGATCTCTGAGGAATTCAACACATGTGACCATTAGACCATGTTTAATTGAAATTCCTCATCACAGGCCACAAATATCTGCCAGACCGCCATCCACCCACCCACAGCTTGTCTTCGCTAAATATAGCGGCATAAAAGGCATTTCATGTCCATTGAATGGCTAATTTTTGGGGCCTATACAGGTCGACACTTACTGTTCTGTATACTGTGAATGCCTAATGTACCTCCAGCCATCAAATACACTACGTTCTTTGCTGTCAGTTAAACCCATGTGAGCTAATTTTTGGAGCCGATACAGGCCGACACTTACTTCTGTATACTGTAAACGCCTAATGTACCTCTAGCCATCAAATACACTACGTTCGTTGCTGTCAGTTAAACCCATGTGAGCTAATTTTTGGAGCCTATACAGGCCAACACTTACTTCTGTAAACTCTGAACGCCTAATGTACCTCTAGCCATCAAATACACTAAGTTCTTTGCTGTCAGTTAAACCCATGTGAGCTAATTTTTGGAGCCTATACAGGCCGACACTTACTTCTGTATTCTGTGTGAATGCCTAACCGTCATTTCCGCATCACTGAAAGCAGATCCGGCGGTTGGCTCGCACAGCGTTCAGGAAGTCACCGTGAAAGAGGGTCTAGCGGTCCCTAGCATCTATGCTGTTTGTTTACCTATATGAAATGTGAGTACTGTTTCTATTGCTTAATAAAAGAATATATTTTAATAGTGCTTCACTATATGAGGCTCTTTTTCTCTTGTATATGACCCTGGAATTATTGCTGATGGATATGCATTATACTTGAGACCCATTTGAATATATGATATATATGGGAAAGAGGATTTAGGATTCACCATTGAAAGGATCGGCACATAGGATTACTCCCTATTGAGGGCATACCTTGCTACAGATACGCTGGTTACCCCTGTAGGGGTGTTAACTTCTGGTGAGTGCGGGAGAGATTGGAAGGGGGAGCACTGTTTCCTCACCCGGCACCCAAGCACCTGGATCACCCCAAGAGTCACCTATTGTTTTTGGCACGTCAATAAATTATGAACTATATGGACTTTCTTATTTATACTTTTTTATATATTTTTTTATGAACTTTGTACAAAATTAATTTCTGGCCCAATTTGCCACATTTGTTTACGGGTCCCCCTAACATATCATGTTGGGAAGGACCTACTGCACTTAATCACTTTTGTTGTGATATTGATTCACCACCACTTAGATATTGTGGCCATTTCTGTTTCACTGGTCCACTTAGGACCCTTTTGCACTTGATCACTTTTCTTTGTCATATATTCCATATTTAAATTGGAATCACTTCTTAGTTTATTTCATCAGCCCTTGCTGATACAGCTGTATTTTTCTTCACTATTATTTAGCCGTTATTTTCTTGTGACCATTATATAGTCCACTGGACACCGCTTTCACCTTATTTGGTCACCTAGTTCACCTAGCACTTTATATATTTATTTATTTACTCATTTACGGTTTACACTATTGCACTTTATATTTATACTATTTATATATATATTTATTTACACATGGTCTAATATTTCGGTGTATAATTGTATTGTGATTCTATGTGATATTTATACTTAATACACCATACACATTTTAGGCAGCGCCAATTACCTCACCACCTCCATTATATCTTGAATATTGACCTCACAGTATTTATTTTTGAAGTAGGCTGCAGCCATTCCAACTTCCTTTTTTTTTTTTTTCTCCACAAGCGCGGATACCACCACCCACATACAGGCCGACACTTACTTCTGTATACTGTGAATGCCTACTGTACCTCCAGCCATCAAATACACTACGTTCTTTGCTGTCAGTTAAACCCATGTGGGCTAATTTTTGGGGCCTATACAGGCCGACACTTACTTCTGTATACTGTGTGAATGCCTAATGTACCTCTAGCCATCAAATACTAAGTTCTTTGCTGTCAGTTAAACCCATGTGGGCTAATTTTTGGGGCCTATACAGGCCGACACTTACTTCTGTATACTGTGAATGCCTACTGTACCTCCAGCCACAGAATACTATGCACTTAGCTGTCAGGTAAACCCATGTGGGCTAATTTTTGGGGCCTATATTGGCCAACACTTATGTATCCTGTGAATGCCTAATGTACCTTCAGCCACAGAATACTACATTCTTAGCTGTCAGGTAAACCCATGTGGGCTAATTTTTGGGGCAAATACTGGCCAACACTTACTTCTGTATCCTGTGAATGCCTAATGTACCTTCAGCCACAGAATACTACGTTCTTAGCTGTCAGGTAAACCCATGTGGGCTATTTTTTGGGGCCAATACTGGCCGACACTTACTTCTGTATCTAGTGAATGCCTAATTTTTCAGACTGGAATTGAAAATCAATGGGTCTGTAAAGGTTCCGCCAAATTGTGGAATGGATGCGGACCCATTTTACAGATGTGTGAATGGACCCTATATGTATTAGACATGTATTTACCGCCTGCTGTCAGTTCTGGCTGATTTATGAAAAAAAAAAAAATTATAATTTTTTGCTGTAAAAAAAAAAATAAAAAATTTAGGGCAACTTTTTCAATTGCAATACTTCTGTTATGACATTGTCCATGTGCTGGGACTATTTGTGCACAGCTAGTACGTCTTTTGTGGCTGCAAATATGACCTAAAGGTTTTTAAAGTTCACCTCCCATTAAAGTAAATGGGGCCCGCCGCAAACTCGCAGTTTGCGGACTTTTGAGAAAATTTGCGGCTGACGTTCGCGAAACGCCCCGGCCGCTGTTCGTCCATCACTACCCATTTGCTTCGCCTGGTGTATCAGTAGGACTGAGGTTGTTCTCAGAGTTGAATCACAAGAAAAGAAAACCCAATCTACCAAGCAGCTATACCAGGGGTAGTGCTACATCAATACAGCTTTGGCTTTTATATTTAGTAGGAATTTAGGCAGAATTTTCTATGTTTTGACTTGTGTGTGACAAGTAATAACGGTTTTAGTGTAATTTTCGTGAAAATACTGTCTTGATAAACATTTGCACAAATATCATGGGACCGAAAAAAATCCTGACTCCTTAATATATTTGTACGTTGCAGGCTTAGTTAGGCAAAAATATATCTTTTTGTTTGCAGAAAAGCATGTGTAAATGAATGTTTTAAATTTTTAAAGTGATCCTTTGTCCCAAGGTTTATGTGTGTCTCTGAGACTGTCAGTTGCAGTATAGAAATTTAGAGGAGAATGAGAGAGAAAGAGAGGGGTGAGAGAAAAAGGAAGGGTGAGAGAAAGGAAGGGTGATAGAGAGAAAGTGGGGGATTAAAGGGAGAGAGAGGGGGTGAGAAAGGGAAAGGGTGAGAGTGAGGGGGTGAGAGAAAGGGAGGGGGCGAGAGAGATCCTTTAGGTAGTTTTAGTAGGGTAGTAATGTGGAGCGCATAGTGTTCCACAGGAAACTGTGAGTGGGAGAGGCTGCCCTACACACAATGCGTGTGCGCACTCTGTCACATCTACTTGATGGTAGTGTTGAGCCAAACACCCCCCGGTTCAGTTCGCACCAGAACAGTGCGAACAGGGGAAAAGTTCATTAGAACACGCAAACTCCATCAAAGTCTTTGGGACTCGAACATGAAAAATCAAAAGTCCTAATTTTAAAGGCTTAAATGCAAGTTATTGCCCAAAAAGAAATGTACGGGGGTCTGGGTACTGCCCTGGGGGACATGAACCAATGCAAAAAGTTTTTTTAAAAACTATTGTTTTTACAGGAGCAGTGATTTTATTGATGCTTAAAGTGAAACAATAAAAATGAAAAATTCCTTTAAATATCGTGCCTGGGATGTCCCTTTAATGTGCCTGTAAAGTGGCGCATTTGTGCGATGTATGTAGCCTGCTGCAGCAAAACTGACATTTCAAAAGGAAAAAATGTAATTTAAACTTGCTCACGGCTGTAATGTATTGTCGGCTCCTAAAAATACAGATAAAAAAACATGAAAAAAACTGTGTGCCCCCCCCCCCTCCCTTAGTCTATACCAGGTATGGATTTTAAGGGGAACCCCACGCCAAAATTGAAAAAAAAACGGCGTGGGGGTCCCCCCCAAAATCCATACCAGGCCCTCATGCGAGCAAGCAGCCTGGCTGTACAGGATGGAGGGGGGGAGGAGCGAGCACCCCCCCCCAAACCATACCAGGTCACTTGCCCTCATCATGAGGAGGGTGCTTTGGGGTGCAAGGTGATGGGGACAAGGGTCTCTTCCCGACAATCCTGGGCTGTGGTTGTGGGGGTCAGCGAGTGGGGGGCTTTTCGGGAATCTGGGGCCCCCAGATCCCACCCCCCCTCCCTATGTGAATGGATATCGGGTACCCCTACCCATTGATCAAAAAAGTGTACAAAAAAAATAAAGACGTAAGCCAGTTTTTGACAAGTCCTTTATTAAAAAAATAAAAAAATAGTGTCCCCCAATGTTAATCCATCATCAATCACGTCACCCGCCGCACCCGAAAAATAGAAAAAACAAAAAAGAAGCTTTTGCCTCTTCAGAAGCTTCCCGCGTGATGAGCTGTTTGAGTTTGACAGTTCTTTTATAGGAATCTGACATCACGAGCGCCCCATAATGCACTGCTCAGGTGCAGTGAATAAATTACTGACATCACATCAGAAATGGCGGTGCCTCCGGGTGGTGTCCCCACCCCTTTGCTATAAAAGAGCTGTCACAGCTCCAGCAGCTCATTACCCCAGAGGCATCTGAAGAGGCGGGAGCATTTTTTTTCTTTTCTATTTTTCGGGTGCGGCAGCGGGGTGAATTTCCCGCGAATGGCCCAATTTGTTTGTGTGTTCAGTGAACACACGAACGCCCAATATTCGAGTCGAACTTACGTTCAACTCAAACTCAAAGCTCATCCCTACTTGAGAGTAATAGAGCCTTACACTTACCAACAATGTAACAGGGGTATTGACAGACCCTTTTCTGCCTCTCTGCTAATCTCTGCATCTTTATCTTCCTCCTCTTAGTACACCTGTGCATTCTAAATCTCCTGGCTAACCTCTGCACCCCAAACCATCCCCTGCATTACAAACCCCCCCATCTCTGCTTAACTCCATCCCCTCTTTGGTTATGTTTGTTCTCCAAACTTTAATCTCTTCTCTGTTACCTCTGGACAACCCCCCCCCCCCCGCATCCGACCACCTTTTCAGCACAGGCTGATGGCAGGCTCAGTGACTGTGGAAGGCAGGGCTTGTTGTACATACCTAATGTCGGCAGCATTCAGCAAAGGTAATGGAGGACCAGGGCTCAGGGACCAGGGTTTAGGGAGTTTGACATACCTATAAATGCTCAATTTACAACAGTTTACATATCAATGCAGTCCGTGATTTACATATCAATGCCACTGGAATTTACATATGAATGCTGTCACGATTTACACATCAATGTTGTAGCTATTTTCATATAAATCCAGGACTGTATTAACATAGAGGCTATTGGAGCTGCAGCTCCAGGCCCCTTCCTTAAGATAGGCCCAGACCAGTGGTGTGAGTGAGTATCTAGTGCTGCCCAGCCCTGCTTTGTGTGCAGTGTGTGTGCATTGATTTGTAAATCGTGACAGCATTGATGTGTATATTACAACATCATTGATAAGTAAATCATGGGTGGCATTGATGTGTAAATTGTTATAGCATTCATAGGTATGTTAAACCCCTTCAGCCCTGGTCCCTGAGCCGTGGTCCTCCATCACCTTTGCTGAATGCTGCTGACATTAGCTATGTACAACAAGCCCTGCCTCCCACAGTCACTGAGCCTGCCATCAGCCTGTACTGAAAAGGTGAGCAGATGGATGAGGGGTGTTGTCCAGAGGTAACAGAGAAGGGATTACAGTTTGGAGGGCAAACATAACCAAAGAGGGGGTGTGCAGAGGGAGTTAGAGTGCAAAGATGAGCAGAGGCATGTGGAGTTAAGCAGAGATGAAGGGGTTTGGGGTTAGCAGGGAGGTTTAGAATGCACTGAGAGGAGATAGATGCAGAGATTAGCAGAGAGGCAGAGAAGGGTCCGTCATAGTAAATACCTCTGTTACATGGTTGGTAAGTGTAAGGCTCTATTCACTCAAGTAGATGTGACAGAGCGCCCACGTGCCCACATGCTTCGCATGTAGGGAAGCCCCTCCCACTTTTATCGTAATGTGGCTCTACCCATAGTTTGCCATGGCACGTTATGCGCTCCACATTACTAACCTACTAAAATTACTCTCTCTCACCCTCTCCCTCTCACCCTTACTCTCACCCTCTCCCTCTCATCTCCATTCTCTCTCTCATCCCCTCTCTCTCTCTTTCACCCCCCCCCCCACTCTCTCCCTCTCTCTCGCCCTCTCTCTTTCACCCCCACTCTCTCTCTCTCGCTCTCTCTCTCTCTTTTTCTCTCATCCACTGTGTCTCTCACACCTCCCTCTCTCTCTCATGCCCTCTCTCTCTTTCATCCCCTCTCTCTCACCACCTCTCTCTCTCACCCTTCCTCTCTCTCTCTCTTACCCTTCCTCGCTTTCTCTCTCACCCCCCCCATCCCCTCTCTCTCACTCACCCCCTTGTCCTCCTCTCTCTCTCTCACTCTTCCTCTTTCTCTCACCCCTCCCTTTCTCTCTCACCCTCCTCTCTCTCACCCCCCCCCCTATTTAATTTAATTTGTTTAGATATTTGATTTTTTTTTAACAAATAATTGTTTGCAATATCATTTTATTTATTTCCATAAAAAGGCCCACCAAAATTGTCAGCACCAGGCCTATGATGCTCTTAATCTGGCCCTGATAACCATACATTCAATCTTCCTGACAGAAGTACAAGATGAACATTATGCTGGAACATTCATTTCCCACACATTCAGGGTACATAAGCATCATTTTTTCCAACTGATAATATGATACAGTCATAGTGTGCTGTAAAAGCAAAAGTAATTTTTAAAAATAGCACACTGTGATCCCTGCAGTCATCTCATATTAGCTTACAGTGGATATAAAAAGTCTACACACCCCTGTTAAAATGTCAGATTTCTGTGATGTAAAAAAATGAGGCAAAGATAAATAATTTCAGAACTTTCTCCACTTTTAACCACTTGCCGACCGCTCACATTGAGCGTACTGGGGCAAAGTGGCTCGTTTTCGTCCAGCGACGTAGGCCTACGTCGCTGGACTCCTCCCCTTGTGGGCGGCGCGCTCCCGCTGTATTCAGACACAGCGAGAGTCGGGCCAGAGGAGGAGAGGCGGTGACCACCGCTGCTCTTACCCGATCGTCGGGGATCGAGTGAGGAGATCCACCCGCTTATGTAAACAAAGCGGGCTGATCTCCTAAGGGACAGGCAGGGACAGATTACAGGATTCAGCATAGCTGAACCTGCGATCTGTGCCTGTGTCACACAGTTCCCTCCCCCCACACACGTCAGTAAGCACCAGGCATACATTAACCCCTTGATCACCATTAAAAGTTAACCCCTTCCCTGACAGTGTAATTATTACAGTAACAGTGCATATTTATAGCACTGATTACTGTAGTAATGTCACTTGTACCCCAAAAAGTGTAAAAAATGTCAGTTAGGGGTCCGATCTGTCCACCGCAATGTCGCAGTCCCACAAAAAAATCGTAGATCGCCGCCATTACTAGTTAAAAAAAAACAATAAAAATGACATAAATTTCCCGTAGTTAGTAGCTGCGATAACTTTTGGGCAAACCAATCAAAATACGCTTATTGTGATTTTTTTTACCAAACATATGTAGCAGAAAACAAATTGGCCTAAAATGGTAAAAAAATTTAGATTTTTAAATTTTTTTTTTGGGGGGGGGGGGATTTCATATAAAAAAAATGTGAAAAATATTGTTATTTTTTCAAAACTGTTGCTCTTGTTTTGTTTATAGCGCAAAAAGTAAATATCACACAGGTGATCAAATACCACCAAAGGAAAGCTCTATTTGTGGGGAAAAAAAGGATATAAATTTAATTTGGGTACAGCATCGCACGACTGCGCAATTGTCTGCTAAATTAACGCAGTTCCGAATTGCAAAATATGGCCTGGTCAGGAATGGGGTAAAATCTTCCGGTCTTAAAGCGGTTAAAAATACGCTCATTGAGAATTTTTTTGTCAAAGACATGTAGCTAAATACATTTTTGCCTAAATATATGACAAAAATTGAATATATTGGATATTTTTTAACTGTCAACTTAGAAAAATATTGTTATTTTTTCAAAATTGTCTCTTTTTTTTATTAATATCGCAAAAAATGAAAAACGCAGAGGTGATCAAATACCACCAAAAGAAAGCTCTGTTTGTGGGAAAAAAAAGGACGTAAATTTTGTTTGGGTACGGTGTTGCATGACCGCGCAATTGTCAGCTAAAGTCGCACAGTGCTGAATCGCAAAAAGTGGCCTGGACGTAAAACAAGGAAATCCTCCGGTTCTAAAGTGGTTAATGTGACCTATAAACTGCACAACTCAGTTAAACAAGAAACAGAAATATTTTAGGTGGAGGGAAGTAAAAATAAAAAATGAAAATAATATGGAAGCACCCTTTGATTTTTTTACAGCACTCAGTCTTTTTGGGTATTAGTTTATCAGCATGGCACTTCTTGACTTGGCAAGATTTGCCCACTCTTCTATGCAAAAACACTCCAAATCTGTCAGATTGAGAGAGCATCTCCTGTGCACAGCCCTCTTCAGATCGTCCACATATTTTCAATAGGATTCAGGTCTGGCTCAGGCTGGGCAATTCCAAAACTTTCATCTTCTTCCGGTGAAGCCATTCCTTTGTTGATTTTGATGTATGCTTTGGGTTGTTTTCATGCTGAAAAATAAAGTTCCTCTTCATGTTCAGCTTTCTAGCAGAAGCCTGAAGGTTTTGTGCCAATATTGACTGGTATTTGGAACTGTTCACAATTCCCTCTACTTGTCTAAGGCCCCTTCAGCTGAAGAAAAATAGCCCCAAAGCATGATGCTGCCACCACCATGCTTCATTGTCGTTATGGTGTTCTTTTGGAATGGAACAGAGAACCACAATGTGCTTGTGTGCTTCTGTCAGTATGCCACTTCCTCCAGTCTGAAAATAGGTATCAGATATTGTAGCTGCCCCCATACAAAACTAGCCTAGACTCAGGGGCGTACCGTGGGGTTGGCCAGAACGGCGCCCGCCAGGGGCGCAGGCCGAGGGGGGGGGCGCAAAAACACTGACAGTGTAGTGTAGCCAGGGCCAGCGCTACCATTAGGCAGGTTAAGCAGCCGCCTAGGGTGCCTGGCTGCTTCTCGTCACTTCTCACCTCTCCCTCCGCCGCCTCCTTTACTGTACAGCCGGCTGCAAAAATACACTGCCTGACTCATCTGTCCTGACTCACAGTAGTGAGTCTCTCTCTCTCTTCCTGACCCGACACACAGAGAAAGAGGCAGCCCGCGCCTCTATGATCAGAGACACTGACAGACAGGTCACAGAGTCTGTCTCTTCCAGACTCTGTGGTGACGGCCTGGTCCCTCCCACGATCATCCATGCTGCAAGACTTACACAGACAGCCTGAGCCAGCATACATGCTGTCCTAAAGTGGTGTGTCATGTCAGACAGTGACACTGACAGCCTGGATAGGAGACACGCTGAGGCAGGACTTGTTGTGCCTCCCTGGAGACAGAGAGAGAGAGAGCCGTTAGGAGCAGAGACCTGATACTGTGCCTGGTGGTAAGTGAACACACAAGAACATATTGAGTTTATGTGACTGTGTGTGTATATAGACTTGTCCTTAAACTCCTCAAATGTACAGTATGATGGCATCCCCTCCTCGGTCCTCCACCTTCTCCTCCCCCCTTCTTACCCCCCTCTTCATTGCCCCCTCCTCTCCTCCTTACCCCCCTCCTACCCCCCTCCTTACCCCCTCTTCCACCCCCTCCTCTCCTCCTTACCCCCTCTAGCACCCCCCTCCTCCTTCTTTCCCACTCTTCACCCCCACCTTCTTCCCCCCTTCCCTCCTCCTTACCCCCTACTCCACCCTCCTCCTCCTTACCCCCTCCTCACCCACCCACCTTCTTCCCCCCTCCCCTCCTCCTTACCCCCTCTTCCACCCCTCTCCCCACCCCCATCCTCTTTACCCCCTCTACCACTCCCCTCCTCCTTACCCCCTCCTCCTCCTTACCCCCTCTTCCACCCCCCTCCACATACCCCCTCCTCCTCCTTCTTCCCCCCTCCCTCCTCCTTACCCCCTCTTCCACCCCCTCCTCCTTACCCCCTCCTCACCCCCTCTTCCACCCTTCTCCCCTCCTCCTCACCCCCCTCCTCCTCCTTCCCCCATCCCTCCCCTCCTCCTTACCCCCTCCTCCATACCCCCTCCACCTTTCTCCCCCCTCCCCTCCCCTCCTCCTTACCCCCTCCTCCACCCCCCTCCTCCTTACCCCCTCCACCTTCCTCCCCCCTCCCCTCCTCCTTACCCCCTCTACCACTCCCCTCCTCCCCCTCCTCCTCCTTACCCCCTCTTCCACCCCCCTCCTCCTTACCCCCTCCTCACCCCCCTCCTCCTCCTTCTTCCCCCCTCCTTCCTCCTTACCCCCTCTTCCACCCCCCTCCTCCTCCTTACCCCCTCCTCCTCCTTACCCCCTCTTCCACCCTTCTCCTCTCCTCATCACCCCCCTCCTCCTCCTTCTCCCCTCCTCCTTACCCCCTCCCTCCCCTCCTCCTTACTCCCTCTCCCTGTCACCCCCCCTCTCCCTGTCACCCCCTTTCTTCCTGTTACCCTCCCATCTCTCCCGGTCAACCCTCTCTCTCTCCCTGTCACCCTCCTCTCTCTCTCCGTGCCACCCCCCTCTCTCCCTGTCACACCCCCTCCCTGTCACCCCCCCCCCTCTCTCCCTGTCACCCCCTCTCTCTCTCTCTCTCTCTCTCTCTCTCCCTGTCTGTCAAACCCCTCTCCCTGTCTGTCTCCTCCCCTCTCTCTCCCTGTCTATCTCCCCCCTCTCTCTCTGTGTCACCCCCCCTCTCTCTCTCTCTGTTGCCCCCTCTCTCTCTGTGTCACCCCCCTCTCTCTCCCCGTCACCCCCTTCTCTCTTTCTCTCCCTGTCACCCCCCTCTCTCTGTGCCACCCCCCTCTCTCCCTCTCACCCCCTCTCTCTCCCTGTAACCCCCTCTCTCTGCGCCACCCCCCTCTCCCTCTCACCCCCCTCTCTCTCTCTCTCTCTCTCTCTCTCTCTCTCTCCCTGTCACCCCTCTCTCTCTCTGTCCCTGTCACCCCTCTCTCTCTGTCCCTGTCACCCCTCTCTGTCCCTGTCACCCCCCCTCTCTCTCTGTCACCCCCTCTCTCTATCTCCCTGTCACCCCCCTCTCTCTCTCCCTGTCACCCCCTCTCTCTCCCTGTCACCCCCTCTCTCTCTCTCTCTCTCTCTCCCTGTCACCCCTCTCTCTATCTCCCTGTCACCCCCCCCTCTCTCTCTCCCCCTCTCTCTCTCTCTCTCCCTGTCACCCCCTCTGTCTCTCCCTGTCACCCCCCTCTCTCTCTCTCTCTCTCTCTCTCTCTCCCTGTCACCCCTCTCTCTCTCTCTCTCCCTGTCACCCCCTCCATCTCTCTCCCTGTCACCCCTCTCTTTCCCTGTCACCCCCTCTCTCTCTCCCTGTCACCCCCTCTTTCTCTCCCTGTCATCCCCCTCTCTCTCCCTGTCATCCCCCTCTCTCTCCCTGTCATCCCCCCTCTCTCTCTCTCCCTGTCACCCCCCCTCCCTGTCATCCCCTTTCTCTCTCCCTCCTCTCTCTCCCCCCTCTCTCTCTGTCACCCATTCTCTCTCTCTCTGTCACTCCCCCTCTCTCTGTCACCCCCCTCTTTCTCTCTGTCACCCCATCTCTCTCTCTGTCACCCCATCTCTCTGTCAAGTCCTCCCCCTCTGTCTCTCTCTGTCAAACGCTCTCTCTCTCGGGGGCTGGGGGGGGGGCGCCGATACAGCTCCTCGCCAAGGGCGCTGGAGACCCTAGTTACGCCTCTGCCTAGACTTAGCTTGTATAAGAGCTGGAACATTTTTTGAACAGACTCACACACAATATATACCACACACAGGTCAGGTCAGCCTGATTACATTATCATATGCAGATGAAATTGTATACAGAAACATAATTAACCTGAGCTATTTACCTAGCCATCTGGACAGAAACAATAGGTGAGTTAATTAACAATTAACAATGGGACAGACATGCTTAGCAGAGAACACATAACACCTCAATACACAGACAATAGCAGGAGACCACCAGTAACTGACTGTCCGTCTCTTATATTGAAGAACATGGAACAGAAGCCAATGTGACCAGCTGTTTCAATGAACATATCCAGAATTAAATCGACCAGGAATAATCTTCATATATTTCTTGAGAGATATTGTTGATAAATATTACTGTTCCATTTGAAGTAATCCAAACCATATTCTCAGTGTCCATTAAGTAGCTGTCCATCATTTTCTTGGTCACCCTATGCCCCTAATAGACACAGGGTGATTTACACATAAGAGGGGCCTAGGGAGCTGAGAGAGGGATTTCTCAACCTCTCTAAGGTAAGCTGGGTTCCATGGGCCCCCCCCCCAACCAAAGTGACTCCCATCACATATATCTTTTCGAATTATGGCCAAAATGTTCAACCTTGGTTTCATTTTCCCACATGTTTTGGGAGACTTCAGATGTGTTTTTACAAAATTTAGCCGGGCTTGAATGTTTCTAAAAGGCTTCTGTCTTGCCACTTTATCCCATAGCCCAGACATATGAAGAAAACGTAAACAACAAACAAACACAGGGGCGCACAGGCCTAGTGCATTATCCTTGAGGCTTGAGGCTCTGAGGAAGAGGCTAAGCCTCGAATCGCGTTAGCCTTCACAAATTCAAGGGATAACTTACCCTCAGATCCATTTACTGAGGACTGCGTTCCTAATATGATATGCTTTTAACAAAGAACTCGTTTGTGAGTATTTTTAATTTTTTTACTTTTAAATAAACTGTCCAAAGGATAATGCACTAGGCCTGTGCGCCCCTGTGTTTGTTTGTTGTTTACAATGTTTCCAGACTTCCCTGGTCGTGTAAGGCTCCATGTAAACGGGACGCTGGAAATGGCCGTTTAGGAGCAGTTGGGCGTTTTTTTTAGAAGCCCCTGAACGCAGCTCCATGTTATCTTATCTGTCCATGTACACATGGTCGTTTACAGTCATTTGCAGGCAGTTGCGTTCAGGGACTCTTTTTAGAACGCAATTATTTGCGTTCGAACGTGTGTTTCCCGGCGTTTCAAACGCAGAAACGCGGCCGAACGTGACTAAACGCGACTGAACGTGATGAACCTACGTTCAGCCACATTATACGTTTTTTTTCTTCCATTCAAAATCAATGGTTCCCTATGGGAGCCTATTGATTTGAATGGAAGTCGCACCGCAAGTCGGATCCGACTTGCGGCGCGACCTGCACTGTGAGAATCTTGAGGGGGAACTCCACGCCCCCAGGTTCCAAACCAGAGCCGGATGAAGATTTTTAATAAACTTTCCAAAACGTCTCCTGTCGTTATTTCCATACACTGACTTTTATGTGGTGAATGAGTAGGGGTACAGTGTACCCCATACCCATTCACATAGGGAGGGGGTCCGGGATCTGGGGGGCCCCCTTGTTAAAGGGGGCTTCCAGATTCCAATGAGCCCCCTGCCCGCAGACCCCCACAACCACCGGCCAGGGTTGTGGGGATGAGGCCCTTGTCCTCATCAACATGGGGGCAAGGTGCTTTGAGGAGGGGGGTGCAGAGCTCCCCCTGCCCCAAAGCACCAACACCCCCCCATGTTGAGGGCATGTGGCCTGGTGTGGTCCAGGGGGGGTGGGGCCGCTCGCTCGCCCCCTCCCCTTTCCTGGCCTGCTGGGCTGCATGCTCAGATAAGGGTCTGGTATGGATTTTGGGGGGGACCCCACGCCGTTTTTTCGGCGTGGGGCTACCCTCAAATTCCATACCGGACCCAAAGGGCCTGGCTTGGAACCTGGGGGGGACCCCCATGCAGTTTTTTTCCCATTTTTGGCGTGGAATTCCCCCTCAAGATTCTCACAATGCAGGTCACGCCGCAAGTCGGATCCGACTTGCGGTGCGACTTCCATTCAAATCAATAGACTCCCATAGGGAACCATTGATTTTGAATGGAGGCAGAAAAACGCTGCTAAAAGCAACGTGGCCAAACGTGCAATAACGCAAATGGAAAAAGCTACTGAAAGCACATTTAACAGCTGCTTTTTCCCGGCGTCAGAAATAGCTTTGCAGGACGTTTTTTCTAACGTCCCGTGTACATGGAGCCTAAGTGTCAGCAAGGCCGTAGCATTCCTCCTGGGTTGTCGAGTCCACAGCTCCAGAAACAGTGGAAAGACCTTTTGATAAGGTGGACCAGTGATTACACCACTCTGAACGCAGGGAACTGGTGCTTTGCACCATAAACTTTATGTATATGAAGAAAACGGGAGATTGTTGTCACATGTACCACACAGCCCAGCCAGTACTTGCCAGATATTTCTGCAGCTTCTTTAATGTTGCCGTAGGCCTCTTGGCAGCCTCCCTGACCATTTTTTTAATAGTCTTTTCATCAATTTTGGAGGGACGGCCAGTTCTTGGTAATGTCACTGTTGTGCCATATTTTCTCCACTTGAGGATGACTGTCTTCACTGTGTTCCATGGTATATCTAGTGCCTTGGAAATTCTTCTGTACCCTTCTCCTGACTGATACCTTTTAAAATGAGATCCCTCTGATGCACATTATTTTAATTTTTAATTGAGCTGTGCAGTTTATAGGTCACATTAAAGGTGGCTGAAATTCTGAAATGATTTATCTTTGTCTCATTTTTTGACATCACAGAAACCTGACATTTTAACAGGGGTGTGTAGACTTTTTATTCCCACTGTATTTACTTTTTGTAAAAATATTTTAAAGGGCTGAGCTTATTCACAGAAGAGGTGCCCAGCTTTGGCTTGATGCTGTGGGTCACAGGTGGGGCTGGAGCCTTTCCTGCCTCCACATTCCTCAGCCCTCTTTAGCACTGTGCAGGCACTGCAGGACTGAGTAATCAACCTAAATTGGGAAATCGCAGCTCTCCCGACATTCCACTCTGCAGTCAATTTTCTGGCTGTGTGCTTTATGAAATAAGCACACTGCCTGGCTGTCATGGAACTCCAATTAAAACACAGGGAAACCCTTGTTATACCTGTGTAGAGATCTACTGCCCTCTACCAACTGTATTTGTAAATAGCTGTTGCTTATGAATGATCACAGAGTTAGTTGGAAATAGACAGGTATTTTCTGTCCCTGTAGGCTGGGTTAGAAACCCCAGAGATAGGAAATAAGTAGAGAGAGAGGTTCTAGGACCATGTGTTTCACTGGGAGGGAGCAGCTACTAATTCAGGCCAAAAGCAGGGATTAATAGGCAAGTATTTGATGTTTGTTAATTTACTATTGTGGCCATAACTTCTGGGTGTATATATGTATACATTTAAAGACAGCATACAGAAGTATATCTGTCCCCTTGTTGTTATCTCACATGCACTAAACCAGTTAATTCAGTCTTTGACACAGTGTGAATTTGTTGTGGTCCCCTTATTGTATCATAGTAAGTGAACCTGTTTATTGTAAAAGAGTTAATTTGAAGATTCTGTCATTCTAGTTAGTCCCCAGCTGCCGAATTAATCTGCCTGCATTGAGAGAATAAGTGCAATGGATTACATACAGGTACTGCCTGACCACTTTAAATTATACTATGATCAGGAGCAGATAGTTGCTGACTATCGTATGTCTCGTTAGAAAGAAGTGGATGATGTTTCCACTTTAATCGATTACAATTAATATTTTCAACATTTATTGTATCACACCGCTATACCTGGTTCTGCAGTGGACTATATGAAGACTAGTCAGTTAGGAGGAGGCTTACTACTCCATCATCCATTTATACAAATGCTCAAAATTATGTTATATGACAGAATTCTCTTGCTGTGTGAGTTAAAGAAGTTAGTGAAGAAACAGAAGACTGACATTCAGTTTTGTACTCCTAAGAAGGCAGGGCCAGATTAAGAGCATCATGGGCCTGGTGCTGACAATTTTGGTGGGCCTTTTTATGGAAATAAAAAAATGATATGCCAAACAATTATTTGTTAAAACAAATCAAATATTTAAACAAATTACATTAAATAGAGAGGGGGTGAGAGAGAAAGAGAGGGATGAGAGAAAGAGGAAGGGTTAGAGAAAGGAAGGGTGAGAGAGAGAGGGGGGGGTAAAGGGGTGAAAGATAAAGGAAGGTTTAGAGAAGGAGGATGGGGGTGAGAGAGAAAGAGAGAGGGTGAGAGAGAGAGAGGGAGGGGTAATAGAGAGAGGGAGGGGTAATAGAGAGAGGGGGTGAGAGAGAAAGAGAGAGAGAGGAAGGGTAAGAGAGAGAGAAAGGAAGGGTGTGAGAGAGATAGAGAGGGGTTAGAGAGAGGGGGTGAAAGAAAGAGAGAGAGAGAGGGAAGTGAGAGGGAGAGGGTCAGAGAGAGAAAGAGAGAGAGAGAGGAAGGGTAAGAGAGAGAGAAATAGTGAGAGAGAGAGTGGGGATGAGTGGGGGGGGGGTAAGAGAGAGAGACGGGGTGAGAAAGAGAGAGAGAGGGGGTGAAAGAGAGAGAGGGAATGAGAGAGAGAGGGAGGGGGAAGAGAGAGTGGGGAGTGAAAGAGAGGATGAGAGAGAGAGAGCCTTTAGGTAGTAATGTGGCGCGCATAATGCGCCATGGCAAACTGTGGGTGGAGCCACATTATAGTAAAAGTGAGAGAGGCTGCCCTACACGCGATGCATGTGGGCACGTGGGCACTCTGTCACATCTGCTTGACGTGAATAGAGCCTTACACTTACCCACTATGTAACAGAGGTATTTACTATGACAGACCCATCTCTGCTAATCTCTGCATCTTTACCTACCCCCTCTCAGTACACCTGTGCATTCTAAACCTCCCTGTTAACCTCTGCACCCCAAATCGTCCCCTGCACCCCAAACCCCCTCATCTCTGCTTAACTCAACATGCCTTTGCTCATTTTTGCACACCCCCTCTTTGGTTATGTTTGCCCTCCAAACTGTAATCCCTTCTTTGTCACCTCTGAACAACACACCTCATCCATCTGCTCACCTTTTCAGTACAGGCTGATGGCAGGCTCAGTGACTGTGAGAGGCAGGGCTTGTTGCACATACCTAATGTCGGCAGCATTCAACAAAAGTGATGGAGAACCGGGGCTCAGGGACCAGGGCTCAGGGGGTTTGACATACCTATGAATGCTCATACAATTTACTTATCAATGCCGCCCATGAATTACATATCAATGCTGTTGTAATTTACATATCAATGCACACACACACTGCACACAGAGCAGGGCTGGGCAGCACTAGTGACTCACTCACACCACTGGTCTGGGCCTATCCTAAGAAAGGGGCTTGGAGCTGCAGCTCCAAAAGCCCCTATGGTAATTTAGCCCTGTAAGTAGGTAAAAAGTGTTCCAAAAGAGGACTACTGTTCTAAAGCTAGGTAAAGCATGATTAAACAGGAACTGGCCAAATTTGGATACTACTGTAGCCCCTTCTGTTCAACAGTAGCCGATTGCTACACTGGCTTCTGTGAAATGGTCCTGCTGGAAAACTAGCATTTGATCAGCAGCTCCAGCGCTGATCACTGTGTTCTGATGGGGGGAGTCCCAGCTGTCTGAATACAATAATGCAGCAGGGGAGATCACTGCATCCTCATCACTTGTGTAAATGCAGGAATCTGTACGTTTTTTTCGTTCAGCCACTTAAAGGATAAGTTCCCTTTTTAATAAAAAATAATAAATGCACATTTTTTCACAGGTAAAAAAAAATGTGCATTTATTATTTTTGGTTTCTGAAGTCTCTAAAGCATTGCAGCAGAGAATAGTAGATGCTGGTGCCATGCATGTCTTCTGCAGACCTGTGTATAATCTGACAGGAAGACTCAATTAACTACCTTGGCGCTGCATAGCATGGTAGTTCATTGAAAATGTCAAGCAGACAGTGGCAAAGGCTGTAGTGACTTGCAATTTTCCTTTCACAGAGGACTGTGAGTGAGTGACGCAGCCGGGCATTTTTTTTAAACTGTGACAGCTAGCAGAGGGAGAAGATCCCCCGCTAGCTGTCACAATGGAAGATCAGGGGATGCAGGGCCGGTCCGATCACACCATGTTATATGTTAAACCCTGAATATGGGTGTAACATGTAACATGGTACAAAAGGTGAACTTATCCTTTAACTCTCCCTAGCAAAAACATCCCGGGACTTACTGTCCTTAATCTTTGGTTGCTCACAAAGGGGTAGAGATTCTGGAGGGTTTTTCAGATGTGGTCACGCTGCGCATTGTCACATACAGTGGGGATCTAAAATTTGTATTAATGTGCATAAAGAAGCCAAGGAAATATGGAAAAATCTCCAAAAGGCATCAAATTACAGATTAGACATTCTTATAATATGTCAACAAAAGTTTTTCCATCATTTACGCTTTCAAAATAACAGAAAAGAAAAAAATGGCGTCGGCAAAAGTTTGGGCACCCTGCAGAGTTAATATCTTGTACTGCCCCCTTTGGCAAGTATCACAGCTTGTAAATGCTTTTTGTAGCCAGCCAAGAGTCTTTCAATTCTTGTTTGAGGTATCTTTGCCCATTCTTCCTCACAAAAGTCTTCCTGTTCTTTGAGATTTCTGGGCTGCCTGTCACGCACTGCTCTTTTAAGATCTATCCATAGATTTTCAATTATGTTGAGGTCAGGAGATTGTGAAGGCCATGGCAAAACCTTCAGTTTACGCCTCTTGATGTAATCCCCTGTGGATTTCGAGGTGTGTTTAGGATCATTATCCATTTGTAGAAGTCATCCTCTCTTTAACTTCAGCTGTTTCACAGATGGCATCAAGTTACCATCCAAAATTTGCTGAAATTTTATTGAATCAATTTTTCCTTCTACTCGTGAGATGTTCCCTGATCCACCCCCATGCTTAACAGTTGGACAGAGGTTCTTTTCATTAAATTCTGTGCCCCTTCTTCTCCAAACGTACCTCATTCCGGCCAAAAAGTTCACTTTTAACCTCATCGGTCCACAGAGCTTGTTTCCAAAATGCATCAGGCATGTCTATATGTTCATTTGCAAAGTTCAAACGCTGATTTTTGTGGGGAGGATGTAGAAGAGGTTTTCTTCTGATGACTCTTCCATGAAGACCATATTTGTACAAGTATCTCTTTATAGTGGAATAGTGTACCATAACTTCAGTCAGTGTCTGCCAGATCTTTCTGGAGGGATTGTGCAGTCAAACGTGGGTTTTGAATGGTTTTTCTCACAATCCTGCGAGCTGTTCTGTCTGATATTTTTCTTGGTCTTCCAGATCTTGCTTTAACTTCCACTGTTCCTGATGACTGCCATTTCTTAATTACATTCCGAACACAGGATATTGACATATGAAAACGCTTTGCTATCTTCTTATAGCCTTCTCCAGCTTTGTGAGCATCAACTATTTTCAGTTTCAGTTTTCTAGACAACTGCTTAGAAGATCCCATGGTGCTGATTGTTGGGGCAAGGTCAGATGAGTCTGGGCATTTAAAACCTTTGAGATTGACATTACCTGGTCTTCCCAGATGATGATTGAGAACAATCCATGACACTGGCAGGTCTCAGCCTTGCAAATGGGGCAGTGCATGCTATAAATTCTGCAGGGTGCCCAAACTTTTGCAGACAGCATTTTTTTGTTTTCTGTAATTTTGAAAGTGTCAATGATGGAAATAAAATCTAACTTTTGTTGACATATTATAAGAATGTCTAATCTGTAATTTGATGCCTTTTGGAGATTTTTCCATCTTTCCTGGCTTCTTTATGCACATTAATACAAATTTTTACCTGGGGTGCCCAAACTTTCGATCCCCACTGTATCTGGTCAGTGAGCCTGACGTGTAGAATAGATCCTCTGGTACAGCACCAGCATGGGGGTTACTGATATGGAGACAGAAGCCACAAGAGCAGGAAGACATGGGAGCACCTGCAATCAGTCCAGTAATCTGTGTGGCAGCAATCAGCAGGAGGATGTGCAGCAGACAGGCTGGTGGTAGGTAAGCTGGCACAGAGCTGTGGCAGACTGAAAAAGCAGCTGAAGCAGACTGGATGTGCAAATGCAGAGTCAGACGAGCCAGGTCGGTAACGTTCAAGTAGATAGAGCAGAGACAGTAAGCAGAAGAAGAATCCAAAAACAAGCCGAGGTTGGGGTATTAAGCAGACAAACTTAAGTCAGTAGCAAGCCGGATCAGAATCAGAGATCAGTACAGGAAACAGGAGTAACACACAGAAGCTCCAGACCAAAAAGCAACAAGTCCATACTGCAGCCAGTTTAAATAGTCCCCCTGGTGCCAGCATCAGCGAGAGGCGAGTCCACCAGCGTGAGTCCCAGCCCAGGCCAGCAGTGGCATCGGAGCTGCCGCGCCGCTGGCCTTTACTGCAGTGCACTGGTTGCTATCGCCGTCCAGCGTCTAGCAACCAGTGACATCACCTGAGGAGGAGAGCGAGGCCCCAGCATTCACTGCGGAGCCTCCTTCCTCCTCTGCTGTGTGCCGAGTGGAGTGTTGGCTCCACCTACCTCCTCCCTCCAGCTACTCCAGGCCAGGCCAGCACAATGAGTCCTGAGTGTCAGCCTAAAAACGTGAGTAGGAGCAGTTCTGGGGACCCTGGTGTGGGATGGGGGGCTCTGTGGGGACCCTGATGTGAGGGGGGCTCTGTGGGGACCCTGATGTGAGGGGGGGTTCTGTGGGGACCCTGATGTTAGGGGGGCTCTGTGAGGACCCTGATGTATGGGGGGGCTCTGTGGGGACCCTGATGTGAGGGGGGCTCTGTGGGGACCCTGATGTGGGGTGGGGGTGCTCTGTGGGGACCCTGATGTGGGGGGCTCTGTGGGAACCCTGATGTGGGGGGCTCTGTGGGGACCCTGATGTGGGGGAGGGGCTCTGTGGGGACCCTGATGTGGGGGGGCTCTGTGGGGACCCTGATGTGAGGGGGGGCTCTGTGGGGACCCTTATGTAGGGGGGCTCTGTGGGGACCCTGATTTGGGGGGCTCTGTGGGGAACCTGATGTGAGGGGGCTCTTTGTGGTCCCTGATGTGAGGTGGGGGGTGCTCTGTTGGGATCCTCATGTGAGGCGGGGCTCTGTGGGGACCCTGATGTGAGGGGGGCTCTGTGGGGACCCTGATGTAAGGAGGGGCTCTCTGGGGACCCTGATGTAAGGAGGGGGCTCTCTGGAGACCCTGATGTAAGGAGGGAGCTCTCTGGGGACACTAATGTGAGGGGGGTTCTCTGGGGACCCTGATGTCAGGGGGGGGCTCTCTGGGGACCCTGATGTAAGGACGGGGGCTCTCTGGGGACCCTGATGTGGGGGGGCTCTCTAGGGACCCTGATGTGAGGGGGACTCTCTAGGGACCCTGATGTAAGGAGGGAGCTCTCTGGGGACCCTGATGTGAGGGGGGGCTCTCTGGGGTCCCTGATGTAAGGGGGTCTCTGGGGACCCTGATGTAAGGAGGGGGCTCTCTGAGGACACTGATGTGAGGGGGGCTCTCTAGGGACCCTGATGTGAGGGGGGGGGGGCTCTGTGGGGACCCTGATGTAAGGTGGGGGCTCTCTGGGGAGCCTGATGTAAGGAGGGGGCTCTCTGGGAACCTTGATGCAAGGAATGGACCCTCTGGAGACCCTGATGTGAGGGGGGCTCTCTCTGGACCCTGATGTGAGGGGGGGCTCTCTGGGGACCCTGATGTAAGGAGGGGGCTCTCTGGGGACCCTGATGTGGGGGGGCTCTCTAGGGACCCTGATGTGGGGGGGCTCTCTAGGGACCCTGATGTGAGGGTGACTCTCTGGGGACCCTGATGTAAGGAGGGAGCTCTCTGGGGACCCTGATGTGAGGGGGGCTCTCTGGGGACCCTGATGTAAGGAGGGGGCTCTCAGGGGACCCTGTTGTGAGGGGGGCTCTGTGGGGTCCCTGATGTGAGGGGGGCTCTCTGGGGACCCTGATGTAAGGAAGGGGCCGTCTGGGGACCCTGATTTAAGGAAGGGAACCCTCTGGGGACCCTAATGTGAGGGTGGGCTCTCGGGGGACCCTGATGTGAGTAGGGGGCTCTCTGGGGACCCTGATGTAAGGAGGGGGCTCTCTGGGGACCCTGAAGAAAGGAGGGGGCTCTCTGGGGACCCTGATGTGAGGGGGGGCTCTCTGGGGACCCTGATGTGAGGGGGGCTCTCTGGGGACCCTGATGTAAGGAAGGGCTCTCTGGGGACCCTGATGTAAGGAGGGGGCTCTCAGGGGACCCTGATGTAAGGAAGGGACCCTCTGGGGACCCTGATTTGAGGCGGGGCTCTCTGGGGACCCTGATGTGAGGAGAGGACACTCTGGGGACCTTGATGTAAGGAGGGGGCTCTCTGGGGAACCTGATGTGAGGGGGGCTCTCTGTGGACCCTGATGTAAGGAGGGGCTCTGTAGGGACCCTGATGTAAGGAGGGGGCTCTCATGGGACCCTGATGTAAGGAAGGGATCCTCTGGGGACCCTGATGTAAGGAGGGGGCTCTCTGGGGACCCTGATGTAAGGAGGGGGCTCTCTGGGGACCCTGATGTAAGAAAAGGGCTCTCTGGGGACCCTGATGTAATGAGTGGGGCTCTGGGGACTCTGATATAAGTGGTTGGGCTCTCTGGGGGACCCTGGTGTAAGGGGGGCTCTCTGGGGACCCTGATGTAATGAGGGGGGCTCTAGGGACCCATATGTAAGTGAGGGGGCTCTTTGTGGACCCTGATGTGAGGTGGGGGTGCTCTGTGGGGACCCTCATGTGAGGCGGGCTCTGTGGGGACCCTGATGTGGGGGGGCTCTGTGGGGACCCTGATGTGAGGGGGGCTCTGTGGGGACCCTGATGTAAGGAGGGGCTCTCTGGGGACCCTGATGTAAGGAGGGGGCTCTCTGGGGAAACTGATGTAAGGAGGGAGCTCTCTGGGGACACTGATGTGAGGGGGGCTCTCTGGGGACCCTGATGTCAGGGGGGGCTCCCTGGGGACCCTGATGTAAGGAGGGGGCTCTCTGGGGACACCGATGTGAGGGGGGCTCTCTGCGGACCCTGATGTCAGGGGGGCTCTGTGGGGATCCTGATGTAAGGAGGGGCTCTCTGGGGACCCTGATGTAAGGAGGGGGTCTCTGAAGACCCTGATGTAAGGAGGGGTCTCTGGGGACCCTGATGTAAGGAGGGGGCTCTCTGAGGACACTGATGTGAGGGGGGCTCTCTGGGGACCGTGATGTGAGGGGGGGCTCTGTGGGGACCCTGATGTAGGGCGAGGGCTCTCTGGGGAGCCTGATGTAAGGAGGGGGCTCTCTGGGAACCTTGATGCAAGGAAGGGACCCTCTGGAGACCCTGATGTGAGGGGGGCTCTCTGGGGACCCTGATATAAAGAGAGGGCTCTCTGGGGACCCTGATGTGAGGGGGCTCTCTCGGGACCCTGATGTGAGGGAGGGGCTCTCTAGGGACCCTGATGTAAGGAGGGAGCTCTCTGGGAACCCTGATGTGAGGGGGGGCTCTCTGGGGACCATGGTGTATGGAGGGGGCTCTCTGGGGACCGTGATGTGAGGGGGGCTCTCTGGGGACCCTGATGTAAGGAGGGGGCTCTCTGGGGTCCCTGATGTGAGGGGGGCTCTTTGGGGACCCTAATGTAAGGAAGGGGCCCTCTGGGGACCCTGATTTAAGGAAGGGACCCTCTGGGGACACTGATGTGAGGGTGGGCTCTCTGGGGACCCTGATGTGAGGAGGGGGCTCTCTGGGGACCCTGATGTAAAGTGGGGCTCTGTAGGGACCCTGGTGTAAGGAGGGGGCTCTCTGGGGACCCTGATGTGAGGAGGGGACTCTCTGGGGACCCTGATATAAGGAGGAGGCTCTTTGGGGACCCTGATGTGAGGGGGGCTCTCTGTGGACCCTGATGAAAGGAGGGGCTCTGTAGGGACCCTGATGTAAGGAGGGGGCTCTCAGTGGACCCTGATGTAAGGAAGGGATCCTCTGGGGACCCTGATGTAAGGAGGGGGCTCTCTGGGGACCCTGATGTAAGGAGGGGGCTCTCTGGGAACCCTGATGTAAGGAGGGGGCTCTCTGGGGACCCTTATGTAAGAAAAGGTCTCTCTGGGGACCCTGATGTAATGAGTGGGGCTCTGGGGACTCTGATTTAAGTGGTTTGGCTCTCTGGGGACCCTGGTGTAAGGGGGGCTATCTGGGGACCCTGATGTAATGAGGGGGGCTCTAGGGACCCATATGTAATTGGGGGGGCTCTCTGGGGACCCTGATGTAAGGAGAGGGGGCTATCTTGTGACCCTGATGTAACAAGGAGGGTGCTGGGGTCCATGATGTAAGGAGGGGGCTCTCTGGGGACCCTGATGTAATGAGGGGGGCTCTGGGGACTCAGATATAAGTGGTTGGGCTCTCTGAGGGACCCTGATGTAAGGGGGGCTCTCTGGGGACCCTGATGTAATGAGGGGGGCTCTAGGGACCCATATGTAAGTGAGGGGGCTCTTTGTGGACCCTGATGTGAGGTGGGGGGTGCTCTGTGGGGACCCTCTTGTGAGGCGGGCTCTGTGGGGACCCTGATGTGGGGGGGCTCTGTGGGGACCCTGATGTAAGGGGGGGGCTCTGTGGGGACCCTGATGTAAGGAGGGGCTCTCTGGAGACCCTGATGTAAGGAGGGGAACTCTGGGGACCCTGATGTAAGGAGGGGGTCTCTGGGGACCCTGATGTAAGGAGGGGGCTCTCTGAGGACACTGATGTGAGGGAGCTCTCTGGGGACACTGATGTGAGGGGGGCTCTCTGGGGACCCTGATGTCAGGGGGGGCTCCCTGGGGACCCTGATGTAAGGAGGGGGCTCTCTGGGGACACCAATTTGAGGGGGGCTCTCTGGGGACCCTGATGTCAGGGGGGCTCTGTGGGGATCCTGATGTAAGGAGGGGCTCTCTGGGGACCCTGATGTAAGGAGGGGAACTCTGGGGACCCTGATGTAAGGAGGGGGTCTCTGGGGACCCTGATGTAAGGAGGGGGCTCTCTGAGGACACTGATGTGAGGGGGGCTCTCTGGGGACCGTAATGTGAGGGGGGGCTCTGTGGGGACCCTGATGTAGGGCGAGGGCTCTCTGGGGAGCCTGATGTAAGGAGGGGGCTCTCTGGGAACCTTGATGCAAGGAAGGGACCCTCTGGAGACCCTGATGTGAGGGGGGCTCTCTGGGGACCCTGATATAAAGAGGGGGCTCTCTGGGGACCCTGATGTGAGGGGGCTCTCTTGGGACCCTGATGTGAGGGAGGGGCTCTCTAGGGACCCTGATGTAAGGAGGGAGCTCTCTGGGAACCCTGATGTGAGGGGGGGCTCTCTGGGGACCATGGTGTATGGAGGGGGCTCTCTGGGGACAGTGATGTGAGGGGGGCTCTCTGGGGACCCTGATGTAAGGAGGGGGCTCTCAGGGGGCCCTGATGTGAGGGGGGCTCTTTGGGGACCCTGATGTAAGGAAGGGGCCCTCTGGGGACCCTGTTTTAAGGAAGGGACCCTCTGGGGACACTGATGTGAGGGTGGGCTCTCTGGGGACCCTGATGTGAGGAGGGGGCTCTCTGGGGACCCTGATGTAAGGTGGGGCTCTGTAGGGACCCTGGTGTAAGGAGGGGGCTCTCTGGGGACCCTGATGTGAGGAGGGGACTCTCTGGGGACCCTGATATAAGGAGGGGGCTCTCTGGGGACCCTGATGTGAGGGGGGCTCTCTGTGGACCCTGATGAAAGGAGGGGCTCTGTAGGGACCCTGATGTAAGGAGCGGGCTCTCAGTGGACCCTGATGTAAGGAAGGGATCCTCTGGGGACCCTGATGTAAGGAGGGGGCTCTCTGGCGACCCTGATGTAAGGAGGGGGCTCTCTGGGAACCCTGATGTAAGGAGGGGGCTCTCTGGGGACCCTGATGTAAGAAAAGGTCTCTCTGGGGACCCTGATGTAATGAGTGGGGCTCTGGGGACTCTGATTTAAGTGGTTTGGCTCTCTGGGGACCCTGATGTAAGGGGGGCTCTCTGGGGACCCTGATGTAATGAGGGGGGCTCTACGGACCCATATGTAATTGGGGGGGGCTCTCTGGGGACCCTGATGTAAGGAGAGGGGGCTATCTTGTGACCCTGATGTAACAAGGAGGGTGCTGGGGTCCATGATGTAAGGAGGGGGCTCTCTGGGGACCCTGATGTAATGAGTGGGGCTCTGGGGACACTGATGTAATAAAGAGAGGGCTCTGGGGGCCCTGATGCATGGGAGGGTTGCTCGTGGGACCTTAATATAGGGGGTGGTGGCTCAGGGCACCTTAATGTAAAGGGGGTGGCTCTGGAGACCCTGGAGTAAGGGGGAGGGTTACTCTGGGGACCCCTAAGTAAGGGGGTGACTCTAGTGACATAAGGGGGAAGGGTCTTTGATGTAAGGGGGAGAACTCTGATAAAGAGGGGGGATGGGGATTTATGATATAAGGGGGGACATTCATGTAAACTAGGGGGCTTGTCCTGACTGCAGCACTCTATCTGTTGTTTTGTCTGATAGACTGGCTTTTGATAAACAGTCCTGCAGTATTCTGTCAGCCCATGCAGCCAGTGACTGCAATGCTGATCAGTGTATTATGACAGTGGGGGAATCCTGCTGTCAGAATATACAAACACAACAGAGAGGATATCCCCATTCACCTTGAATGTGTGGATGGGGAAATGTATTCAGTTTATTTTGTTCAGCTGGCTAGCTTAACCTCCCTGGTGGTCTGATTATGTCCAGATTTCTGTGCTAAAAAGTGCTACATTGTTTTGCATGGAAATCTGTTGTTTTACATTTTAAAACTCACCTTCCCCTGCGATCCCCCACCATCCTCCCCCGCCATCCTTCCGCTGTCCTCCCGCTGTGTGCTCGGCCGATGCCGACACCTGTCTTCCGGTTCCCTTCCCTGCGAGCGTTGTGGCGCAGGGGGGTGGAACCGGCGGCAAATTCAAAAATGTAAATACACTAAATGACATGATACAAAGCTGTGATCCTAACAGATTACACTGTATCATGCCATTTTACCGCAGGAGTTCACCTGGTGACTTTTCCAGTGCCCTGCCTGTGCTTTTCCAGTTCTTTGTGCCTGGAAAATATAAAACGACCATAGCGTCCAAAAAGCATTATTTTTGCAGTGGAGATCCAATTGATATAGAATTTAGGATGAAAGCAGAAGAAGAAGAAGAAGAAGCGACATATGTGGGGGTTGATCAGCAGTATATGGAGGAGGATGGAATAACTGGGACATTTATAGAGGTGGACACTCCTACAGAGATCAGCACAGTACCGCAATACGGATTATATATATAAGCAGTGGATATCGAGGGAACCCCAAATAGAAGTCCCCATCAGAGAAGGAGGAACCCATCATCCCCAACCTTGAGTGGTTACTATCTAAAGTGCCTATATTGGTGCGATGTGAGGTGAGCGGCCATTGCACCTAGTTTTTGGATTTCTTGCTCACCCCGGGCGACACTATCTGGATTTCACAAAAGTCACTTTGATCCATTTATGAAATAATCACCATCAGTAACTTTATTTTTATGGTGCACATGGACTTTATTTATTATTATTAAGATATACCATTTTTTTTACAGAGTGTGAAGCACTTGTTTGCACAAAGACTTTATTTATTTATTTATGTATTTATATCAATTGTATTTACTCATGGATTCCTCTTTTAAAGTTTATTGAGCATTTCACATTTGTGCATTTTATATATTTATTTATTCACCTTATATTTCATCTGGCACTTGAGTACATCTTATTGGGACACACCTATATCTCACCGCTCTTTCACATATCTAGTGGTGTGATTGTTGCACCCTGCACCTGAAAATTTTTTCAGTTTTTCACTGTGAATTTATTGATTTTTACTTGCAATATTTTCGTTGTATGGATGTTTTCTATATAATTGCAACATTTGTCACTTGATGCGTTTTTTTCTATCCACCTACATTGGGATTTGATGCGTTTTTTGCACATCATACTTTGCCAGCTTGTCACGTTGGAACTTTTCCAATTTTACTGGCTATATTCATTTTCTTTGTTATGTGGAGGCATCATACTTAGCTATTAGTAGTGGTCATTTGCTGCGTTTTTTCTATCATTTGGATTTGATGCAATTTTTGCACAACGTTTTGTATGCTTTATTCTACTAGTCTTTAGTTTCACATTCACTTGAGCACTTTAAGAAACTAGCGCTGATTCACCATATATACCTTGATTTTTTTGTCATACACCCTCTTGTTGTCCTCCTGCGCCTTTGTGACAGCTTCCTGTAACAATGAGAGAATGAGAGAAAAAATCCAGAGTACTCTGGATGGCCGGAACAGAGGATTCAGAAACAAGATCAGGTAAGAAGGCAGGGCCGTCTTTAACACAGGGGAAAAGGGGCAGCTGCCCCGGGCCCAGTTATTGTTGTGGGGCCCAAAGCAGCTGCCTCTTGAGCCCCCACTGCTTGCAAACAGTTGAATTCAGGTGGGCCCAAAAAAATGTTTGCCCAGGGTCCAATCAATATTAAAGACGGCCCTGTAAGAAGGTAGGATGAAATCCATAATTAGCAAAAAATGGGGACTGCTTGGTGGCAGAATGACTGACATTGTTGTATGTGAACTCTGCTAACGGTAGTAGTGGCATCCAGTCGTCCTGGACAAAGGATGTGAAGCACCGGATGTATTGTTCCAGAGTTTGATTAGTCTGCTCTGTCTGCCCATTGGTTTGGGGATGATAAGCTGATGATGTCTTCCCTGACATTGCCCCCTCCCTATGGAGAACCTCCGGATGCCCAACTGGCTACTCTTTTGTGGGCAGCTATGAAAGAATGCACAAATCAAGTCCGCTGCATGCACATTATGTATGGGTTCCCAAGAACTCTCTTCTGGACCACAACCCTTCCATTTGACCAAATACTGTATCTAACCCCTCTTCTCCTGCAGTCTAAGATGACCTCAATCTCAAACATGTGTGTGCCCGCGCCGATGTGCAAGTGCATTCGCCTTTGCACGTTCCCTGGTCCACAACCATGTAAATTTGCCTGGACAGTTGCTGGCTTGCATGTGCACATATATATGCGCCGCAAACCTCCACCTGTACGGGCATGTCTTCCCTGACAGCCATTCTGCAAAACATTGTCACAAGGACTCTGGGGGAACAGTACTAAAGCCCGTCATATGATACCATGGGTTTCAGAAAAACATAAACTTAAAAGGAAATTGTTGGTTCACCGTGCTAGATCTTCGGTCTAGATACTACCAAGTTCCAATGGCCCCTGAAGATCAGGGAAAGCCAGCCTTTATATCTCCTTTGGGCTTCTATCACATGTTACAAGGCAATAAAGGTGCACTTGCAACATTCCAAAGGTTAATGAAAAGAGATTTAGGTAATCTAGTACCCAGGGAATGTCTTGTGTACCTTGATGACATTTGTGTGTTTGGGGCTACATTAGAAGAGCATTAAGAACAACTTTTGCGAGTATTACATCACCTAAAAGAAGAGGGACTGAAATAGTCAACAGACAAGTGCAGATTCTGCAGGTCATCAGTCACCTATGTGGGTCACATTAGGGTTTATTTACTAAAGCTAAAGAGGGCAAAATTAAGCCTCGTACACACACACCGATTGTTGGCCGTGAATTTTCAGCCAACGTCCGATTGTCGGCTTGTTAGTATGATGCTTCCGACAACCAACTGTGACTTTTCGGCCGAACAAAATCTGGTGTGCATGCTATAAAATTTTTGTTGGCCATCACCAGAACGGCCAATTGTTCTTCAGTCAGTACAGATTTCGGCAGACAAAAATGTGATGAGCAAGACTGGGCATGCTCAGAGAAGAAAAAACACACGAAAAGTAAATCAGCACATGACATCACTTCTGCAGTTGGTTGTTGTTGGCCGACAAAATTCGTGTGCAGTCTAGAGCACATTTCAACCAACACAACAACACTGGACAAAAGACGGCCGATCGGTCGGCCAACAATCGGTGCGTGTGTACGAGGCTTTAGTCACAATTCTGCAGAGAAACAGCAGAATATCAGCTTCCAGGTTTTATTGCTAAAGCCTAACTAAACAAGCTGCTCAATGGTGAACTGGCCTCAGCCTCAGAGTATTACAGAGGTACATTCTTTCCTCGTATTTTGTGGATACTAGCACGGATTAGTACAAGGTTATTCAAAAGTGGCCAAAGCTCTCCATGACCTATTGAAGAATGACTTTAATGGCAGAATAAACAATGTAATATAAAACAATACATGCTTTATTTGTACAAAAATTCCTTTAAACCATCTTTACAAAAAAGGCTTGAATTCTGGCATTGTGATACTCCAGGTGAAATTAAACAATCACAATACCCATGGGATTGATTAAATGTATCAACTTTTTACAAAAATGCCCCCTGCCAGGGGAGGCTGACTTGTTTCAATTTGTTCCTTGCAAATTTTCTTCAAGGGGAAGGGTAATGAAATCTATAAAAGATTATGTGATATATCATGATGAACAAACTGTATTAAAAAAAATTATACATATCCATTGTTATATTGAAATGTACACTTACATAGCATATACCTGTATGTAACCAATACATGTAAGCCAGAATAGTTAAAATAATTACCATCTCTTCAGTGCTTCAGATCCCCCAGGGGAGCCCACAAGGACAACAAATAAGAAAACATGGGAACATGTACATGTCAGTTGCCATGTTGAAGATTTGCAAGGAATACATTAAAGATTTGCAAGGAATAAAGTAAAAAACATCGGGTTCCCCTGGCATGGTGTATTTTTTGTCAAAACATTTTAACAGCTGATTTATACATTTAAGCATAATGGTATTGTAGTGGTTTAATGTCACCTGGAGTAAGTATGATGATGCCAGAATATGATCATTTTATGTAAAGATATTTTTTATTAATTTTTAACATTTTAAATGATTTTTTTTGGACAAAAAAAGTATTCATTGTTTTATATAGGTTTATTTAGCCTTTACCAGTCCAATGGGAGAAAACAGAACTGTTTGTAGTTGTATCAGGGATGCTGGCAAGACATACTGTAGCTCTTGATAGACCTATTGCTTAAATATGTCTTCTATATGTCCTTTTGGGGTCCACTGGGCTTCTGCATTTAAAGAGGCTTTCACTCAATTAAAGAAGAAGCTGACAGAAACACCAGTCTTAGCATTTGCTAATGCCCAGAAGCTGTATGTGCTCCATGTGAATGCTATAATTGGCATGCAGGTACTGCCATAAACTATATTCAACTCCAATGTAAGGTAAATGAAAGAGGCTTCAGCTCAGAACCCAGCCTATAGGTCACACCAATTAGCCAAAACCTCACTCCTAGTAAGCGCATCTACCCAGTCCACAAATTGTAGCTCTTGGTGCCTATTTGGGCCATTGTTGATAAGCTACATGATTATCTGCATGGAGCTATGTTTGAAATAAAAACTGATAATAATCTTTTGACATGAGTCCTAACCACATCCAAACTGGATGTCACAGGACAGCCTCACCCAATTATCAATATATCCTGATGTACAAACCTGCCTCAAAGAACACTATCTAGACGTGCAGGATTAGCTTCTGTTACCAAAAACAGGAAATAGGAAGATTCCCAATAGGGCTGTGTGTATATGGCTGCAATAGCTGAAGATCAAGTGGCCTTTTCTAAAATGTCGCTGATAGACTCCATAGAAGATAGACCAGAAGCTATGTCAGACATGTTTGCCTACCCTGCATTTGAGAACTTCTCCATATCTCCACAGCTAATGATAAGGAGTCAAAGGCTGACCCCCTAATTGGACTTCTGTATAGGGCCATTAGTGCCAAAGACCAAGAGATGTTGAAGAAGTCTCTACCTACCGAGTGCGGTCAGTTTCTAAGAGATTGGGAAAAATTTGATTCAGACAAAGGACTGCTCTATCATGTGTATTGTATCATGACCAAACTGATAGACAACATATGATTCTCCCATATTGCTTCTGAAAGATGGTTTTCAGAAGTCTTCATGATCACCGTGGCCATCTGGGACCTGGGGAAACTTACGGCCTAGTTCAAGACTATAGCTATTGGCCCAAAATTAGAGATACTAGTCTATGTTAAAATTTCCTCAGATGTTTACAGGGGAAAGCGCTTCAAGTTTGAGCCACTCCAATATGGCACTTACAGAGTTTGGATCTAATGGAATTTATCTGTATATATATTCTCTGCATTGATTTAGGGGAATTGGAAATGTACTTGTGGTGACCAACAACTTTACCTGATACACCCATGCTTTTCTTACCAAGGATCATAGGGCACCTACAGTCATTAAAGTGCTTTGGGAAAAGTATTTTATCCATTACAGCCTACCTAACAAGTTGCACTGAGATCAGGGCAAAGATTTTGAGAGCAAGCTAATTAAAGAGCTACTTCAGCTGCTGAACATCCACAAAAGTTGAACCATCCCTTTTAACCTTGAGGCTTTCCCTGAGAGATTCAACATGATCTTGCTTGCTATACTAGGAACCCTACAGGCTGATGGCAAGCGTACCTGGAGTCGTTTGAAGCCACAGTCAATGTTTATAACACCACTAGACATGAGAGTACATGATTCTCCCCCAAATTACCAGGGAAACCAAGATTCCTCAGCAAAACTCAATCGCCGGGTCTGCCACCTACACTCTCAGATCAAAGTTTCTTTTGTTTTGCTGACCTCGGATGCCTGAAGCCACCTAAGCTTTCTTGTATGCTGTCTTCAGATTATTCCTTAGGCAATCTCCATACTCCCTGGGGGCTGTCACAGATGTCTAGTCTAGGGACATGCCGAATGCCAGGTCAACGGGTAGCCAGGCCTCTCTCCAGAAAATGAGCATGAAGGGGAATCATTCTTTATACTGTTGTAAGCATGTACAACTGCAGAGTTATGTCTGCTCCAGTGTTGTTCCTTCTCATCAGGGAGCATTCCAAGCATATCTAATAGGGTGTGGTTGAATCATTCAGGTTGTGGATCTCCTTGCGGGTTATAAGGGGTTGTTCTGAACTTCTGAATATCCAAAAGGTCTAGCAGCTTTTTAAGGAGTCAACATTCAAAGTCTCTTTCTTGGTCAAAGTGGATACATTGAGGCAGGCCATAATGCCAGAATGGACTTCTCTGCCAGAACTTTGGCCATTGTGGATGCTTACTGGTCTTTGGTCGGAATTGCCTAAGCATACCAGGTGAAGTAGTCGGCTACCACCAGTATATTCTCCTGTGCACTGGAATCAGCACAGAAAGTCAATTCACACCAAGTCCATTGGTCCATGGCTTGGAGGAGGCTCATCAGGGTGGGTCTGGTGGGTAAAGTTTTTCTCTGTATGCATTATATGCAGGATTGACAGTAGCTTTTGACTTCAGCCAGTTTGAAAGTCCCTTCATGCCATAAATGACTATGATCATAATGCAAAGCAGCCAACATGGCCTCTCTATGCTCTTCCATCAGGCATGGATTGTCTTTTTTTTTTTTTTTGGATCGTCCAAGAGGCCCCTTTGGTAGACTACCCCATCATACTGCTACAACTGATCCTATTCCTTATAAACCAGATGAACTTGGGTAGGCCTTCGTCTCTTACTTGGGAAAAGTCACAATAGTACATGAGGACAACTGCAACTGAGACTGCAATGGCTTTATCCCCTGTCACTACTTTGGCTCTATTCTTTGGCACAAGGCCTGTATACCTTCTTATGTCAGTTAAGTAAATTCTTTGAAGGGAGTCCCTGAGTCATAGGGTCTCCTCAACAGGGCATTGGCATCTCTGTTCCTGAACCTTGGGCGATACCTCAGTCTGAAACAGAAACCCAATAGGGCAGCCAAACACCTATCCCCAGTGGCATTCAACTTGGCTGTGGTAAGTATGTGAGTGTGTTATTGTCAGTTTTGACCATGAAGTCTGCACCATACAAGTAATCTTTCAGTTTATCCACCGCTTCCTACTTCAAGACCAAGAGCTCTAACTTGTGTGTGGCATGGTTCTTCTCAGCAAGAAAGTAAAACTTCTGCTCACATACGCAACTGGTGACAAGTACCCACTATGCTCTTGACACAACACCCCGCCTAATCTGTCTCCACAGACATCAACATGTAGTTTGCAGGGTTTAGTTGGGTCAACATAGACTAGAACAGGGCTAAGCTCCTCTTCAGATGACAGAAGGCCTGCCCACACGGATCAGTCCACTGGTGTTAGATTGATTCCCAAGGCTTCCTAGTTCTTCTATTTTTTTTGGGTTTCTTTCAGTAAGTCTGTGCCATCTTCCTCATCTTCACTCTTCAGCAGCTCGTTGAGGGATCTGGCTATTTTGGCGAATCACTTCACAAATCTTCAATAATAGGAACAGAACCCCAGGAATTACCTCCGTTCAGTCACATTACTTGGTCTTGGCCAGTAGGTGACAGCATCTTACTTCTTGGGGTTGGTGGCCAATCCCTCAGCAGAGACAACATGTTCAAGTTAAGTGACAGAAGGCTGGTAGAACTGGCACTTCTGTAGAGAGTCATCTAGGTATACAACACTTTAGTCAGATTCATGTCTCCTACTGTACGTTCCGCCAGACATTGGAAAGTCACTGGAGCTCCTGATAGGCCTTAGGGCATATTGTCAAACTCATAGAATCCCAGTGAGCAGATAAAGCCTGTCTTTTCTCTGTCTTCTGGATGCATGGGAGTTTGATAGTACCAACGCTTTAGGTCTAGTACACTGGACCACTATGTCTGAGACAGATATTGAAGAGAATATTTTATCCATGGGGTAGTGTCGTGTGTTGATTAGGAATAATTTTCCAGTTAAGTGTCCCGTCTATACACATCCTTAGATATTTTTCTTTTTAACTACCACTATGGGAGCAGCATAAGGACTCTATGACTCTTGAATGACACCTGTTAGCTTCAACTCTTCATTTCACTCATGGAATACATTGAGCTCTTTCTCTAAAGGGCTTGTCTTCCTGAAGGAAAATTCTGTATTAAGCACTTTTTGCAAATCCCACATTGTAGTTGTTTTTGGAGAACAACTCTTACCATCTCAAAGTTGAGCTTTGGCTCTCTCCCCCTACATTCAGGTAAAAGTGGGTTGTTCTGCAGATAAAATCTTTCTACTGGGGTTTCATCTGCTGCTCCCCTCACCAGATCATTTGAGGAGACTGGATTAGCTGGATTCACTTGTGCGATCAGCATTCAGGCCCATAACTTCACTGGAGAGTCAGTAATTTTGAAAACATTGACAGGAATGACTTTGTTGTAAGACCCTGGTCGACACTACTTCAGGAATCAACTCTACCCCCAAATCCTTTCCCCGAGAATCAGCTTCAAGAACAACAAATGGCCCTGGTTGATCCCAGTTGTACTTACCTGAAGATCGCAGACATGCCACTTTCCTTGGCTGCGGTATCTTCTCATCTTTGTCTAATTGCCACAACTTTCCCACTGCTCCTGCTTGGGCTTTCTGTTCTTGAACCATAAACCGATACACTTGTTGTGGCATGGGGTGTACACTCTCAGTCAATGTGTCATGCTTGGAGACAAGGGGACTCAGTAGTCTCCTGACAAGATCAGGGATTGTTCCTACTATCGGGGATCATGTTCCCTGGTGGATGAGGCCACACAATGGCTAATGTATTGAATGTCTCTGATGCACAGCCACAAAGGTTGAAGGTCAACTTGATTGGCAGATACTCATCAAAGGTAAATTCTGAGTTCCAAGACCCCATATTTCCAGCTCTTCCAACTTAATTATGGACAGGTGCTTTAGATGTCTGTCATAGAAGTGTCATCTTTGCTTCTGTATCTAGAAGGGCCTTTGTGTAGATGCCTTCTAATAAGACTGGCATAATGGGAACAAGTCCTACTAACTGGTCAGTGATTTTGCTTGGAGCAGCACGGGGGTAGCAGGTCCTGTGGTCTGCCCCCTTCTTGGTTGGCTGCTGTTTTCGCTGGTGTTTTGATTGATTGAGTTCCAGGGAGAGTAAGTTGGACAATCTCTCAAAAACAGCAGGGGGAGCCCTCTTTGAGGTTTTGGGCCTCCGCTATAATTTTTTTTCCTTAGAATTGGAGATGGTCATTGCAGATGGACACCTGGCTCGCTCTTGGTGCTGAATTTCAGACTTCTGTGGGCTTGTGCATACTTGTCTGTAGTGTCCCACTCCTCCGCAGTTGAAGAAAATTGCTTGACTTGTCGGGTTCTCAGCAGGAACAGCCTTTCGAAGGCTGGAATAGAGTTCAAAGACTGCCTGGGCCGGGGACACAGTCTACCTCACAAGTCTGTTGCACTTCATGATTCCACCATCCCCTCAAGTTTTCAGAAGAATCATGAGAGGATCAAAAGGATAAGCTCCCCTTAAAACCTGCTGTGCCCAAACTTCATCTACTGATCTAGGCTCTATACCTTTCTTCAGCAACAGTTAATGCATTATCTTGTGAAGACGCCTCACTCTCCCCCCCCCCCCCTTTTGCTGTTCCACTATGCTGATAGCAAGGAGATAAATACTTATTGAGGGCTGATAAACACTGCTTTTCTCTGGCAGCAGGGGTAAGCTTGAGATAGGTTACTTCATTCAGGCAGGGGGCATGGTCAGCTCCATGCACAACACAAGCACAAGTAAAAGATGAGCTAGCGTTGAGGTGGGGGGGGGGGGGGCTGACCTGGGCTAGAGCCCTGAGTGGGCCTCCAAAAACCCCCGGGTCTTGTATTGCTTATTTAAAATTATTATCCCCGAGTCCCAAGGCCTGGGGTTGACCAGGAACTCAGGGCTACATACCTCAGCAGTGTAACATCTATCCACCGCATCGATTGTTTGTTGGGCAAGCCAGGGGCGGTCACAATGAGAGTGATTGGAGCTGTCAAATTGAAGCACTGATGTTGGGGTGGGCGGGGCTGATATGCATGGCTCCATTCCTTTGTCCCATACATAGACAAACAGCCGCTGGCCAGGGAGGAAGGTGGCAGGGGGCGGGACCAATTGTAACTATTGTATGTGCACCCACAGTGGTGTATAATAAACCTGAATTATACATGCTCATCCCCGACATCAGTACTTCAATTGACAGCTCCAATCACTCTCATTGGGGCTGCTCCCAGCTTGCCCACCAATCCCTGGCTGTGCTGGATAGATGTTACACTGCTGCATGTCCTGCTGTAGCTGTAGGCTGCACTAATTTATGTTCCATCTGATGCTGCTGCCATTCTTCCCTCGGCTCCTGTATGCTGCTAATCAAGATTTTAAGATAAGTGTGCTATTTTAAACTAATTGGTGTCTTTGCAGTTTAACTAATTCCTGAACCTTGCACTCTGTACAACGCATTCCTGAACCTTGCACTCTGTACAACGCACTCCTGAACCTTGCACCCTGTACAACACATTCCTGAACCTTGCACTCTGTACAATGCATTCCTGAACCTTGCACTCTGTACAACACATTCCTGAGCCTTGCACTCTGTACAACGCACCCCTGAAACTTTCACTCTGTAGGTAACACATTCCTGAACCTTGCACTCTGTACAACACACTCCTGAACCGTGCTCCATGTACAACACACTCCTGAACCTTGCACCCTGTAAAACGCATTCCTGAACCTTGCACCCTGTACAACGCACTCCTGACTGAACCTTGCACCCTGTACAACGCACTCCTGAACCTTGCACTCTCTACGTAATGCATTCCTGAACCTTGCACCCTGTACAATGCATTCCTGAACCCTGCACTCTGTACAACGCACTCCTGAACCTTGCACTCTCTACGTAATGCATTCCTGAACCTTGCACCCTGTACAATGCATTCCTGAACCCTGCACTCTGTACAACGCACTCCTGAACCTTGCACTCTGTACAAAAGACACGAATCCTTCCACACTTAGAGCAGCTCATTGAGTGCATAATGCACTCTTCCACAGTTTGTGCAAAACTATTTGTAATGGAAGCTTTTTATTCTTTTTTTTTTTAATTATTGTACTTGGGTATGTGGCCTTTAGACTCCAGCTTGTGGCACAGCAATCAAAGATTTTTTATAAATACAAGGAAGCGTGTTTTTTTTAAGCATTTGGCAACACCCATTTTGCCATGCTACAGGCGCCACAGATCACTATCTCTCTCAAGTGTCCCTCATTCTGAAGTTCAAAAGTTGGGAGATATGGGGTTATAGTATGCAGTTTGCACACCAGCACTGAATAGAGAGTGGGAGCTGCCAGAGTTAACTTTCCAAGTCACCCAGCAGGTGATAGGTTGCTAGGACCACCAAGCAACCAATCACCTGCTGGGTAACTTGGAAAGTTATTTCCGGCAACCCCCACTGTTTATTCAGCGATGGTGTTTCTGTCTCCATTTCTGTCCTGCTCCCTGCTCCGATGTCTCCCCCTCTGCATGCCTGAATTATGAAGGAAGGGGCAGAGCTGTGGGGCAGTGGGGGGCTGTGTAATGCAAAAGGGGTCCAGAGGTGTGTGTGGGGGGCTGTGTAATGCAAAAGGAGTCCAGAGGTTTGGGGGGGCTGTCTAATGCAAAAGGGGTACAAAGGTGTGGGGGGGGCTGTGTAATGTAAAAGAGGTCCAGAAGTGTGGGGTGGCTGTGTAATGTAAAGGGGTCCAGGAGAGTAAGAGAGGGGCTGTGTAATGTAAAGGGGTCCAGAGGTGTGGGGGGGCTATGTAATGCAAAAGGGGTCCAGATGTGTGGGGGGAGGGTGCTGTGTAATTTAAAAGGTTCCTGGTCCAGAGGTGTGGAGGGGGCCCTGTGTTTTGTAAAGGGGTCCAGAGGTGTAGAGGTACTGTGTAATGTAAAGGGGTCAAGAGGTGTCGCCCCATCAAAATGCTCTAATTGGTGTTACACTCACCTTTAATCCAGCGCAGGGCAAAGCTCCCTGGCACTGATCTTCACGCCCTCTTCTGATGTCGGAAGGGGGCGTCGTGGGATCAAATTTACCTTTGGCTGAGCTGGTCTTTTTCCTACCTAGCAACACCCCTGGTATCAGTGCAGTGTAAGTAGGCTAGCAGTCAGAAGAAAATTCATACAGTCCTGCTGTGCCAGCTGTTCATTGACATGCTCAATAATAAATGATCAGTCGGCACTGTGGTGCTGTGTGATAAATCTGCTGCTAGTAAACATACAGTATATGGCCTGGCAGAGAGTGGGCAGGTAGATGTACAGCATGATGAAGAGTAAATTGCAGACTTGGAGAAGGGAAAGTGTAAAGAATACACTGAAGAACAGAGACAGCAAAGAAGACCCAGCCACACATGGGTGCCCCATTAGAGCACAAATGTTGTTGAAGACAATAAAATATAACAAGCCATTTTTGTTGTGAAAGGTAAAGGAAAATTATTATATGGAAAAGGATTGTGCAATTATTTCAGAACCCCTGACAAAATCAACAACCTTAACATAATAAATCAGTTTACGGTATTGTCATTTTTATGGGAAAAATATTGTCAGGCATTGCTAAATATTGTCCAGTATTACTTTTGCAATATGATATGAAACCACTCAAATCTGTGTTGGGCAGGTAAAAAGCTAAAGTCATTTTAACAGCCAAATCTGCTTTTTCCACTAGTGAAACAGTTTTATGAAACAGGTGTTAAAATTGTAAGATGCAACCACCACCAGGGGTTATATGAGATCTGAGACTTTTCCGTAAAGTAATCCTGGCTGCCACATTTGTCCAATGGCTTTAGTTTTTTTGAGTTACTGACCTGCAACAAATAGGCAGATTATGAAGCTCTGACTTTCCTGATCTAAATGCTTTTCCTAGGCTAGTCAAAAATAACTGAAGCCACTGACAGCTAGGGAACTAGCATTTTAACCACTTAAGCCCCAGGCCTATTTTGGACACTTTTTGTTTAAATCAGTATTTTTTCCTAGAAAACTACTTAGAACCCCCCAAACATTACATATATATATATATATATATATATATATATATATATATATATATATTTTAGCAAAGACTCTGGAGAATAAAGTGGCGGTCATTGCAATATTTTTTGTCACGCGGTATTTGCGCAGCGGTCTTTAACACGCCATTTAATTGGCAAAATTTAGAAAAATCACATTTCCCTGCATTTAAAAAAAACTAAAGAGTAAAGTTAGCCCATTTTTGTATATTGTGAAAGATGATGTCACGCTGAGTAAATAGATACCCAACATGTTACGGTTTAAATTGCACACACCCGTGGAATGGCGACAAACTACGGTCAATAGAAATCTCAATAGGCGACGCTTTAAAAATATTTAACGGTTACCAGTTTAGTGTTAGAGTGTAGCTCTTTTTTTTTTAATTATTGCTCACGCTCTGGCAATCGCAGCAATACCGCACATGTGTGGTGTGAACAGTGATTTAATTTGCGGCTCGACTTCCAAAAACGTTTACTTTCATGCGCGAGCTAACGGCGACGGGGGCGGCTAAAATTTTTTTTTTTTTTCCTATTATTTTCTTTTTTTTTTTTTTACTTTATCACAGGTTTTTTAAAAAAAAAAAAATCTGATCACTTTTATTGCTGTCACAAGCAATGTAAACATCCCTTGTGACAGCAATATGCAGTGACAGGTACTCTTTATGGAGAGATCGAGGGTCTAAATGACCCTAGACCCCTGCACTACACTTCCATGTATTCAAAACGCCAAAAACTGCATTTTTGAATACACTAGTTTTTTGAATATGCCTGCTTTAGCAGCAGAATAACCCGGATGTGACATAATGGACGCCGCCTCCGGGTTACGTCATCGGAGACCTGATCGAAGCCGCTTCCAGCTTTGATCGGGACTCCATCCAGCCGGCGGACATGCCGGCTGGGTGCTCGGGTCTCCCGGTGGGACAGGAGACCCAGGCAAAGCCGCGGAAGGCGGCGGGAGGGGGGGCGCCGGGGTAACGATCGAGCTGCTCCTGAGCCACATCGGTCGTTACCGCCGGAAAGCCGTCCGCCGACTGTAAACAACGGTACCTCTATAACATAACACCGCATAGTTTGCCGACGTAAATATACGTTACTTTGCGGTAAGTGGTTAAGAAGAATGCTGTCTCTGTAAGCTTCTCAATTCCTCTAAATACAAGTTTCCTTTAACGACTGATCATTTTTCTGTCGATGATGTATCGCTTGTTACTGTATAATATCTCCTGAGAGGCCAGTTTTTGTGGAAAACAACTTGTTTATGTCTTATTCAGGTGTTTATTCAGTCTGTAAAAATAAAGCCATTGATGCCAGTGAGATGGTTTGCCATAAAAGGTTATATCAATATCAGGTAAATTATGTCACCTGGGAAATCCAACTCCCTTGTATAATTCAGGTTTTCTTTTTACAGTGGGTTAGTGGGCATCGAGCATGTTAACTGATATGGATCTATAGCATTTGACAACATGATTGATGGTGGATGTACAATGTGGGTGGAGTTTTTTGTTTTGTTTTTTGTTTGTTTTTTATTTTTTAAAAGTGTCTCTGTCTTTATGAAGGCCCTCAGATACCACCCTCCCCTATGTGAATGAATAAGAGTTACCATATCTTATAAGCCCCATTCCCACAGGCGCCAACAACCACCAGGCCAGGTTTGTGGGGAAATGGTCCTTGTCAATATAGGGGGAAAGGTTCATTGCCATGTGGCTTAAATTTGGTTTATTTGGGGAGTGCACACTTGTCCCCCTCCTTTCCTGGACTGTCGAGCTGTATGCTCACATAAGGTCCCGGTATGGGTTTTGAATGGGGGGAAAAAAACTCAAATTTTTTTACATGGGGGCTCCCATTAGGATCTAGGATAAGGGGCTGTTATAGATAAAAATAATCCCTGGCCACTTTCTTTACAAACAAAACAAAGCGACTGAGAGCTGCTGGCAATTTAAACCAACTTTTTCCTTTGCTAATATCCGACATGTTATTTAAAAGAATCTTCTATTTTTAATGTTTCACTTTAAGCATTTCTAAAATAATTGCTCCCCACCAAACAGTATTTAAAGAAAAAATGTTTGGTTTGGTACACATTCCCCAGGGCAGTGCCCAGCCCCCAATGCTATATTTCTGTCAATCCATTGCCCATTAGGCTAGAAAATGGGCATTACTGGTTTTCAATATTCGAGTCCCATTGATTTCAATGGGATTTGGATTTAGTACTCAGACTTTGTAATGTTTGCCAAAGCTGCCTCGCACAAATCCCAGGTATGTTCGGCTCATTACTAGTAGGTCTCAGTCATGCAATTTATAGATATGGTGAGTGAGGGTCACTTTATAATCACATTGACAACTATTTTTAAACTTGTTGATTTTTAGTAAAGGCTACCCTTCAGGCTAACGCTGATGACTGTATTCTGACCATGTGTAAGTCTCCTCACTGTCAGAATACATTAGTTCAGCAGGAAGGATTTCCCCATTCACATAGAGTAAGTGGATGGGTGAATCAAATCAGTTTTTTCTTTCAACATAATAGGAGGAACGAAAAAAAAAAAAGACACATCTATGAGGTACCCTAGATTGTGTCTGTAATATGTACTATAATTCTTTTAGTGTATAGATATACAGTATAAGTATTTATTTGACTCACCTCTAAAGGGCAAGATCACAAATTTGTAAAAAGCCCTTATCAGGTTTTTTTTTGCTATCTGTGTTACATTGGGGAGACACCCCCCCCCCCCCCCCCATTCTGTCTTATAGGTAACGGAAAGTAAGAGGAAATCTCTCCTAAGTGAAGGAGTCCTTGATTTTTACCAGAGTCCATACAACTATTGTCACCATTGAAAGATTTCCCTCTCTGTTCCTGCTATGTGAACAACTCAAAATCTGGAATTTTTCCACTTTCACCCCCAGTAATAGGGATAAATAGAATAAATCTCCCCAACAAGGACACAAACAGCAAACAAAACCTGACTGGTGTTCTAATCCCTCTCTATTTTATACACAACTGAAAAAAAAGCAAATGCTTAGCAATATCCTAATTTCTCCTCTTGGCCTTTTGACTAAGATCAAGTGAAGTATCTGTTCTTATCAGTGTCCAAAGAGATGCTTCACAATCAAATATTATTGCTGGTATGATGGGGATCCTGAGGGACCTTCCTCCTGGAAAGGTATCAGAATCAAGTGCCAGCTGGGTAAGGTGAGGGTTGGTAGTACTTCTCTAGTGTGGGGGGACCTGAATGTCCCTTTTTTTTAGCAGTGCTACCTTATCTGGCCAGGGGTTGGAAAAGCTAGAGCCTGAGGTGTTAAGTGCCCCCTGGGAGTGGCCACTATGTGTGTTATTTTGTTCACTCATAGGATAGTACGGTGTGGGTCCAGGGGAGGATGTGTGTCCCTTATGTTCCTTCCTCAGCTGCCTCTCTTCAGGAGAGCTCTTAACCTAGTACTCAGTGGACAGCTTCAGCTGATCCCCAGGAGAGGGTGGACCAGACTGTGCCTTGCCCCATCAGGAGTCTTGCAACCAGTCAAGGGGTGAGGAAAGGGTCCTTCCTCTCTGGGAGGGGACCATATGACACACCCTAATGCATTTTTGTGCATGCTAGCATGCACTTTTTTGGTTCACTTCTATACTTGGAAGGTATGTTGATCTCCCCTATAGTCTCAGCTACACAGCCATTTAAGAAGTGTACAGTTGGGCAGTGGGCACAATGTAAACATGTAGCTATGCAAAGATAATTTGGGCAGCAGTTTTAAATACTATGAATTTCTTGTAGAAAGCTGTTCAGATTCTCCAGATTTATTGTGTTTGATTTTAAACTTCCAACTATAAACCTGTTAGAGCTATGCAATATGTTATCATACTGTAGATGCACACATAAGCCCAAAAATAATTTCAGAAGGATTTCCTTACTAAAATGCTAACTGGGCTCCAGTAACTGTTCTTTCATTTTATTACCTTTGTATTGCCAAAAATACCCACATAGAGCTCACCTATTAACAATGCTTACCATTTGTTACCCATGTATTGTCATAACTTCCTATATATTGTCCTCATTTTAATCATGGTTTATTGTCCACATTTTGTAACAAATGCCCATTTGTCACCACTTACTGTGTTGCCCACATGTCACTTTTGCCTATTTGCTGCCTGTTTTTTATCGTTACGATTGTGTGTGTTATCCATATTTGTTGCCAACCTACCTCAAGATTTCCAGTGTGTAACCAACATGTATTCCCAACTACAAGTGTGCCATGATTGGCATTGTGTTGCCCCAATAATGTTACCTTTGCCCATGTATCATCAGAGGTTAGTGCTATGGGCCTGTAAGGACACTGCATTATGCTAGAATATCCCTAGTATGAATTTACTATTGGCGGCTTGGTTGTAGCCTGCCTGAACTCTGTTTGTTCACATTATATGGGTAAATTGAATTTTCTCTAACTCCAGGACATTGCTCATTTCTACCTGCTACTGGAAAGTGTACATAGAGAAAGAAGATACATAGGTTATGTATATTTATTTCACCGTGGCCTATCACTGAAAGGTTTGCGCTAGTGATGTAGGCTGAGCAAGGGATTAAATATTTGAGGAGACCTTCTAAAAAAGGTCCTTGCCTCCCTGATTTTGCCTAGGGAGGATGTACATATAGAAAGGTCCAGTCCCTCCTTCCCAGACTTTGCCTGGAGAGGGTGTGTGTCTAAGGGAATCCAAACTTTGCCTCCCAGGCTTTGCCTGAAGAAGATCTAAGTCCTGAGATCCTTGCCTACTAGGTTTGCTGACTGGCAAAGGGAGCTGAAACTGTTCTACTTAGTCAATTGCCAGTCCTGGCTTAAAGGTCCATAACAAGAAATACAGTACCTGGACTAAGTCTAAAGGTTCGCTATTAGCCTATAAGAGGGGCTAACGACACTTAAAAGTATCCTGTACCCCCAACCCTTTCTCCTCTGGACACCTAAGCAAATAAAATAGTACTAAAGAACATTGACAGAGTGGAAGTCCATTTCTCGGCCGCTGTCAGTGGATCAGTGAGTGTCTGAGTTCATCTATAAGAGAAATCACCAGTAGAAAGGCTAGGAGGACCCCAAAAAAATCAGCTCTTTTGGGTTTCATTTGTACAGTGTCACCATTATCAGTGTAGCACTGTCCCCATAGGGCTTGCTTTTTGATTACTTCCTCTGATTACCTGCAGACAGTCACTTAGGGACAGTTCACTCATCCATCCTTACTCCCAGTTGCTCTTTACACAATAAACAGTCCAGGGGTTTTGGTTTTATATTTATTGTGGATGGGAGAAGGGAATAGTGGGATACTCCAGCTCAAGCTATTTACAGTTCTCACTTGGTCTCACCAGGTTATTTGTGCAAGCAAACACACTGCTTTAACCATACTGCCGCTTTTATTGAAGAGTTAAATCTTCTTGCTCTCTCTAGCAGCAGACTTGTTGCAACTACTTTATCTTCAGGACACTCTCTAGCATCCCCTTTCCCTCCCCCTCCTCCACTGACTCTTCTACAGAAGCGGTGGCCCTCTCAGAACAGGCCCCATGACACAGATCTATACTCACTGTAGGCAGAATCAGAACCTCTCCAGTGTCTCCCTTCAAGTTAGCTCTTTAGGATATATGGGTTCAGCTCCTCTCATGACTCCCCGACCACCTGAGACCGCATGGCAGCTTCTACAGAGGAGGGGCAGCCACCCTCTCCCTTTGGGACCCCGCTCTCCAGCTGGAAGACCCTGAGAACATGTGCCCTTGGCATTTATACGGCATCCAAGCATGCACCGAGGCATTTTCCTCTGCCAATCACCAAGCCTGCACTAAATGTCTATGCACTCATTTGTCAGGTTTCCTCCCACTCTCCAATATGCCTCCCTGTTGGTCCAGGGTGAAACATTCCACATAAGCTGAGCAGCACCTGAGCACCATGAGCAGACCTCACTAGCAGATCCTGCTCTCTGGTAGGCAGAGAGCAAAATAAATGTACCTGCCAATCTCTCTGCTAAGCAGAAAGTTTTAAAAACTATACTCTCATGTGGCACCCTAAAAGATTGCTACATGAGTATGAGACCTACTCAGTGTTAGCGAACAAATCACATCCCTAAAACTTGCCTCACGCTCCAATTCTTCGTTATGCATTGCACACACTGCAATGGAGCTATATCCACCTGCAAAATCTCTGGTATATGCTGTTTCAGAAGTTTCTAGGTGTGCTAATATGGCAATACTGTATTTCTTTTTCAAGCAAAACACACCTAATAAGGAAATACTTCTTCCCTATTAGGCTACTGATGTCAGAGCGGGTGAAGATTCTTGCCCCATAATCCCCATTTACCTAAAAAATTGGTTTTCTATTGAATCCTTTCCTGTTTGCAGCTGCATTCTTTCCAATCGAAATTGTAACCCAAGACTCAATCCTCACTTTTACTCTCCATATTCCAAACATGTCCCAGTCATGCAGCTTCCACTAGTGCAGAAACCCGATAATATGCCTCCTCCAAACTCAGTACACCATTAGAATCATTGTTCGTCCCTTTATTATCTAAACAGCATGAATAGAAACATCTGCAGTTTTACAATTACTGTATCCAGAATACCATGAGTAGTGCCTGCACCTGATTGGAAGTACATGCTGTTTGACCAAGAAATTTCCACTTGACTCTTTCGACATTGTTTGTATTAAAGTAATGGTTGAAGTGTTTGTCACAGTTTACTGCTCGCTGTGCCGCTGTATGTGATCTCTCCATCTAACTGTAAAGCTGGTCCTACACATAGTAAATTGATAAACAGATCAGACTTTTACCTAAATTGCCTTTGCTTTTTTTTTCATGTTGATTCCACTTAATTTAAATCTCTCAATAAACTACAGTGAAGCTGTCAGCTTTTTGCCCAGTTTTGATTCCATAATCCATCAAATTGTGGTGGTCGATCAAACTTAGGGTTGTAGATTGCTTACTTTCTGTTGATTATTTGTAATACCTGAAGCTTCAGAAGTGGTTGAAACTGACTGAAAACTGTCACACATCACATGTATGCCTGAAGTGGTTTCAAAGTCAAATAGTTTTACCCTAAAGGAGAAGTATGGATAAAGCTTGTTTGGCTGTACTTTTCCTGCAGATCACAGGAGTGTAGATTTTTCTGCACTCCTGTGACCCATTTTAGCAGGCAATGGGCTGAAGGCTGCTGTCGGCTGACGTCAAAGAGCTGGTTCCGGCTCAGGGAAGATCACAAACATAGAGTCGAGATCCATCCACATGCCTGGACCGGCACCCGGCCCAGCCTCTCAGCAGGCTACTGAGAGCCTGAGCTGGCTGCTCCAGCCCCTCCACAGCCTAGCACTCCAGTGAGCGGAGGGGGCAGAGCAAAGAGCCAATGACTGACAGTCACCAGCTCTCTGCTCAGGGAGCTCTGAGAACCAGGTGGTCAGCGGTGTTTGATCGCTCAGTTCTCAGCGTTAGAGCTGGTGGGAGACAGGTGCTGCATACACCTAAGTAAGTATGGTTCAAAAAAATGTCATATACTTCTCTTTTAATGCATTCTGTGGGGTTGATTTACTAAAGGCAAATAGACTGTGCACTTTGCAAAGTGCAGTTGCCCTCTGCAAGTGTGGTTGCTCCAGAGCTTAGTAAATTATGTAAAGTTTCCCTTTGCAAAGAATACCCAATCACATACAAGGAAAATGAAAAAAAAAACAGCATTTTTGCTTGCACATGATTGGATGATGGAAGTCAGCAGAGCTTCTGCTCATTTACTAAGCTCTGGAGCAACTGCACTTGTAGAGTGTAACTGCACAGTTTTTTGCCTTTAGTAAATCAACTCCTATTGAGTCCTATATTCATCCAACTCTGTTTTCATTGGCCAGTCTTCTCTCTGTCCTCTCTCACAAGCTTGGCTGAGAGTAGCGGGAGCCATTGGCTCCTACTGCTGTCAGTCAAATCCAGCAAGCAGAGAGCGGGTGGGCAGGGCCAAGATGTCAATGAACACATACAGCCCTGCTTGGGAGCAAGCCTGCACGTGTGCCACCATCAGAAGAAGGTGGCACACAGCAAAGAGGAGGAGCCAAGAGTGGCGGCTGGGGACCCCAGAAGAGATGTGGATGGGGCCGCTCTGTGCAAATTACCGTGCAAATGCTTTACAGGGGTTGTAAAGGCAGCCCCCCTCAGCCCCCGCTAACACTTACCTGAGGTCCCTCTAGCTCCAACGATGTTGTAGGAATGTTTTGGCCGTCTGGGATTCCCCTCCTCATTGACTGAGACAGCAGCAAAGCACCATAGGCTCCTGCTGCTGTCAATCAACATCAGTCAGCCAATGAGAAAACAATTCGGGGCCGCAGCTCTGTGTCTGAATGGACACATGAAGCTGTGACTCGGCTCGTGTGCCCCCATAGCAAGCTGCTTTCTGTGGGCGCTCCAAATAGGAGGGAGGGGCCAGGAGAGCCAAAGAGGGACCCGAGAAGAGGGGGATCTGGGCTGCTTTGTGAAAATCCACTACAACAGAGTAGGTAAGTATGACATGTTTGTTATTTTCAATTGAAAAAAATTGAGACTTTACAATCAATTTAAGGCAGACCACCAACCTTCCAGAATGGCCACTGCCAGAAAATCAGTTTAAGAATAATTCATCTAGAGTGTTCATTGTTTTTAGCTTTTATTAACCCTCAATCTCAATGTGAAATAGACGGCAAAGAGGGCTTGCATATTCAGCAGGCCATTCTCTGTTGTATGGTGCACAGTGTAAAATATTCCTCCATCCAAACAGCTTCTATAAAGCTTTGCTGTTTGAGATTTGAATAAAATATGTCCAGGCCATTGATTTCAACTGCCAAAGACTAAGTAATGGCAAGGGGAAGGTTGTCTCAATCTGTTGATCTTGATTCATGTGCTACAGATTTAAATTGTAAATTTGAAATTATAAAACAAAATCTCTTAGCCTGTGATTAGACAATATAATAGAATAGTAGTATACAGATGAGGTTATTACTTTAATGTCTTGCAATAATTTTCCTGCTGCCAGACTGACAGAACCATGCGAAGCAATAGAGACCCTTTCTCTTCCAGTGTCAATGCTGCTCTGCAGGGGAGCAAGGAACTAGAGGAAGATCATAGAGGTAGATGCAGCTGGGTAAGTTATTGAACTATTGTATTTTGTATATCCAGGGTTCAACTTTAACAAGGTTTGTGAGTGAGAGAGCATGTTGTATCTTAGTATCTTTGTGGGCAAAGTGATTTTAATAAAAAAAAAAAAAAGGTTACATAGATATATAGTTAGTCATGTTAAAAAAAAGACACAAGTCCATCTGGCTCAACCAATAAAAAAGGTTGTAGATATTTTTTATTCATGTTCCACTTCAAAGTAGAAGTGCGGTTTTACAAAAAAAAACAAAAAAACATACATACTCACCTAGATGGCTGTAGCATTGATTCAATCAGTGCCAGATTTAGACCTTGGGGGGCCCGGGGCACTTCCAGTTCGGGGGCCCCTCAACGTAGAAGTTAAGTTATGTGATAAATAAAAAAGTGAACTGAAATAAATGATAAACCACATTTGTTCTAAAAGAAAGTTAGGTTCCAATGAAGACACTTGCCTGATTTTTTTCTTATCAATTTTATTGACTGTAACATGACACATTACACAGGTGATTGGAACTGGCAAGTCATACGTCACAGGTATGCACCACACTACAATATTTACAAAAAGCCTTTCTTCCTCCACTTAGCATCTGCAAAATCTTTAACAAACTCATCAAAATGTATCTTCTTGAGGACACTGCTATTGACAGCCAGTAGGCATAGAGCACCTAGGGGTTGTTTTACTATAGGCAAATATATACAGAAATGGCTCACTTTAGAAAGTCAATAACAGATTAAGGGTACAACATCCCAGTTATATTGAAAAAAATAAACTAAAATGATGTGGGGCACAGGTCGGGACTTTGTGGGGTACCGTCTATGACCAATAAAAGTGGTGTAGTATTAATACAAAAGATAGATATAAAAACATTTAATTTTTATTGTACATCAATAAACAAAAAAAAGGAGACAGGAGGGCAAAATATGAATACAAAAACAGACATTCAGTATTAAAACCAATCACACAAAGTTGTAAACCTCATAATATTTTAAGTTGTATTACAACCACCAGGAAGCACCATAGGGCAAGATAGATCTGGTCTCAACTTGAGATTTACACCATTAGCCCGACTATAATCTTTTGTATTAATACTACACCACTATTATTGGTCATAGACGGTACCCCACAAAGTCCCAACCTGTGCCCCACATCATTTTCGTTTATTTTTTTCACTATAGGCTAATAGACTGTGCAATTTTGCATGAGCAGTTGCTCCAGAGCTTAGTAAATGAGGGAGAGATCTGCTGACTTCCATCATCCAATTATGTGCAAGCAAAAATGCTGTTTTTTCAATTTCCCCTCCATTTAATTGGTTATTCTTTGTAAAGTGAAGCTTTACCTTATTTACTATGCTCTAGAGCAAACGTACTGCCAGAGTGCAACTGCACCTGCAAAATTGCACAATTTGTTTGCCTTTAGTAAATCAACCCCTTAGTCTTTCATGGATCATCGATAATTCTTTATCAGTGCCAATTTGCTGAACGACCTATCTCCCGAACAATTAGTGACCATCATGCTTAAATATATTCTCAGATCTGCACTAACACCTGGAAAGGTATTACTAAGCTTTTCATCGTGTAATAAAACTGCCTGTTGAGATAGAGTGAGACAAGACCGGAGCTTGGCAAAGGCTGCATACTGGACAATTTCCTCATCGAACACACTACTGAAGTCTAGAGGGAAAACAAGTTTCATTTTTTATTTTTTATAAAAGAAGTCTGGGGCCACCTCTTGCACCCCTTTCAATTCAGCACTAGATTCAATGCTGCAGCTGTCCCCCTCCAACTTTACAGTGAGAAATGCACAATCACAGACCACCCTTTACAAATGTTATACCTAGAGATCCTGCCAGCACTTCCTGTTGCAGGTTGACAACACTAACTGCCTGCCAAATAGCAATGTCATTTTCAGCCAGCTATGAGATTCTTCAGTTGCTCCTTGCACAACAGGTTCACTAAAAAATATGTATTTAAAGTAACTTTTTTTTTTTTTCGTTGTGCATCAATATTGCACAGAGCCATTATTTTTGTCCTCTTCTAGCAGACCCTGACTGGTGTAGGCTCCTCCCCCTCCAGTGGCATCACTAGGGGGGCCATGGCCCCCAACATTATGCTGTGTCCCCTCATGTGCCCCCCCTAACAGGATCCCACCTCCTTCTCTGGGATAGCGGGTCGGTAAGCCCAGGTTGCGGGATCCCGACCCACCATCCCCGATCATTATTGTGGTAAAAGGAACCACCACTAAAGGAAGTAGAGCCAATGCTTCCGGTATAATTCCAGCTCCTGTCACAGGCAGAGTGATAACAAATGTACTCCGCCTGTGATAGGAGCAATACAGGAAGCATTGGCTCTGCTCTTTACTGTAGTCGCATGCTTCCTCCAGTGCTGCTCCTGTCACACTCAATTGATGTCTGAGAGGAGCCAGCTGTTTCTGCCAGCTGTTCCAGCCAGCAGTACCCACCAGCAATACCAGCCAGCAGTACCCACCAGCAGTACCAGCCAGCAGTACTCACCAGCAGTACCAGCCAGAAGTACCCGCTAGCAGTACCCACCAGCAGTACCAGCCATGAGTACCAGCCAGCAGCACCAGCCAGCAGTACTCACCAGCAGTACCAGCCAGCAGTACCCGCTATCAGTACCTACTAGAAGTGCCAGCCAGCAGTACCAGCCAGCAGCACCAGCCAGCAGTACCCACCAGCAGTACCAGCCAGCAGTACCAACCAGCAGTACTCACCAGCAGTAACCGCCAGCAGTACCCACCAGCAGTACCAGCTCTGGAGGACAGCCTGCAGCAGCCACCAGCTATACCTGCCTGGGGGACAGCAGCATATAGTTACATAGTTACATAGTTTGTGAGGTTGAAAAAAGACATCAGTATATCCAGTTCCTCCCCTGCTGAGGTTTCAACGTAACGCGTACGGGGGAGGATCCTGCACACGCTGTAGCACCCATATCGCTGTCCATGCCCGCACTGGCTGAGTGCCAGTTCATGTGAGTGGTTTTCTGTTTTATTTTACCCCAATAAAGTATATATTACAGAGAGCACTAGATTGCTATATTTATTTCACACATGTACACATGTATCGTACTATGACGGTGGAGAAAGGAGTGTGAGGAAGCGACCATCCTATCCCCTTTAGTGTGTCAGCAACACTGCGGATCTGGCCATTTTTTACCTGAAGCCCCCTTATACAGAGGACAGGAGGAAGTTCCCTATCCACACCTACTAGCAACTGTGTGTGCAATAAGCGGGTTTTGGCTCATTATAATTTGTGAGCCAAACCAGGAGGTGAGCGGCCAGCATTACCATTTATGCACCAAGGCACTTTTTTCAAGCACCAGCACCTGTTTTTTTTATATTAACACAGCTTAGAAGATATCACCAATTTGTTATGAACTTCTGTGCACTTATTTCTATTTCACACTAGTGGATGCATATGTGTGACTTTTTATTTGCATGAGCACTCATTGTGACAATAGTCATTTATTATAACCATTGTTTTATCCACTGATATAGTTTTTATCACCTGGAATATATTTTTTATCACATTAATTAAGAGCACTTGCACTTTGATTGTGATACAATTTTATATGTATTTATTCATTCACAGACATATACAGTATATTTTTGTTAATTGACACATTTTGTGATTATTTATTCTTTGGCGCTACATAATTTATATATTTTTGGATCGTTTCTGGTGTTAGGTGAATGCACTTTTATGTTGGCAGCCATTGGTCCCCTTATCTGGCTATTTAGCTATTAATTGGGGTACTAGTCTTTTTCGTTGGTTAGCGCTGATTATTCACCTTTTATCAGATGCCCTCCATTCCCCTAATTATTTTTGTTGCCCTTCTCTGGACTCTCTCCAGTTCCAGCACATCCTTCCTGAGGACCGGTGCCCAGAACTGGACAGCATACTCCAGATGTGGCCGGACCAGAGACTTGTAGAGTGGGAGAATAATCTCTTTATTTCTGGAGTGAATCCCCTTTTTTATACATGCTTTTATTCTGTTGGCTTTGCTTGCAGTGGCTTGGCATCCTGGACTCACCCAGAGGTCCCCCCCCCCCCCCCCCCAGTGAGTAGCTAGCTTTTGTGTTTCTGACGCCCAAGTGCATTACTTTACATTTTTCAACATTAAACCTCATCTGCCATGTAGTTGCCCACCCCATTATTTTGCTCAGGCCCGCTTGTAAGGTTTCCACATCCTGCACAGAAGATATTGGCATGCTTAGTTTAGTATCATCCGCAAATACTGAGATTGTACTCAATATCCCCTCCTCTAGATCATTTATGAATAAATTAAACGGGATTGGCCCCAGGACAGAACTTTGGTAGACCCCACTTTCCACACCCACCCAATCCGAGTACTCCCCATTAATCACCACCCTCTGGACTCTCCCCTGGAGCCAGTTCTCTATCCAGGTACTCACCCTATGGTCCATACCTACCCTCCTTAGTTTGTACATTAAGCGTTTGTGGGGAACAGTGTCAAAGGCTTATGCAAAGTCCAGATACACCACATCCACAGGCTTACCTTTCTCTAGGTGGCAGCTCACTTCATCGTAGAAGGTTAATAGATTGGTTTGGCGAAAACGATTTTTCATAAACCCATGCTGATAACTACTAATAATACCGTTTTCATTACAAAAGTCTTGTATGTGGTCCCTTAACATCCCCTCCAAAATCTTGCAGACCACTGATGTTAGGCTAACCGGCCTATAGTTACCCGGGATATATCTCAGCCCTTTTTTAAATATTGGTATCACGTTGGCTTTTTTCCAATCAGCTGGCACCATACCTGTCTGTAGACTATCCTTACAGATCAAGAATAATAGTCTGCCAATCACCTGGCTGAGCTCTTTAAGAACCCTCGGGTGCAAGCCATCCGGTCCCGGTGATTTATTTATGTTAACCACTTTACCACCGGAGGATTTTGCTGTCTTACGTCCAGGCCACTTTTTGCGATTCGGCGCTGTGCAAATTTAACTGACAATTGCGCGATCGTGCGACGTCATACCCAAACAAAATTTACGTCCTTTTTTTCCCACAAACAGAGCTTTCTTTTGGTGGTATTTGATCACCTGTGCGATTTTTACTTTTTGCGCTATAAACAAAAAAAGAGCATTTATTTTGAAAAAATAACAATATTTTTAACATTTTTTTATATGAAATTCCTCCCAAAAAATATGTAAAAATCAAATTTTTTTTAAATTTTTGGCCAATTTGTTTTCTCCTACCTATGTTTGGTAAAAAAAAAATCACAATAAGCGTATTTTGTTTGGTTTGCGCAAAAGTTTTTGCATTTACTAACTAAGGGAAAGATTTCTGTCATTTTTGGTGTTTTTTTTTTTAACGAGTAATGGCGGTGATCTGCGATTTTTTTTGCGGGACTGCAACATTGCGGCGGACAGATCGGACCCTTGACTGACATTTTTGACACTTTTGGGGGTACCAGTGACATTACCGCAGTAATCAGTGCTATATATATGCACTGTTACTGTAAAAATGACACTGGCAGGGAAGGGGTTAATTTTATTGGAGAGGGAGGGGTTAATGTATGCCTGGTGCTTACTAACGTGTGGGGGGGGAGGTGACTGAGTGAGCCAGGGACAGATCGGATGTTCAGCTTTGCTGAACACTCCGATCTGTCACTCCCTGTCACTTAGGAGATCCGCCCGCTCTGTTTACACAAGCGGGCGGATCTCCAAACTAGATTCCCCGACGATCGGGGAAGAGCGGCAGCGATCGCCGCCGCTCCTCCCCTGGCCCGACTCCCGCTGTGAATGAAAACAGCGGGAGCGCGCCTCCGGCGGCGCACGAGCGCCGCCTACAGGGGGAGGAGTCCAGCGACGTAGGTCTACGTCGCTGGACGATAACGAGCCACTGTGCCGCAGTAGCAGCACAGTGGCTGGTGGTAAAGTGGTTAAGTTTCTCTAGTTTAGTTCTAAGTCTTTCTTCTGTTAGCCATTGCGGTACTTCCTGAGGTGTATTATTTAGTTTAGCATTACAAGCTGGGTTAGTGTAGCCCCCCGATTCTTTTGTGAAGACTGAAGAAAAGAAATTATTTAACACTTCCGCCTTTTCTCTGTCCTCTGTGGCCATATTTCCTTTGTCGTCTTTTATGGGGCCAATGTGTTCTGGCCTCGCTTTCTTACTGTTTATATACTTAAAGAATTTCTTTGGGTTCTTTTTACTCTCTTCTGCTATATGTCTCTCGTGTTCTATTTTAGCTGCCTTGATTTCATCTTTACATTTCTTATTACACTCTTTGTAATGCTTGAATGCTGCCAATGACCCCTCAGTCTTGTATTTTTTGAAGGCCTTTTCTTTAGTTTTAATATGCATTTTTATGGTGGCGTTTAGCCACCCAGGGTTCAGTTTTGCTCTTTTAAATGTATTTCCCTTTGGAATGCACTGGCCAATCCCTTTGTTTAGTATTCTCTTGAAGCACTCCCATTTTTCCTCCGTGTTCTTTGTTCCCAGGGTTCTATCCCATTTAATATTTTCTAGCAGAGAGCACAGTTTTGGGAAACTGGCTCTTTTGAAATTCAGTGTCATTATATTACCCTTGTGTTTCCTATTACTATGATTAATACTGAAACTAATTGACCTATGGTCACTCTTTCCTAAGTTGCCCCATATCTCTATATCCGTGAGCAGGTCTGTATTGTTGGTAATCAGTAGGTCAAGTACCGCATTGTTTCTTGTCGGTGCGTTCACCATCTGACTCATGAAATTGTCCTGCAAAACATTTAGGAACTGCCGAGCCTTGGCTGAATGCGCGGTTCCTTCTGCCCAGTCTATAACTGGATAATTAAAGTCCCCCATTATAATGACATTTCCCATCCTATCTTTAAAAGGAGGTCCGCCTCCCCCTCCTCCCTCTGGTTGGGAGGCCTATAGCATACGCCCAATATTACCGTCCCTATAGTGCCTTCCCAGCAGTAGCCAGCGATACCTGCAGGAATCCTGAGGAAGAAGTGAGGATTGAGGTCAGTTGAGGTGCAGGTAAACCGCAGTGCATCCGTGTGAAAGCAGCCTTAAGCCCCTTTCACACGATCGGTCCGATCATGTCCAATGTCTGTTTTTCAGTTGAACCCAATCGGACCTTCCATTCAACTCTATACTGGCAGATGTAAACAGACTTGTGTCCATTTACACCCGCCTATCTCCAATCCAATCCACTTAAAAAAACAGAAGGGGATCCGTCCCCTTCTGTCTGGGCAGATCGGATCTGAGGGCCCATAGAGTAGAGCGGGCTGTGACCTGTCATCTGCCTGCTCCGCTCATTGTGACCCGCGACCGGTTACCAAGTTGCTAAAGGGGCCATCGCAAATTTTTTACCTAGAGATCCTGCCAGTAACAGTACTTCCTGTTGCAGGCTGACAACACTAACTGGCTGCCAAATAGCAATGGCATTTTCAGCCTGCTATAAGATTCTTCAATTGCTCCTTGCCAGATAGCAGGATCTCCAGGTAAAAAAACAAACTGCAACAGGCTCACTAAAAAAAAAAAAATATGTATTTAAAGTAACTTTTTTTTGTGTTGTGCATCGATATTGCATAGAGCCATTATTTTTGTCCTTTTCTAGCAGACCCTGATGGTGCTGTAGGCTCCTCCCCTCCAGTGGTGTCACTAGGGGGGGCAGAGGGGGGCATGGCCCCCAACATTATGATGTGCCTCCTCATGTGCCCCCCCCCCCAACAGGATCCTACCTCCTGTTCTGGGATGGCTGGTCAGTAAGCCCAAATTGCGTGATCCCGACCCACCATCCCTGAGCATTATTGAGGCAAAAGGAACCACCACTAGAGGAAGCAGAGCCGATTCTTCCTGTATAGTTCCGGCTCCTGTCACAGGTGGGATGATACCAAATGTACTCCGCCTGTGACAGGAGCGATACAGGAAGCATCAGCTCTGCTCTTTACATGCTTCCTCCAGTCCCGCTCCTGTCACACTCCATTGGTGTCTCAGGGGAGCCAGTTGCCCCACCCAGCAGTACCCACCAGCAATACCAGCCAACAGTACCCACCAGCAGTACCAGCCAGCAGTACCCACCAGCAGTACTCACCAGCAGTACCAGCCAGCAGTACCCGCTAGCAGTAACCACCAGCAGTACCCAGCAGCAGTACCAGCCAGCAGTACTCACCAGCAGTACCAGCCAGCAGTACCCACCACTGTAATACAAAAACAGTGGTGGGGAAGAGGCACGGCCTCGAAACGCTTCAGCCCTCTGCTTCCAGTAAAGACGTTGGACCTCTGCTATGAGGCGGCTTTATGGGATTGATGTGTCTGTACTTCACGAATGTTTGTGAGTAGGTGATTTTAACTTTTATCTAATAAACTCGCTGAGGATAATGTGCTAGGCTGGTGCGCCCTTTCTTTGTTTTTGTATTACAGTGTTTGGTCGACCGCCCTGGTCGTAAGGGGCAGCAAAGCCTAGCCATAATGGATGCCAAGTTTTAGCACGAGTTCCCGGGATTGAGGCAGCCTGAGGACTGGGTTCTGAGCGCGGGAGGAGGGTGCTTTATAGCACATATCTTTTTTGGAGCAGTACCCACCAGCAGTACCCACCATCAGTACCAGACAGCAGTACCAGCCAGCAGTACTCACCAGCAGTGCCAGCCAGCAGTACCAGCCAGCAGTTCTCACCAGCAGTGCCAGCCAGCAGTACCCACCAGTAGTACAAGCCAGCAGTACCCACCAGAAGTGCCAGTCAGCAGTACCAGCCAGCAGTACCCACCAGCAGTACCCATAAGCAGTACAAGCCAGCAGTACCCACTAGCAGTATCTGCCAGCAGTACCCACGAGCAGTACCAACCAGCAGTACCAGCCCTGGAGGACAGCCTGCAGCAGCCACCAGCTATACCCGCCTGGGGGACAGCAGCAGCCAGAGATACCTGCAGGAATCCTAAGGAAGAAGTTAAGATTGAGGTCAGTTGAGGTGCAGGTAAACGGCTACTCACAGACGTAGATAAAAGTAAAGCATATCAAGCTGGATTGCTCGAAAGTCCGTGTTTTAGTCCATATGGTTGTCCATGATGAGATGACTGACGCGTTTCGAGGCCTAACCTCTTCCTCAGAGCCCTGAGCTTTCGAGCAATCCAGCTTGATATGCTTTACTTTTATCTACGTCTGTGAGTAGCCATTTTTTATGTTATTTAAATAAAGCCTTTTATTGAGGATAATGCGCTAGGTCGGTGCGCCCTTTTTTGTTCTTTTTGCTTCTAGTATTGGTGGACTACCCCAGTCCGACAAGGGCAGCAAGATCCTAGCCATCTGAGAAGCCAGTTGTCAGTCCCGTGAAGTGTGTGGCCAAGGGGCCTGGATACCAAGCGCAGGAGAAGGGTGGTTACACCTTATTGTTTTTTGGAGGTGCAGGTAAACCACAGTGCATCCGTGTGAAAGCAGCCTTAGGCCCCTTTCACACGATCGGTCCAATCAGGTCCACTATCTGTTTTTCAGGGGGACCCAATCGAACCCTCCATTCAACTCTATATTGGCAGATGTAAACGGACTTGTGTCCATGTACACCTTTGAAAACGTCATCTGTGATGAAACGGTGTAAGTTCACGGCGTACTGACGTCATCCCTTAGAGCATCCAAGAAGTGCGGATGTGCGCAGCCGTCCGGCCGGCGGCTTACACAAGCATTACCTGAATTTCCTGCATGTGAATTTGATACCTTTTTACTTAATAAACAGTTTGTATGATTTTACACTATGGAGCCTGTTTTCTTTTTATGGTGGTGACATCTATTGGGGGCCTTTTTTGGAGCAATTTCGTGTGGAGCCTGAGATATTCTCCCAATCTTAGGATTTTCGTCAAGTGCCTTTTCATTATAAGTCTGGTAAGAGGCGTTATTTACGGTGGTGGATAGAACATCAGTCTGTCAATTGGTTTATATGATTGCCTTTGATTGTTCTCTGGTAAGGAGTACCTACATGTGCCTTTCCCTCACTGGGCTCTACTCTTCTTGATGCATTTTTATGTTCATTCAATTTGTGTTCTGGTAAGCAGCACAAATATCTGTGGTGGATTTTCACTTATTCACTCCTTCGCTTCGCTTTAGTTTGTTAAGCCTTTTTGGATTTGTTTCACTGGATTTTGGTTCACACTGGTGAATTCACTATTTTTGAGTGCAACGTATTTACTATATTTTGTTGTGGGGTTTTACGCTATGGCGTTTTTTCTTTTTATTTACTTTCATGATTCCACATCACACAATTTTTGTGAGTCCAACCAGGGTTTTCTACAGTCAAGCTGTCAAGATCTCGGTTCTGGATTCCTTGTTTCACTTATTCAGCTTTTTGGTAAGCATATTACCATTGGGAGCCTGGATTGAAATCATTGGTTCTACACACCACTTTTATTTAATCTATTTTGGACTTTATGTATGGACATTAATTTGGTCTTTATATCAAGGATTAGCGTGACTTAATTATTTGTATTTTTATTTGGGTGTGGTCACACTTGAAGTTGCAGCATTGTTTATTTCCATTAGCGCGGTTACTACACAATTCTTTATATGTCCATGTACACCCGCCTATCTCCAATCCGATCCACACAGAACACAGAAGAGGATCCGTGCCCTTCTGTCTGGGCGAATCGAATCTGAAGGCCCATAGAGTAGAGCGGGCTGTGTCCGTGTCTGCTCTGCATATGCTGGGTGGACACGAACCTGTCATCTGTCTGCTCTGCTCATTACCAAGTCGCTAAAGTGGCCCTCGCTCCTCAAAAGGTTAACTGTAGGGGCATGAGTCCTGGATGGAGAGGTGCGCTTTAGCAGCCTTCCCACTTCATTTTGCCGTGGTGTGTGGCGAAGGGAAGGAGTTCTGGATGGAGAGGTGCACTGTACTGTAGCCCATAAGGAGACCCATGGGGAAATCATAAAGATCTCCCATGAAGTTCATAAACGTGTTAAGACCACCGCCACTGTTGCAGCTGGCCTTAACTCTTTCATCACTGTGGTTGGCAGGTCTCAGTATTCTTCCCTACCTCATCCACGCTGAGAGCATGGCATCAATACTAGGCTTTCCTGTCGCATCATGGCAGCACACACTGGGTTGTGACTCCGCCCCTCACAACCTGATAGGACTGGTTTGTTATAAAGATCTAAAGACCCCTCACAACAAGGGCCGGTGCTTCCACTAGGCAAACTAGGCAGCCGCCTAGGGCGCATTGCCATCTAGGGGCGAGGCCAGGAGTCGGCAATCTCTCTCCATCATGAATGATTATTGTGAGCTGAGGGGAGAGGTGGCGGTAGGGGAGGAAGAAGGGACAGAGAAAGATGCCAGGTGTCTTGGGCAGTGGTGGAACTATCAGGCCCTGGCTTTCCACTACTGTTGGAGGGGCCCCAAGAGGCAGGAATGGAGCCCACCAGAGTGCTGCCTGCATGATGATCCTCTTCAGCTGGAGCTGAACGGCCTTAACCCCAGGCAGGAAGTGACTCTCTGCACTGAGCTGGTCCCTGGGTGTTACATGGAGCATCCCTGGTATGAAAGGCAATCGGGGTCACCAAGTGTGACATGGAGGATAGGGGTCACCGGGTGTGCAATGAGGAATTGGGGTCCCTGGGTGTGCCATGGGGGATTGGGGTCCCCAAGTGTGACACGGAGGAACATCGGGGGTCCCCAGGTGTGACATGGAGGAACATCAGGGTCCCCAACTGTGACATGGAAAAACATCATGGTCTGACATAGAGGAACATTGGGGTCACTGAGTATGACAGCATGACATGGAGGAACACGGGGTCCCTGGGTGGGACATGGAGGAACATCAGGGTCAGTGGGTATGATAGCATGACATGGAGGAATATTGGGGTCCAAGGGTGTGCTATGGAAAAACATCAAAGTCCCTGGGTGTGACACGGAGGGACATTAGGGTCCCCGGGTGTGACATGGAGGAACATGGGGGGTCACTGGGTATGAAAGCATAACATGGAGGAACCATCAGATCAGGGTCACTGATTATGACATAGAGGAGTATTTAACCCCTTCCCTTTTTTTTTTTTATTGGGGGGGGGTGCAAGTAGCTGGTCTTGCCTAGGGCGTAAAATAGTCTAGCACCGGCCCTGCTCACAGCATTCTCCTTTTTTTCCTCAACGAAAAAGAACTGGACAGACAAGCTGGACCCCCCTTACCGTCTTCGCTACAGCCAGGTTGGCCTCTCCTGGGTGGAAATCTCTGCCAGTACAGTCTCCAAGAGATTTTATGGAGGGAGCCCCACTCTGATGGTCTCAGGAGCCTATTTTTTGAAAGGTGCCAATCAAGCTTTAAATAGGCTTAAGAACCTTGCTGGCCTAGCAGACCATCCTCAACCTGAAAGGTAAGGGGCGCTGTTATTAGGTAAGTAGTGAAGAGATTAAAAGAGAGCTCTGTCACTAAAATATCGTATTATTTAATGCAGCCCCGTCAGATCTATTAGATCGTCCAACACCAGAAGGAGAGAGCACTCGTCTTCAGGACATAGACACTCCAGGAGAAGTCCATCAATATCTTCTTCCCATCATCACTCACATAGAATGACTTCTACAGCCCACCGTTCACATACCTCTAGCCGCCATCTGCCAGCCAATGCCTGCTGGGTATGCGGGGCCACAGCACTTCCAGACAAATTAGTGTGTCGTAGGTGCTTTGAAAAAGCAACGAGGGAGAAAGAGGCAGATGCCAGAGAAGTGTCTAATATGATCAAGCAAACCATTAAAGAATCCATTTTACAGGAGTCAGCTACGGAGACGGATAGACCAATTCAGAGCACCTCAGCACTTCCATCTAGGATATATTTTTCTACCAATCCCACTAATAGCAAGATTCCTAGCCATATTCAGGAGGTCAACGTCAGCGGTAATTGCAATAATACCTTATTGGCCGCGGAGACCATGGTTTACAACCATTCTTCAGCTCAGTGTAGAGGAACCATTGCCTCTCCCGATAACTCTGGATCTGCTCTCGCAGGGAGAATTTCTACACCCGGCTTGGAAGTTGAAAGGGAAAGGTTTCTAAACCATGGATGTTCCCTCAAAGTAGTAACTACGTTACAGCAAGAAAAGAAGAAGTCAACTAATGACACCTTACCTACCATAGAATTTGGGACAAATTTGTCAAGTTCACACAGCAACAGTCATGGGATCCATCGACACCTACAGTGTCACAATTCCTGGAGTTTCTTCAGACAGGCCTAGACAAAGGCCTAGCCTCTAGCACCATCAAGGTCCAAGTTTCAGCGTTATCCGCTATGAGGGGAACCAAGTGGGCCTTGGTCCCTCTCGTCATCCAGTTTATAAAGGCATGCTTAAAGAAAGATTGAACCACCAAGAAAGCCAATTTTTCCTACTTTGGACCTCTCGATAGTTCTAGAAGCACTGTCAAGATCACCCTTTTTTCCTACAGAATCAATATCCTTGTGGGACTTAACACTAAAAGTAGCATTCCTAGTAGCCATAACTTCGGCAAAGAGAGTGTCCGAGTTGCAAGCTCTCATGGTTAAAGAACCATATCTGATCATTTATCCAGACAGAGTGGTACTAAGACCTTCGGAAAAATTGATACCCAAAGTAGCATCTGCATTCCCCTTCAATCTGGAAATTAGTCTACCAGAGCTCCTTACTACTTAAGGGGACCCACACCCTCTGGACATAAAAATGACCATCACCTCATACATAGCGGCTACGGATCCATTCAGAAAGACAGAGAATCTCTTTATTATTCCTCACGGCATTAAAAAAGGCCAGGCGGCATCATCACGCACGATAGCATCTTGGATAATTAAAGCTATCAAGAAAGCGTACTTAATACCACATCTACCAATACCAGAAGAGCTAAAGGCTCATTCTAACCAGGGCAGTCTCTACCTCATGGACAGCATACTGTAGGGTATCGCCAGAGACAATATGCAAGGCAGTGACCTGGTCATCTCAGTCCACATTCATGACACATTACAGAGTAGATCCTGCACATTTGACTACGGCCGAATTTGGAAGAGCTGTAATTCAAGTTACCTCTACCATTTCTTTTGAATAAAAATAAATATATTGCAAGCACCCACCCGTAGAGCGAGTTATTTCCCAGTGTGTGCTGCCATGACGCAACAGGAAATCAGAAAATTGTATACTCACCTTTCCGTAATTTTCCTTTCCTGGCGCATCTTCATGGCAGCACAGAAATAATCCTCCCATTTTTCTTCTTTTTAGAGGATAGTTACGGAGAATACTGGGAGGGGTACCTCTTTAGATCTTTATAGCTAACCAGTCCTATCAGGTTGTGAGGGGCGGAGTCACAGCCAAGTGTGTGCTGCCATGAAGATGCGCCATGAAAGGAAAATTATGGAAAGCTGAGTATACAATTTTCCGTTTCTTTACTGCATAAACTGTCACCAATACTAGGGGCTATTATGGCATAAACTGCCACCATTACTAGGGGTTATTTTTGCATAAACTGGCATCAATACTAGGGGCTATTACTGCATAAACTGGCACCAACACTAGGGTTTATTACTGCATAAACTGGCACCAATACTAGGGGATATTACTGCGAAAAACTAGCACCAATACTAGGGGCTATTGCGTAAACTGGAACCAATACTAGGCTTTATTACTGCATAAACTGGCATCAATACTAGGCTTTATTACTGTGTAAACTGGCATCAATACTAGGCTTTATTACTGCGTAAACTGGCACCAATACTAGGGGTTATTACTGTGTAAACTGGCACCATTGCTAGGGGTTATTACTGCATAAACTGGCACTGATACTAGGGGCTATTACTGCGTGAACTGGCACCAATACTAGGGGCTATTATGGCGTAAACTGCCACCATTACTAGGGGTCATTACTGCATAAACTGCCACCATTACTAGGGATTATTATTGCATAAACTGGCACCAATACTAGGGGCTATTACTGCGTAAACTAGCACCAATACTAGGGGCTATTACTGCATAAACTGGCACCAATACTAGGCTTTATTACTGCGTGAACTGGCATCAATACTAGGCTTTATTACTCTGTAAACTGGCATTAATACTAGGCTTTATAACTACATAAACTGGCACCAATACTATGGGTTATTACTGCATAATCTGGAACCAAAACTATGGTTTTTACTGCATAAACTTGCACCAATACTAGGGGTAATTACTGCGTAAACTGGCACCAGTACTAGGGATGATTACTGCGCAAGCTGTCATCATTACTAGGTGTTGTTACTGCGTAAACTGGCACCATTACTAGGAGTTATTACTGAATAAACTGACACCAATACAAGGGATTATTACTGCATAAACTGGCATTAATACTAGGGGTTATTACTGAATAAACTGACACCAATACAAGGGATTATTACTGCATAAACTGACACCAATGCTAGGGGCTATTACTGCAAAAACTGGCATCAATACTAGGGGCTATTATTGCATAAACTGAAACCAATACTAGGGGCTTTTACTGCATAAGTTGGCACCAAGACTAGAAGCTATTACTGCGTAAACTGGCACCAAATAGTAGGGGTTATTACTGTGTAAACTGGCACCAATAGTAGGGACTATTACTACATAAACTGGCACCAATAGTAGGGGATATTACTGCATAAACTGGCACCAATACTAGGAGCTATTAATGCATAAACTGGCACCAATACTAGGGGCTACTACTTTGTAAACTGACACCAATACTAGGGGCTATTACTGCGTAAACTGGCACCAATACTAGGGGTTATTAATGCATAAACTGTTTGCTGAAATTGCTTTAAATGATAAAGAAAAGATTTTAAGAGTTTTCCTCTTTCTCAAGTCTGAAGCAATATCTGAGAAAGAAAGGAAAACTCTTGAAAGCTTGTCTTTTAAGTATTAGGTTAGTACAATAAAAAGATATCATTGCATGTTGCATTACTCTCATATTTTGTAACCTTATTTATATATACTTATTTAGGTTTTTTTAGTGGTATGATATAGTGGTGAAATTTATGAGTGTCCCCCCCAGTTTTGACTGTGGTATTATATGTGCCCCCCCCCCCCCCCCTATATATTGCTTCTAGAGTCACCACTGCTCCCATCTTTCCCATGCCTCCTGTAGCAAGCAGGTGCTATAAAGGCACCCCTGTGTGTGCTCCCTTCGGGTCTTATGCCAACCGAACTCTCTACAGACACCCCACTCCCGTTTCACAGGAGTTTGCCTGATTATAGCAGGATCCTATGGCTATGGCTCTGAAGCATGTAAGAGAGAGAGCAATGCTGAAGCAGGTGGCAGTGACATGGAGCCAGGTAAGTATTAAATATTTGAGGATGAAATACAGTAGTGTGCTGTTTTTAATCTCGATGCAAAAAAATGCTTTAAATTAAAAAAATATATAGACTCTGGCACTACATTAAATGCCAACTCCAGGAAAATGTTAAATCATCCCTTGCAGTTGGGCTGCCTCTGCACTACAAGGGTTGGTAGCTCTTTTAGTCAAGGAGAGATGGCGCTCCCCCACCCTCTGACAGTTATCTGTCCCTCTGCATCATCACATTCAGTGCAGAGCTATTGACCCTGCTTTGGTTTTGATGATGTCAGGAACCTGGACTATTGGAGGGTGGGAAGGAGGAGACTGCAGGGAGGAGCAGAGGATCAGAGAAGTAAAACTTCTTTTTTTTTTTTTCCCTAGACCAAAACAAACAATTAACTTTAGTTGCTTGGAGTTAAGCTTTAACAAAAAACTGAGATATTATGCCAAACAGTGTAAAATAGGGGTTTATTTGCTAAAACTAGAGAGTGCACAATCTGGCGCAGTTGTGCATGGTAGCCAACCAGCTTCTAATTTCAGCTTTTTCAATTAAACTTTCACCAAAAAAAAAACTGGAAGTTGATTAATTTCTATGGAGAACCGCACCAGATTTTGCACTCTAGTTTTAGTAAATCAGACCCTGTGGGCTGAATAATTATTTGTTTTAGTTAATTTTAATTATTATTTAGTGCAACAATAACCTTGACAAATGCACAGTCCTAAAAGACATTAGAGTTGATTTGCTTAAGGAGTAGAGACTGTCCACTAACAATTAGTTACTTTTCGAAGTAAATATTGGTAAAAAATATATATATTATGTGTGAAAAGATTGCAAAAACAAGAGTTTTACTAGCTTATGACTGAGTATTCAGAAGGAACCCTATGGGGTTATTTACTAAACCTGGAGCATACAGAATATGGTGAAGCTGTACATAGTAACCAATCAGCTTCTAACTTCAGCTTGTTCAATTAAGCTTTGACAATAAAGCCTAGAAGCTGCACCAGATTTAGTAAATCTCCCCCATATTTTTTATCTTATTAACAAACACTTACCTTATTTGTTAACATTTATATGTGAACAACATGTTCCCATTGCAGTCCAATCCATATAAATTGAAATCGGTTGGGATTAAATTAGATTAATTAGAATGGATGATTAGATATTGCAAAAAATAGCACTATGATTGGAAGCTCTCATATAAATAAGAATTATGTTTTTATAGACAAATACATTAGGAGTGGGAACCTAGGATACTGTAGTATTCGGCATTTTTTTGTTTTTTGTTTTTTTTTTTTACCGTAAATTGAAATAATGACAAGGTATTGATGACTCCACCTGGAAGAACAGAACTGCTCCAGTACACTTTCTATAACAGAGGACACTGCCTGCGAATAGATGAAGCTTTCTCTACCCAGCACTGTACACTAGACTCCCCTAGAAGGGGGATTCCAGGGTATCAGTCTCTGCCTCCTACTTCAGCACATTTGGATCTAGAATTTCAATGTTTGCTTTGGTTACTGCAAAAAGGAATTCGGTTATTTACACAATATACAGAAAGAGGAAACGGCAAAAGAGCGGAACGTTATATCTTCAGATCCAAATAATATGGGGATCATTTATAGGAAACAGTCATATCATAGTCATCTAGAACTCAGGGAGCCTAGGAAAATTCAGGGACAGAAGAAGAAACACACTTCGGAATAATGGAAGATGTGGTCTGTGGGAGGAATACACTACAGTTCTCCATCTAGCCTGCAAGAAGAATTTTATATATACTATATATATATATATATATATATATATATATATATATATATATATATATATATATATACAATCTCTTTACTGTAAGTTTGTACAATAAAAATTAACTAAACATTAAAATAAAGCATCTAAAATGTAATATATGTAGTATTGCAGAAAATGCAGGTAAAATAGATATAATATATATATATTGAGAGAGAGAGAGAGAAAGAAAGAAAGAAAGAAAGAAAGAAAGAAAGAAAGAAAGAAAGAAAGAAAGAAAGAAAGAAAGAAAGAAAGAAAGAAAGAAAGAAAGAAAGGAAGAAAGAAAGAAAGAAAGAAAGAAAGAAAGAAAGAAAGAAAGAAAGAAAGAAAGAAAGAAAGAAAGAAAGAAAGAAAGAAAGGAAGGAAGGAAGGAAGGAAGGAAGAAAGAAAGAAAGAAAGAAAGAAAGAAAGAAAGAAAGAAAGAAAGAAAGAAAGAAAGAAAGAAAGAAAGAAAGAAAGAAAGAAAGAAAGAAAGAAAGAAAGAAAGAGAAATATATATATATTATAATTATATATATATAATATATATATATTATAATTATATATATATATATAATAATATATAATATAATAAATATAATGAATATATAAGGAAGAAAGAAAAAAAGAAAGAAAGAGAAATATATATATATATATATATATATATATATATATATATATATATATATATATATATTATAATTATATATATATATATATATAATATATATATATATTATAATGTTGTATGTTGTTATATGTTTATATATTACATATGTTATATGTTTATATATATGTATATATATATATATATATATATATATATATATATATATGCACATTTAAGCGATTTTATTTCATTATTAATTATATATATTTTTTATTATTATTTTTATTATTTTGCAGGTTTTTTGTTTTTTTTTCTCTTTTCTTTTTTCTATACTAATGTAGCACCACCCCCGCAGGAGCTGCTGATTATATTATTGGGTCTACACCCTGCCTAACAACCCAATCAAATTGGCTCGATCCCTCCTCAGGCACAACTGACCCAGAATAGGACTGGACTATCAAATAGATACACAGGTTGGAATACAATACTTCACTATGCAACAATACCTTGTTACCTTCTTGAATAGTAGTCCTTCTGGGTGACACAATGGAACAACGCACAAGATTGTAATTAACCAAACTTAGTTTACTATGTATCAAATTGAATAGGGGAGATACAATACAATACAATACAAGTCCATAAAAGGTTATTTAAAACAGCTTTAAAAAGGTAAAAGAATACCCCCACACTCCTCCTGCATTAAGGCTAGACACAGTACCAGGTAGGTGGGCCTATCTGAGTCCCTCCCCCAGAGTTCTCTTCTTTCTTGTTGATCTTCGCTAGCAAGGTTATTGAATAGAGCTCATTTGTAATCCAAATTAGGAATAAAGATCAAGAGAGAAAAAAACAACGAGCTGTTAGTTGTCACCGCAGGGTGTCTGCGTAACTGAGCAATAACTTCTGCGAGAGAGATAAGCCTCTGGCGACTCCTTTACAGACCTTATTGTTTGTCTATGAGTCTCCTGAGAGAGTATGGTGATAAACCCCGGGGTTTTATCACCTCCTGCTGCGCTACCGCTATCTGTAGATAAAACTGTCTCTTCAGCAGATAAAGTCAGTTATTGGGCATGTGCCCTCTCACCAACAGAAGTTTCTCCTTCGCGCGCTTCCACTGCGGTCTCAGTCCTTTGGCTATATGCCAGCCGCGCGGGGTCCTTCTGGCGGATGACTTCCGGTCTCGGCAAACAGCAGTATGACCTCCAGGAATGTGCCTCGTGCTTGAGATGGGACGGTTCCACGTCGTCCCTCCAGGCTAAAAGGCTCTGGCCCAATATCCAGTGTCAGTCCTTCACTCTCGCTCGCTGGTTCCTCAGAGCCCAGCGCAGAAAGGCCCCCCCCTTTCGCGCGCTTCTCTCTTCCTTTAAATAACCTCCCCCATAGTGCCGTGCGGTGCAGCCGTGCACCCTGGATCTTGCAAAGCAGCCTGGGAGATGTAGTTTCTTCATCTTGTGAAAAGGAAGTCACAGCCTGGGAAATTCCATGCAGCTACCACTAGAGGGAGCCTAGTTCCTGGATCTTGCAAAGCAGCCTGGGAGATGTAGTTTCTTCATCTTGTGAAAAGGAAGTCACAGCCCAGGAAATTCCATGCAGCTACCACTAGAGGGAGCCTAGTTCCTTCCCACATATCAAACAGTGTCTTTAGGCATGTTTAACCCCGCTACACACTCCCCCCACTTGAGAAACTTTGGTCCCCAAAGAGGTCAACAGTATGTACCCTAGTGCATAGGTTGGCATTATACAACAAAAACATTAACATTTTGCTGAAATAAGTCAATCTGAATACATCCAATTTTGTATTCTAATAGCAGTGCAACAGTAAAACGATAAAGTGCAATTAATAAACAAATAAGTGATTTCTACAGTGTTAATATAGTGCTGATTTCTAGTGCTTTTATATAGTGCTCCTTTAAAAAGCACATGTGCCTTTGCAATTTCTTAAACACTTACATCTTAAAGTTTGTGTTGAAAAAAAAACATCAAAAGGTGAGAAAGAGAAAAAAACATATATTGAGGTCAGAGCAACAAAATGTGCGCAAACATTAACTCACAAAGTAAACCAAATTGTGAACATCAAAAACTGTGCTTATTATAATGGCCAAACCCAATATCCTTATGTACAAACTTAAATGCAAACGTTTTCTACTTCAATACTTTGTTCTCATGATCTCTCACAGACCCCCCAAAACTTGGGTGGCTTGTACAGTTGTGCCTGGGGGTGAGCTAGGGTTGTCCCCCACCAAATCTACAGTGGAGGAACTAGGCTGGTCAGGAGATCTTTTGGAAGTAAAAACAGCTTCTTCCGAACATTCACCCAATTGATCATAGGTCAGTCTCTTAGGTGGGTGAATGACTCTCCTTTCCCTCTGTTCCCGTGGAGGCATGCTCTCAGAGGTACTAGGATCAGGCACTTCTGAGGATTCTTCCATGTCCCCCTCCTCATGTTCCAACACAGAGGCACCTGATGGTTCAAGAGAGGTCAGTTCTTCTTCAGAGAAGGGTGCAACCTCCTCCTCAGGATCTTCATCCTCAGCTGCTTCTTCTGGAAGCATATGAAAGGGTATGAATTCAGGGGCTTCTGCCCGAAGGGCTCCTCTATCAGCCAAGTCAGACGAAGACAGGGAGGCAGGTGTGGGTTCTGGCAACGAGGTAAAAACAGCTTCTTCCGAACATTCACCCAATTGATCATAGGTCAGTCTCTTAGGTGGGTGAATGACTCTCCTTTCCCTCTGTTCCCGTGGAGGCATGCTCTCAGAGGTGCTAGGATCAGGCACTTCTGAGGATTCTTCAATGTCCCCCTCCTCATGTTCCAACACAGAGGAACCTGATGGTTCAAGAGAGGTCAGTTCTTCTTCAGAGAAGGGTGCAACCTCCTCCTCAGAACCTTCATCCTCAGCTGCTTCTTCTGGAAGCATATGAAAGGGTATGAATTCAGGGGCTTCTGCCCGAAGGGCTCCTCTATCAGCCAAGTCAGATGAAGACAGGGAGGCAGGTGTGGGTTCTGGCAACTGAGATGACCACAACCAGTCGGGTACCTCCTCTTCATCTTCCAAATCTTCAGATGGAGAACTTCCCTCTCCCTCATCTGGGAGCGTCGTCTGAGATCTGGTAACTGGTCTGGACCGGCGAGAAGTCGAAGGGGCCTCTGACAAGTCTTCCACAGGGGGCATACGAACCGCTTCAGAGAGAGGCAGCAAATGGTTCCGATGCCAAGCCTTCAATGGACCCACACTTCCTTCAGGCCGAATTTGGTACACAGGAAGGTTTGGCAGTTGCTTGCAGATAACATAAGGTTGGGACTTCCAGCGGTCTGCCAACTTGTGTTTTCCCGGGACACCCAAGTTTCTCAACAAAACCCTGTCCCCTGGTTGCAGGTCATGGATCCGAACTTTTAGGTCGAAATTTTTTTTATTCCGCAGTCCACGTTGATCAGATGTGGCCTGAGCCTTGTCATAGGCCGCTTTCAGACTCTTCCGCAGTCGGTCCACATATCCTCTATGCGATGCTGAAGAGGTATGATCAGGCGAAATGCCAAAGGCCAAATCCACTGGCAACCGAGCCTCCCTTCCAAACATCAGCCGATAAGGGGAATATCCAGTAGCATCACTGACAGTGCTGTTGTAGGCATGCACAATGGCAGCTACGTGCTTGCCCCAATGCTGTTTCTTCTCTGAGCTCAAAGTCCCCAACATATCCAAAAGAGTCCTGTTAAATCGTTCAGGCTGGGCATCCCCCTGTGGATGGTAGGGAGTGGTTCTAGTCTTTTGAATGCCTAACATATCTAACAGTCTCTTGATCAGTCTGCTTTCAAAGTCCCTTCCCTGATCAGAATGGAGGCGTTGTGGTAACCCATAATGTACAAAGAACTTCTCTACAAGAACTTTGGCTACCGTTGAGGCCTTCTGATCCCTTGTTGGGAATGCTTGAGCATATCTGGTAAAATGGTCTGTTACCACAAGGACATTCCCCTGGCCACTCAGATCAGGCTCTAAGCAAAGGAAATCAATGCACACCAGCTCCATGGGTCCCTGACTTTGTAGATGGCCCATTGGGGCTGCTTGACGTGGCAGAGTCTTCCTCTGTATACACCGGACACAAGAATGACAGTATCCTTCAACTTCGGCCCTCATACAAGGCCAGTAGAACCTGTCCCTGACAAGCTGAAAGGTTCTTTCGGGCCCCAGATGGCCATGATTATCATGAAGAGCGGCCAGAACTCCCTCTCTGTACTTAGCTGGTAAGAACAGTTGCCACTTCTCCTCCAGATCTTCAGATGGACCTCTCCGGTAGGCCACTCCTTCTCTGATCTGTAACCGGGTCCACTCTCTATGCAACAGACGGGCCCCCTGAGGGGAGTCAGTTAGAAGCAACTCAGGGCTCTGGATCTCCAGGGCTTCCAAGAGAAGTTTTCCCAAAGGGTCTTCCAACTGCTCCTTCCGCAAGTCCCTTTTGGACAGCCAGGGCAAACCCTCCCCTTCAACTTGGGTCACCTGGCAGTAGCATTTGGGTACTCCGATAGCCGAAACCCCAATCTCTTCTGCTCTTGACCCTCCTCGGGATCGAAATTCAGTTCCCTGATATAGGGCACGCACCCCTTCTGGAGCCAAATGAGTCCATTCTTCCGCAGGTTCCTGTGGAACATGCAACCTTCTGGATAGGGCATCTGCATCCCTATTTCCGATTCCTGGCCGATACTTCAGGCTAAAATTGAAGCTAGAGAGGGCAGCCAACCATCGATGTCCTGTTGCATCCAGCTTGGCCGTAGTCAACAGATAGGTGAGGGGATTATTATCTGTCTTGACAATGAATTCAGCTCCGTACAGGTAGTCTTTCAATTTGTCAACCACTGCCCACTTCAAGGCCAAGAATTCAAGTTTGTGAGTAGGATAATTCCTTTCAGCAGGCAGTAGGCTTCTGCTCACATAGGCAACAGGTCGCAGATGACCCTCATGCTCCTGATAAAGTACCCCCCCCAGCCCATCTCGGCTGGCATCAACATGCAGTTCATATGGTTTTGTGGGGTCCGCATAGGCCAACACAGGGGCAGTGGTTAGGGTTTCCTTCAGCTGGACAAAGGCCCCTTCGCATTCCGGGGTCCACTGATCCTGGATGGATTCCTTAGCCTTCCCGGGGCCTATGGTGGACTTCGCCGGCTTTACCAACTCAGGGACATCATCTTCTTCATTCTTCAGGAGCTCATTTAGGGGTCGGGCAATCTGGGCGAACCCCTCCACAAACCTCCTGTAATAGGAGCAAAAGCCCAAGAATGACCGGAGTTCGGTCACATTTGTGGGTCTCGGCCAGGAAGCAACAGCATCCAGCTTGTCCGGGTCAGTGGCCACCCCTTCTTCAGACACGATATGGCCCAGGTAATGGACCGAGGACTGATAGAATTGGCACTTCTCAGGAGAAAGTTTCAGACCTTCTTCATGTAGCCTCTTCAAGACCTTTTCCAACCTCTCCTCATGTTCTTCTAAAGTTCTGCCAAACACGATAACATCATCCAAGTATACCAGTACCTCTATCAAATTCATATCTCCAACGGTCCTCTCCATCAGCCTTTGGAAGGTAGCAGGGGCCCCGGACAACCCCTGAGGCATGCGATTGAACTCAAAGAACCCCACAGGGGTGATGAAGGCTGTTTTCTCCCGATCTTCAGGGTGCATGGGGATCTGATAATACCCACTCTTTAAGTCCATCACACTGAACCACTTCGCCCCTGACAGACTCTGTAGGGCATCTTCGATTCGAGGAGTGGTATACTGGTCTGGGATGGTTCTTCTGTTCAGCGTTCGGTAGTCGATACAAAGCCTCAAAGATCCATTTTTCTTCCGGACTACCACTATCGGGGAAGCATACGGGCTCCTGGATTCTCGGATAATCCCGATCTTTTTGAGCTCTGCCAGCTGTTGACGTAGATCTTCTAAGTCACCTAAGGGGACTCGCCGGACTCTCTCCCTGACTCAGGCGGATCTTATGAGTGGCGCTCCTGGCACATCCCACGTCAAACTCGTCCTTAGAGAATATTTCCCTACATCGAGCAAGTTGTGCCTTGGCCCTCTTCACCCATTCCGGCGGGAGGGCAGCGTTTCCAGAGCAAAGCTCCTCTATAACCGCTTCACCCTGTTCCTTTTCTTTGAAATCAATGGGGGCAACTGGGGTAGCCGGGTTGACTTGGCCCAGGAGCACTCTGGCCGGTACCTTCACTGGTGTAATAGAGGTGTTTCTGACACTCACTAAAACCCTTCCACGGTTTTCCTGTAACACCTTCAAAGGGATCACCTCAGGGATCACTTCTATCCCTCTCTGTCTCTCCTTTTGACCTGATTCAAAGATAATGAAGGGACCCGGCTGTTGCCATGTGAGTTCAACAGAAGCCTTAAAACAGGCCACCTCTCCTGGCTGTAAGACCTTTTCTGCTCTATCCAGCTTCCAGAGTCGTCCAACTCCTTCTGCGGGGGTCTCTTGCTCCAACACTAATCGTTGGTAGGCCTGCCGTAGCATGGGATGGATCCTTGGCGCCTGAGCACCTTGTCCCTGGACCAGTTGTATCAGAAGGCGCCTTACCAGGTCAGTGTTTGTTCCTACGATGAGAGAGCTTTTGTTGGCCCCTGGTGGACGAGGACAGACCACCGCTAAGGTGTCGAAGGTTTCCGCTTCACCAGCCACTGATGGATCAAAGGTCAACTTGATTGGCAGATACCCGTCATAGGGAAAACTTTGGGTCCCAATACCCCATATCTCCAGGTCTTCCAACTTCTGCAAAGGTAGATGGGTAAGATATTTATCATAGAAGTCTCTATACAAAAGAGTCACCTGGGCCCCTGTGTCAAGGAGGGCTCTTGTGTAAATTCCTTCCACCTGAACCGAGACCACTGGGGAGGGCCCGACCAAGTTAGTTGGGAATTCTCTTGATGTAGCCTGGTTGTCTGATTCAGTTCTGTGTACCCTGGCCCTCTTCTCCTTTTTCTTCCTTGATCTGGGCCCCCGCTGAACCCGGTGTGCATTGACTTTCCTTCCCTCAGTAACCCGGAGTCTAGAACTGGGGGTATTATATTTGGGTCTGACCCCCTGACTCAGTTTCCCTGATCCTGCACCACTTCTGGAGTCCCTTAAGACTGGCGGACACCCGGTTGACTCCTTCACCGGTGTCCTCTGAAGTTTCCCGCTGGCTCGCGAAGTTTCGCGGCAGCATTTCCTGAGCTGGGACATACCCTTCTAACATGCCCAACTCCCCCGCAGTTGAAACAAGTTAACAATCTTGCAGGCCGTGGCTCTGGATCTGTGCTGAGACTAACAGGTTCATCTGGCCTCTCCGATATACTCCCCTTGGGTAGAGTGGATACCTGACCAGTCAGGATGGACACCATTTCTATCAACTGAGACACTTGGGTCTTTAGGAGTTCAACTTGAGAGTCACCCTCTTCCACACTTATCACTCCAACCCGGGCAGTTGAGTCAAACTGCCGACTTTTCTTCTTGTTGTCCAACATAACCTCTTCCTCTCTGACCATTCGAATCAGATCGGGGTATTCTAGAATGCCGCCATCTCGACGAGTTCGTAACAGTATGGCAATGGGATCTAAAGGTTGAGCCCCTTTCAGAACCTGTCGTGCACGAGTCTCATCTATTTTCCGGTGGTCTATTCCTTTCTTTAACAGAATCTGGTGGATAATCCTATCCAGACGTTTAATGAATTCGGACAACTTCTCCCCCTCTTCTTGATAACAGTGGTCCAACTGGTAGAGAAGTTCAGCCGCGTTCTCCGTCCGACCAAACACATCTTGCAGAATGTCCAAATAATCCTGTGCAGTGCAGTTCTTCTTGCTAAGCTTTAGATTACGTACAGCCTCTAATGCAGGTCCCCTTAAACTCTCTGTGATTCTCTGCTTCTTGTGCTGTTCTGGTACCTCCCATTCCTCCAAAGCCTGAGTGGCGGTATCTAACCACTCTTCGAACCCATCTTCTGCTGAAGGCACAGGCTGTTTCCCAGAGAATGTCCGGAGCTTCCTATATCCAGTCATCAAATAGCTCGAGGAGTCCCTACTACATTTTGCCACAATCTCCCCAAGAACAGCACACAGTTCTGAGCTAAAAGTCGACAAAGGTGATGACTCAGGATGCCCTTCTTGGACACCTTTTTCTTGGCTGGATACCCCAGGGGTGGTGGATGAGGGACCCGCAATAGGAACTCCTGGATGTATCAGGAAAAGTTCTGTTTGGTCAGTAGTTTTTACACTGTTTCCGTTGAAATAATCAGGGACCCCCTTCCTCCACTCACACAGTGCATACGTGTGTGGGACAGTGGTGTCAGTTTTCATGTCAATCACCCAAAATTTCCTGTCTGTGGATAGTGCCCTCAAAACAGGGAGGAGCTTTTCTTCAGTCCAGGCTTCTCCCTTGATTTCAACCACCAGGCCATTTTCCACTATGACATTCTCTTCCTTGCACCACTCAGCAGCAGCGACAGGATCCATTTCTGCGTGGGAGGGAATTCTATGGCTGAGAGGGTTGTATTGCAGGACTGTAGAAATCCCGGACGAGCCCCCACGTGTAGCACCACCCCCGCAGGAGCTGCTGATTATATTATTGGGTCTACACCCTGCCTAACAACCCAATCAAATTGGCTCGATCCCTCCTCAGGCACAACTGACCCAGAATAGGACTGGACTATCAAATAGATACACAGGTTGGAATACAATACTTCACTATGCAACAATACCTTGTTACCTTCTTGAATAGTAGTCCTTCTGGGTGACACAATGGAACAACGCACAAGATTGTAATTAACCAAACTTAGTTTACTATGTATCAAATTGAATAGGGGAGATACAATACAATACAATACAAGTCCATAAAAGGTTATTTAAAACAGCTTTAAAAAGGTAAAAGAATACCCCCACACTCCTCCTGCATTAAGGCTAGACACAGTACCAGGTAGGTGGGCCTATCTGAGTCCCTCCCCCAGAGTTCTCTTCTTTCTTGTTGATCTTCGCTAGCAAGGTTATTGAATAGAGCTCATTTGTAATCCAAATTAGGAATAAAGATCAAGAGAGAAAAAAACAACGAGCTGTTAGTTGTCACCGCAGGGTGTCTGCGTAACTGAGCAATAACTTCTGCGAGAGAGATAAGCCTCTGGCGACTCCTTTACAGACCTTATTGTTTGTCTATGAGTCTCCTGAGAGAGTATGGTGATAAACCCCGGGGTTTTATCACCTCCTGCTGCGCTACCGCTATCTGTAGATAAAACTGTCTCTTCAGCAGATAAAGTCAGTTATTGGGCATGTGCCCTCTCACCAACAGAAGTTTCTCCTTCGCGCGCTTCCACTGCGGTCTCAGTCCTTTGGCTATATGCCAGCCGCGCGGGGTCCTTCTGGCGGATGACTTCCGGTCTCGGCAAACAGCAGTATGACCTCCAGGAATGTGCCTCGTGCTTGAGATGGGACGGTTCCACGTCGTCCCTCCAGGCTAAAAGGCTCTGGCCCAATATCCAGTGTCAGTCCTTCACTCTCGCTCGCTGGTTCCTCAGAGCCCAGCGCAGAAAGGCCCCCCCCTTTCGCGCGCTTCTCTCTTCCTTTAAATAACCTCCCCCATAGTGCCGTGCGGTGCAGCCGTGCACCCTGGATCTTGCAAAGCAGCCTGGGAGATGTAGTTTCTTCATCTTGTGAAAAGGAAGTCACAGCCTGGGAAATTCCATGCAGCTACCACTAGAGGGAGCCTAGTTCCTGGATCTTGCAAAGCAGCCTGGGAGATGTAGTTTCTTCATCTTGTGAAAAGGAAGTCACAGCCCAGGAAATTCCATGCAGCTACCACTAGAGGGAGCCTAGTTCCTTCCCACATATCAAACAGTGTCTTTAGGCATGTTTAACCCCGCTACACTAATATCCGCAGTAAATAATGTACCAGTTGATGTTACAACCGTTGTGCCCTGTAAGCGCTGTCACACCTAGTGGCGCCATTTATATGATTTGTAACCATCCATGCAGTCATTACCCTCCCCATACTAATAGATATGTATTACTTGTGAAATGTTTGAATGGAGTTTTTTTTTCCCCCAGGATCCTTCCTGAACTCTATTCATGAGCTCAGGCTGCACTTTACATGTTCTCCAGCAGATGGCGATATCTGAACACGGTTGAAATGGCCAGTGCTCATTAATACGTATTTGCTGCCTTTACCTACACAGGACTTTTGGGTCAAGCAGGTGAAGCTTTTGTGTATTCTAGATGCAGAAAAGGGCTTGCTGGATGAATCACCAGATTTATGCTCACTTTGATATTTGTAGAACTGTAATTTATTTGCCATCTTACAAACAGTGTTATGAAACAAGGTGTTTTCGGTTCAGAGCAGAAACCATAATTGTGAAGTGTGATTTTACGAAATTGCTTACTGCCTCCAGAAAGGATACTATAATATATGATTCAATGAGTACTAAATAATGCCATGGCAACCTGTGATCACTGATTAATCTATTATCTGCTTACAAAGAAAGACATAAAACTTCTAAATAAACTCGGCTTAAAAGGTAAAACAAAAAAAAAAAACAGGTGAAATAATTGTGACCATATGTCTAGTAAAATACAATTACACTGCAAATAGCCGAAATCAACATAGAAATAACAACAAGGCTTTATTATAAAAATGAGGGAAAGACCACCCTCACTAAAAATAGAGAAGCTGCCCTTTGTGACCAATAAGATTCCTTACATTATTTGTCCAGAAAATTAAATACAAAACCTGAATGGTCGCAATGGAAGAGCCCTTCTGTTTTTCCACGATTATACATTGTATTATAATAATGTCTTAGACATACATTAATGTTTCTTTCTTTTTTTCATTTGCTTAATCTGAAAATGTATAGACAAAAAAAACACCCTCTTTTTTAAAGTGCCAGACAAGGCAGGAAGATCATGGAGGTGTGTGTAAATGTAAGATATGTGTATCATAAAAGTAAAAAAAAAGAATACAAATTAGGCGAGTAAACAAGTATGTAACAAAACTTCAGTAAACTAATTGGATTTAGAAAAAATATTTGGAGATTTTCGTTTACACTGTGTGTAAAAAAAAAAAAAAAAATGATTGAAATAAATAAATTGTTAATAAATAAAGTATTGAAGTCAAGCAGCATAAACTGTAACCATTGTTGAATACACTTATATTTCTGTTCAATATTTTTATTAGGTATTAAGTAAAAGGCACAATGTACATGGGGGGGGGGGGGGAGCAGGAAATAGATTAACAGCTCAAGAGAAGGATCAACATACGTACCGAATATTTATTTAATAGGTGTTGAAAAGGATAGGGAAAAAAAGATAAGGAAGGAGGAGGACAGCAAAGTCGATTGGGTTAAATTAAGTGATTTACACACACAAACACACACACACACACACACACATATATATATATATACATAGATATATATAGATATAGATATCTAGATATATATCTAGTAGATAGATAGATAGATAGATAGATAGATAGATAGATAGATAGATAGATAGAGATATATGTATATACATATATATATATACATATATATATCTATATATATATATATATATATATATATATATATATATATATATATATATATATATATATATATATATATACACACACATATATATATATATATATATATATATATATATATATGTATATGTATATATATATATATATATATATATATATATATATATTATTTTTTTATTATTACTACTATTATTATTATTATTAATAATAATATTATTATTATATGGTAGTAAACCACCCAGTTTAACCCAATCGACTCTGCTGTCTGCACTTCCCTATTCCTTTTCAGTTATGATTAGTGAATAATAAAAGTGACAGTGGTAGCAGTCAGGGTATGACAATTATCCAGCCTGTATACTTATCTCAGGTCATGAGTGCAGAAAGTTTCCAGTTTGCAGAGTTAATAGTGACAGGGAAGCCGGAGTGTCTATAGGGGTATTTACAGTAGCATGCTGTCCCTTTTAATGAGCCTTGACAATATGTTCCAGTGAGTAAACAGCAGCTAGAGAAGGTGAGCCATTGCACAAACAGGCTGGCCACAGCACACTGGAGGTGAGAGCATTGTTGTCTGGTACTGGAGAGGAGAGGATAGCTCCATCTGTCAAAGGCCACTCTGACAGCAGACTTTACATTTCCTGGGGAAAAAGAATGCACGACTGTGTACCAGACACCAATTACCTGCCTTGCTGGAAAGATCAATTGTACATTTTAGCCCTGAAATCCAGGCATTGCCCTGTGCCATGTTTTCCATCAAGCCCATTCATCTGCATGCCCTGTACACTTTTATGCATGACATGTGTGGTGTCTGTGGAATTCTGCCTCCATACACATGGAGAGGACATCCACACTCTGCACTCACAAATAATGGCAAAATCCTCCACATACAAAGGTCAGATTTCATTTCAAGGCTTCATTATTTAATAAGGAAATAAGCCAGACTAGAAACACTCCCAATTTTTTTTCCTGAAACTTATAATAATAATAATAATATTACAAAGAAAAGAGGCATAGTATGAGACAGAGCAGAAGGAAAAACCAGGGAGAGTATAGAATGTCACAAAGCAAATGAAAAGTGTATTTTATTTCACAGATCCAGTGCTAGATCCTGAATCCTACACAATTTAAGGTCTGTTTTCCTGAACTTATTCCAATTGCCTTTACATTTTTTTTGAAGTCCACCTGGATCTGTGTAGCCAGTGATTTTACTTTTTTTTTTTATCAGAGGTTTATGCATATCAGCACTATATAAATACCCATCACCAACTTCAATCGGATCCATAAAGTGCACATAACAATAATAATACCAACAATAATCATAAACAGCAGAGGTTTATGTGCTGCTACAGACGCCGAGGGAAAGGGCTTCTAGGAGTCACTTACATAAAAGATAGGTGCTATTTAAGGTAGTTTTATAACCATTTAGATCTTTATCACTTAGTTATGCATCTGA
>NC_138768.1:303912393-303914893 GCF_965119305.1 Pelophylax lessonae
TTAATTGTATTTTGCGACATTTGTTACATATTGGATGTATTATTATTACTGCATTAAACATTGTTCCAGAATATCATCTGTATTGTATCATCTATGTTCAATTGCATTACAATTCTGTATTAACCGAAATGAACCTTCTTTTACGGATCCGCCCTAGGGGTATATTATGAGATATACCCATGTCTTTTATCTTCAGTTTATCAAATCCATTATATCAAATCGTGCAGATGGTTAGCTATGGAGGCAAGGTCCTCTATCATATTGATTATTTTTATTACTAAGGTTTATTTAAAAAATTAAAAATTGTAATTTACCAAAGCATTGTATTACCTGTACTACCTTTTTTCTTAAATTTCTGACTCTGTACTGCACAATGGCATACAATTGCGCTATTTTAAAATATATTATTATTATTATTTTTTTATTATTATTATTATTAACAAAAATACTATTAATATTGTTATAATTAATATCAACAGCAATAATATATGTACTGTGGGCCTCTTTTATGAAACTGCTGGGTTTTCATTCTAAGCTGTCCACTTCAAACGTACTTCCATAATCAAGAAAAAGTTCTCTGATGATTCTCTTTTTATTTTTTTTATTTATTTTTTTTACATTTTATTGAAATTGATTAGTATCAGAAAGGAGTAGCAGTCTTAGATGAGAATTACCTCTTTGGTTGGTATTTCGGGCCCTATAGTTTCATGTTATCCGAAATGAGTATATTGGACTATAGGTCTTATGTAGGCATACCGATCTGGAACCTAAGGAGAGTTAATGGGTAGCTCCAATTATTCGGAACTAGAAGTGTATTCTTTTTAAGTAATAGCTCATACCCCTTTAAAAACAAATTTCTAAACACCCGCACACAGCTGTTCCCTTATCAGCCTGTACAACTGACATCAATAAATAAACCCTCTTGCTGTCTGTGGAGACCAATGTGCTGTTATATCAGAGATATACAGCACATCCTTTGCTGCACCTCTTTTCTGACAACAGTCTTGGCTGAAAGCAGAAAATCGTATATCTTTATGTTTCTCCCAACGATTTTTTTTTTCTAGCATCCTGTGCTCAGCTTCCCAATTCCAAGTGTCTGTGATCTAAATTCAATAGAAAGCAGGCAACCAGCCACCATTTGGCAAGCGCAGTTTCGCCGTTGACCACAAGGTGGCAGTAAGGCACAGCTCAATCTTTCCTAATCCTCCCCTGTAGCTTTCAACAAGATGAAGAGCCATAAAATGATTGGGGATATCAAGCCAGGCGCCAGGTGAGTAATACACAGGATAATCCATAGATAGGACTCGCTCTTCCCCTACCCACCAGCGCCACAATTGTTACTCATTAACGTTACTATATACAAATAAGAGGAGTAGTATGGAGCCAGGCTCTAAATATTTGTTTTTAATTAACCCTTTAAAACAAAGGAAGGGAAAAAAAACGTAGGATTAGTGCTTGCACAGGGTGCAAAATGTAATTGAGTATTGCATATCTACTCTAAAACTAAGGGACAAAGCATATCTATCTGTCTATTTTTCTTCTGTCTATCCATCTATGCATCATAGGATGGTAAATCGCATAATTTACATATTAAACTACATTACGTGACTCGTAGATATAGATATACATATATATATGTGTGTTTGCATGGAAGTGCTGTCTTCAGGCTGAGGAGTGGTGTGTACTGAGGATGATCCTGGTCTAGGCAGGCCATTGATGTCACCGGGTTTAGGATTGCCGACATCTTTATATTCATATGCATTGCCCTTTGTGTTTTTACTTGTATTGCAGGGTTTATTTCCACTAATCTATATCATGCTCTTTAACGTGTATTTTATTTACTAGGCGCCTTTGGAACTCTATGTTTAAGTGAGCAAGGACACTGTGAATCATGCCTGACCGCTAAGATCTGCACTACATTTATACTAGAAACATTCAATACATACTACATACATACAGCTTCATCGCGATTTTATATATATATATATATATATATATATATATATATATATAGATATATATATCTATATATATATATACATATATATATATATATATATATATATATATATATATATACATATACATATATATATATATATATATATATATATATATATATATATATATATATATATATGTATATATATATATATATCTATATATATATATATATATATATATATATATATCTATATCTATATATATATATATATCTATATCTATAAATATATATATATATATATATATATATATATATATATATATATATATATATATATATATATATATATATATATATATATAGAGTGTTTAGTACATACCTTATATCTTTTTTACTCTTCAACCGGAACTCTACTACTACAAGTATACTGGGGAATAAAGAAAAGAAAATAAAAAGGAAAGTGAAGCATAGAATAGAAAATAAAAGCAGGAAATAGATAAGAGATGAAAATAGATAAAAAATAAAGGAGATAGATAGATAGATAGATAGATAGAT
>NC_138768.1:303917393-303929893 GCF_965119305.1 Pelophylax lessonae
TACATAGTGATTACCAGTTTATGGGGTCCCTTCTCCCCCTCTGTACAGATACATAGTGATTACCAGTCTATGGGGTCATGTCTCCTCCATGAATACAGATATGTAGTATGTATCACCAGTCTATGGGATTCCTTCTCCCCTATTTATACAGATACACAGTGATCACCAGTCTATGGGATCCCTTCTCCCCTATTTATACAGATACATAGTGATCACCAGTCTATGGGACCCCTTCTCCTCCACAAATACAGGTACATAGTGATCACCAGTCTAGTGGGCCTCCCCCTCCTCCCTGAATACATATACATATTGATCACCAGTCTAGTGGGTCCCCTCTCCTCCCTGAATACAGATACATAGTGATCACCAGTCTAGTGGGCCTCCCTCTCCTCCCTGAATACAGATACATAGTGATCACCGGTCTAGTGGCCCCCATCTCCTCCCTGAATACAGATACATAGTGATCACCAGTCTAGTCGCCCCCATCTCCTCCCTGAATACAGATACATCGTGATCACCAGTCTAGTGGCCCCCATCTCCTCCCTGAATACAGATACATAGTGATCACCAGTCTAGTGGGCCTCCCTCTCCTCCCTGAATACAGATACATAGTGATCATCAGTCTAGTGCCCCCCATCTCCTCCCTGAATACATATACATAGTGATCATCAGTCTAGTGGGTCCCCTCTCCTCCCTGAATACAGACACATAGTGATCACCAGTCTAGTGGCCCCCATCTCCTCCCTGAATACAGATACATAGTGATCACCAGTCTAGTGGCCCCCATCTCCTCCCTGAATACAGATACATAGTGATCATCAGTCTAGTGGGTCCCCTCTCCTCCCTGAATACAGACACATAGTGAACACCCACCTATTGGGTCCCCTCTCCCCCCTTTATAAAGATACATACTGACGACCCATCTATGAGGTCTCCTCCACCCCTGTATAGAGATGTATACACACACTTTAAACATATACTTACTGATGACCCATCTCTGGTATTCCCTCTTCCTCCTGTAAACAGATTGTATACAGATTCACACTGATCATCAGCCTATGATGTCCCTTCTATTGATCCCTAGTCTATGATGTACCCTCTCTATCCTGTATACAGATACATATTGATCTCCAGTCTATGATGTACCCTCTCTATTCCTGTATGCGGATACATGTAACATATTGCTCCCTAGTCTATGATGTACCCTCTCTGTCCTGTATACAGATACATATTGATCCCCAGTCTATGGTGTCCTCTCTTCATTCAGTATACAGAAACAATTTATTCCCCAGTCTATGGGGTCACTTCTCATTTTAGTGTATAGATACATACAGATCATTTGTCTATGGGGGACCCTGCTTTCCCCTGAGCACAAATACATACTGACCACCAGTCTATCTAGGCATGCACTCTCTCCTCTATGTACAGATACATACTGACCACCAGTCTATATAGGCATGCACTCTCTCCTCTGTGTACAGATACATACTGACCACCAGTCTATATAGGCATGCACTCTCTCCTCTGTGTACAGATACATACCGATCACCAGTTTTGGGGTTCAATTCACCACATATATACAGTATAATGGTCATCAGTTTATGGGTTTCACTCTACCACTCTGTACATATATATTGGTCCCCAATCTAGGGGGTTCACTTCCCTCCTGTGTACAGATATATAGTGATCATTAGCTATGGCATCCCCTCTGTGTACTGATACATACTGATCATCAGTGTGTGTGAGGACCAACATCGTGTCCAAATGCTTGAATAACTTTGCACATGGAAACAAAAACGATTCACATATGTAAATGTGTCTCCTTAATGCCATTGCCTGTTTATACAAGTATTGGCTTGATAATCTGACCAACATCTAGGAGTGGATTTACTAAAACTGGAGAGTGCAAAATTTGGTGCATCTCTGCATAGAAACCAATCAGCTGTAAGTTTTTTGCAAACACTTAATTAAACAGGAAGAAGTTAGAAGCTGATTGGCTACCATGCACAGCTGCACTAGATTTTGCACTCTCCAGTTTTAATAAATCAACTCCTTAGTACTTTAACCCCTAAACATCAGATACATTTTAAAATTGTACTTTAGAATTCTAAACTAACCATTACATTTTCTGACCCTCTTCTACAGATTTTACACACACACACAGCAAACAATTTAGTACAATTCAATAAAAAAAAAACTTTTATTGAAACTTGTTGAGACTTTGAAAATAAAATACAGGGGAAACAATACCTATGAAACATTCATTACATCGTACATATATAAGTATGTATTTATACCTTCATATATTATTAGCCACAGAGCTCAGGGAGAAGCTGTACACAGACCAGCAGGTAAAACATGGCAGGGTCACACCGAGTTACTAAGAACAGGCTGAAATGTTCAGTAAGAAGCCGCCGGCTTGTCTTTAACTCTTTCATGTCTTCCAATCAGTGTATACACCAGAGCTGTCACCTGGATGGTGTACACCGTACACGTGAACGATTTGGGGGGGGGGGGAGGGGGTACCCCTAACCATGCACATGGTCGTACTGCAAATACTGTGACTGAAATGGAAATTATCTGAACTCTCTCTCAGTGCCACACATGTTTTTTTTTTTTTTTTTTGCTGTCCCTTTGGCACCCAATAGGTTAAACACACGCCAAATAAAACACAATTCGAGCCCTATTTACAAAACTATGTACAATATAAATAAATTAAAAGTTTAATAGTCAGAATTCCTATTTTATGTACAGGTGATACCAAATAATTACATAAATACTTTTTTTTTAAGAGCTTCCTCCCTTTTGGGACATTATATCCCGTTATTGCATTTATGAGTATACACATATATATATGTGTGTGTGTATATATATATATATATATATATATATATATATATATATACACACACATTTATTTATATATATATATATATATATATATACATATATATATATAACATGTGTATATATATATATATATATATATATATATATATATATATATATATAACACACACATATGTGTATACACATTATATATATATATAGAACACGCACATATATATATATATATGTGTGTGTGTGTGTGTATATATATATATATATATATATATACACAGTGTTTCTCAACTTCGGTCCTCAGGGCACACTAGCAGGCCAGGTTTGCAAGAAAACTGAAATACATCACAGGTGATATCATTTGCCAATCAGTGATTGCAGTATTCTAGTCTGCATCACCCCAAGGTAATACTTAAAATCTGGCCTGTTAGTGTGCCCTGAGGACCATAGTTGAGAAACACTGTATATACATATACATATATATAACACACACACATATGTGTATATACATTATATATATATAGAACACACACATATATAGATATTTGTGTGTGTGTGTGTGTGTATATATATATATATATACACACACACATTTATTTATATATATATATATATATATATATATATATATATATATATACATACAAATATACATATATATAACACACACACATATGTGTATATACATTTTATATATATATATATATATATATATATATATAGAACACGCACACATATAGATATGTGTGTGTATATATTTTAAACACGCATATATATATATATATATGTGTGTGTGTGTGTGTGTGTGTATGTATGCATATATATCTAAAAAAATTATATATATATATATATATATATATATATATATATATATATATATATAGTGATGCAGTAGGGAGGGTGGGTTTGCTCATCCCAGATTGCCAAGCAAGATTTCAGGGGTCTAAGCAAATGATTAATCAGCATGCAAGCAGTGGGACTTGAATAGCACAAATGAAAACAAAGACATCATCTTTTCTTCTTTTAAAGTACACTAGCAATTAATATTATGACTAGCCAGAGATGGCTCTATATGTATAAATTACCTTTAAACCGATATTCAAGTTTTTAGTGTGCAGTGATTGTATGTCTACATGTTCTCTGCTGACACCCCATAGAGGTATTTGTACTAAACATGCAGGTAAGCACTTGTCTAGTCGGGGGCTGGATAGTGGTAGAGGATACCTGGATATGATGTGGTTAGCAGCTTACAAGCAACCCCCTTCTGCTCCCTCCAGTCGGCTAGCTGTGGACTGAACATGTGTGCATATAGTAACTAGGGCATGGCCGAGGTACGGATCATACAAAGTGCAATGAGAAACCGAGTTTGGAATGAGACAACAAGCTCATCGTCATGTCCCCCCTCCCCACCCACACAGAGCCAGACCATGGGGGGTCATGGGGAGTCACTTCTTGATCGCTCCTGCTTGGAGTCCAGTCCACTGACCAGTCGCTGGATGTTTTGTAGTTCACTGCTGGCCTCCTTGTCTGGACACAGCTTAGGGGATAAAGAGACAGATCCAGAGGACAAGGTTGAAGATCTGCTAGTCAGTTCAGAGTCCAGAGCCGCAGAGGCGGGGCTAGGTACCAGGCTGGGGCCTTTTCCGTCTATGGTGCCATTGTGGAGTGAATGGAGGGCAGTGGTTAGGAGGCTGCTGCTCTCAGGGATAGGCATGGAGAAGGAGTAGGGGTTATACCTCAACCTGGGGCGCACAGCATTCAAAAAGGGGTGCCTGTGGACTGCAGAGGATGCCGCAGCAGCTGCAGCCATGTATGTGTAAGGGTAGGAGAAGAGTCCTCCAAAAGGGGACATGGCCAGGCCCTGCAAAATACAAAAGAGTGCATCAGTCATTAACAGCCACAGCTATTACACACAAAAGCAATGCTCACACAATCAAAAAACCACTGCGAGATGGAATTACATTTTTAATGTTATGTATAATGGCGTCTACCCAGAGAAATACTCTAGTGAATGCAAAGAAATGGTCTGGCTTTTTTTTTTTTTTGTGGCAGCCAGCGTACAAATCAGTGTCTGGCAATGAATGGAGGTCAAAGTGTACATAATTCATGACACATACCACATGAATTAAACCGAGAGATCATGGCTCTGTGAAAGGTAAGCAGATGAAAGAGAAAGAATGATCGCTGGGGTATACACAGGTATAAGCTTAGGTCTATTGCCGGGAAAGGCTAATTAAAGCTGTAATAAACCCAAAAGTTTATGTATTGAAACTCATCAATTCTTAAAGATGGTGGCTGCATTTGTTTTCATTTTTTTTTAGACTTTTTTATTTATTTTTTTTACTTAGTGGTCTGTCTAGTAACACAATTTGGAGTTGATTTACTAAAACCGTAGAGTGCAAAATCTGGTACAGCACTGCATAGAAACCAATAAGCTTCCAATTTTTTTTTTTTTTTTTGAGTCAAAGCCTAATTGAACAAGCTAATGTTAGAAAGTTAGAAGTTCGAGTTAGAAAGTTACAAGTTCATTTATATTGGCTACCATGCACAGTTGCACCAGATTTTGCACTCTCCATTTTTAGTAAAACAACCCCTGGGTGTCCTTAGGGTCACTTCGCTGAAGGAGCAACAGAGACACCTTCAGAGAGAAGCTTTGCAGTCTGGGAAGAGGGGGTAGTGTTCCATGTATTAGCAGATAAGATGGGTTTGACTTACAAATTAACTAAAGCTTTTTAAATGTTACAGCAACATATTTTTCCTTTTGTGATAAAGGATTTACAAAAATGAATAAAAGCTGACCAATGTAAGCACCCCTGTTTGTGGTAAATGGCTTGGTTAGACCTACTAACTGCCACAGATCACCAGACAAAATAAAGAAAGAGGCTAAACAAGAAAAAAAGAAAGAAAAATAATTCAGACACCCGGTCTAAAAATGGGTAAACTGAAATATATTAGATTTTTGTTTTGGGTTTATTACCACTTTAACTCCTATAAGGACAGTGGACAGAGAAGACCCAAGTTCTTGGTGTTGGTAGGACTCTATGTAGAAAGGTGTTGGGATTTTTCTTCTCTGGGTACACTTTACAGGCAGGTAAACCTTTCCTCTCTGATAAGGTTTATTTCTATTTATTTATATTTTATTAATTATACTTATAGATTCAAGCAAATCTAAAGCTTTTAGGGAATTATAAAAATGGCCAAATGGTGTCTGTGATAGGAAATGTGAGCCCTCTGTAAAATGTGCTGCTCTCTGGATTATGCAGTTACCATACAAGCTTAGTCATTTTCATAATTATTAAATTACCTGAGAGGCAAGGACATGCTGTTGAAGGTGGAAAGGTAAAGCTGAGGCTCCCGGTAGCCCTTGAGATGAAGAAGCCATCACTGTAGACTCTATGCTGTTCACTCCTGATGCTGCTCCTGAAACGGAGGCTAACAAGGGGCTCATGCCAGTGGCCATGCTGGAAAATGCCCCTCCCATGGCAAACTGGCTGGGGTGAAGTAGTAGAGGGTGAGAAGCCCCCAAGGGGTTAAAGAACTGCTGCCCACTTAAGCCAGGAGGGAATCCAAGGTTCTGTAGATGGGCTTGGCTCAGGTGATGAGAGCTGCTGTCTGTTTGCACAGTCAATGGTGGGAAATGCTCCTTGGAGTGTTTGGGCTCATCCAGTTTATGTGACTCCCTGGTGGGACTTTTCAGATCCTCCACACTCAAGACCCTGCCACTGGAGGAGATCTGTGCTGGGCTGTGCCTGGAATCTGGAGAGTTCTTCTCAGTCCTGGATGAGGAGTACAGGGACAGCTTAGAGGGACTCCTCATCTCCTTTGATTGCTCTGTGCTGGAGGTGATGGTGGAGATCTTGGACGAGTCCACGGTTTCTGGGCCAGCTTCTTCCTTACTGTCATCCTCACTGTCCCCTTCACTGTCACACAGGCCTACAACATAGACATCAGACCTTTAGCAACCAGTAACCATTATGTGGACTACCATAGTAATCATTGGAGTGAATTACTACAACGGTAATAGTTTACTTACTCTAAAGTTGTGTTCACTGCAACCAAGTGCAGACAAAATTCCTACATTTGTCATTTCCCTTTCACTTATTGGGTCTTTAAAATGAAACCAGTTTGCCTTATTCACTAAACTAAACTCACTTTGAAAAATGAACATAAATCAGATGAACTGTCAATGAAAACTGTTTCCTTTAGATACCCAAATGCAATGAAAAAAAAAAACCCCAGTAAATTTCCTTGAAGCCATCCTGGGTCTAATTATAGGTTACTTGTCCTAGCTCCCTCGCCTTAATTATATCGCTCTATGTATCACACAATCGGCGTTTACTATATACATAGAGGAGCACACCAGGTCATGTAATTAAAGGTCATCACTGTATTGCCGAACTTGAACGATAATTATATTATCACATAGGGTTTGATTTACAAAAACTGGTGCAAAATCCGGTGCAGTTTTTCATAGTAACCAATCAACTTCTAATTTCAGCTTGTTCAATTATACTTTGACAAAAAAAAAGTGGAAGCTGATTGGAGGGCTGCACCAGATTTTGCACTGTCCAGTTTTGGTAAATCACCCCCATAATATGTGTCAATAGTTTTTATTGAAGTTTAAACATAACAAATCAAAATCAACTAATGAATATCGGGCTGATTTACTAAAGGAGTTTAGAATCCTAAACACAATTTTAAGTGTCTAGTCACTTAAAATATCCAGCCATGTGCAGATAAAACTTGTAAACAGGAATGAGCTTTTTACACAATTGTATTATTGACCTACACACACACATATATATATATTTTTTATTTTATTTTTTTTGCAAAAATTGTCAACTTGTTTAGTAAATCAGCTTTTATGTCTTGCTAATCATAGATTGCGTTATTAGCGTTCATGGCAGTTAGGTGCAATTTAATCATTTAACAGAACAGTTTTCTTTACATGTGGATTTGGGAAATAACTTCAGCAACCCAAAGATCATATATTTAAGTATACAAGATTAGAATTTTTTTTTTTCTGTTTGGCATGAAGGCGGTTAAAGGGTTAATAGGACTGAGCCGCCAGCTTGTCCCGACTTCTTCCTGTTAACCCAGCGAGCCCCATTCCAAGCACAAGAAGTGGGATTAGCGATCGGTACGTTGCTATGAAGAGGGAGCTCTGAGTGATGGGGTTAATGGGAGATTAGGAATGTACCTTTAAGGTTTGAAGTGCCCACTGCAGATGCGGTTGGAGAGGAGGTCTGGGCAAAGCATTTAAACGCAGTCTGTTCACTGGAGGACTCGTCTGAGCTGCCATTATCTTTCTTCTGCTGCTCATCAAAGGCTCGCATGGACTGAAGGGTCAGTTGTTTCCTTGAGAAAAGCAAATCGCACATTTTAATGTGTATAATTCCCCGCACCGAATATAAACAGCCAGGAGACAGAAGTATTTGACCTCTGGTTTAATGTCCTCACCACTGGAGACCTGGCAACCTCCGGCCCTCTGCAGAGTAGAGGCCATAAACATCACACTACACCTCCACACCTACCCTAGTCTGATCATCAGCTATTTACTAAAGAGAGAAGACTATTCAAAAATGATATCAGATATCCAGATTGTATATGTGTATATATGTCTAATCCACGGACCTTAACTTTATCTATAATTTAAACTATAAAGTTATTCCTTCTTGGTTTGTCAGAATCCTAAACCAATTATTAATGTTATTTAGGCCATATCCATCAAGTAAGGGGAACCAACCAAATAGGCAAAATTATGCAGATTACACTGAAAGTAGCCACTGAAAATATAGATTTTTATTTATTAATTAAAATTATTGTTTAACAAATCCATGAAGAAAGACACAGCATTTTTTTTTTTAGGATATAAAAAGTATAGATCATTTGTCTATTGATCTCTCTGTGCAACTGTATATGTATCTAGGTAGCTGTTTTATTTATTTTTTAGTTCCCCAAATCTCTCAGATTCTCTAAAATAAAATTATATTTCTTGGTAACTCTATCCATTCATTTATCTACCTGTTTAGGTAAATCTCTGCCTCTCCATCTCTCCATCTGACTACCTACCTGTATCTCTGTCTAAGCATATGTCCATTCAAAATTCAAGTGTATTCTGTGAGGCTTTTATTTCCACGAAGCTCTCTTTACACACACACACACACACACACACATTTAAGACTATATATATATATATATATATATATATATATATATATATATATATATATATATATATATATATATATATATATATATATATATATATATATACGGTGTATATATATATATATACGGTGTATATATATATATATATATATATATATTTATATATACTATGTATATATATATATATATATATATATCTCTATATATATACTGTGTATATATATATATATATATATATATATATATATATACTTATCGTCTTTGTCTCTCCAATTCTTTTCTCTATATCACCCTCTCTATCCCTCCTTCTCTCTCTCTCTCTCTCTCTCTGTATATATATATATATATATATATACATATATATATCATCTGTCTCTCCAGTTTCTCTCTCCCCTTCTCTCTCTCTCTCTCTCTCTTTCTCTCCTTCCATCCATATATAGGTGTCTTGTTCTCTTGGACTTGTAGTTCCCCAATGTATGTTTTTTTTTTTTTTTTTTGCAGCACAGTATCTGTCTGTACATAGCTGAGAAATGTTACAAAGAGAGACAAAAGTCATCTGGCAGTGTGGTTAGAAAAGCAAGCCGTGAAATGGCTTCTATTAGGCGCTGGGGTGAGATGGCTGAGTTATGTGACAGCACAGTGTCATCCTGCCCTTTCTATCCGAGGTGTAAGAAATTCTTGGGCACACATAGGTGGTCAGTCCCAGGGCAGCTCACTCCTAGGCACTATTCCTATAAAGGCAGCAATGGCAGCAGTGACAGGTTCGCATATTTCTCAGGTAGCCTTCATTTTACAAGCATTTCCATCTTCCATATAAATAGAAGCTTGCAATATTCTCTGGAGGTATGAGGGAAACGTTGCCATTAAACATAGTGGAGAGTTCCCCGAGTGTATGATGTCTGTTGGCTCAGCTTTTTATCTGGATCCGAAATAACATTTACTTTCATATTAATGGGACAGCCAAAATACGCAGCGCTCCCCCTTCGTGTTTATTTTAACTGCCTTTGGTTTTATGAACAGATTTTTTAAAACTGTAATTTTTTTTTCATAGTAATTTAATAGAAATGAAAATTTCCTCGAAACTTTCATGAGGTTTGAATAAAATTAACAACCATAAACGTAAACATAGATCTAAAATATTTCATGCTGCAGCCCAGCTTCACCTAAATCTGACTGTGACTTTCAGTAAGAGGTTAATCCTGGTGTACAGTGCTGAGGACACAATGTAACGTCCCATCCAACGGGGTAACCTGCTCACAGAACAATGTAACTTGCCCCTACAACCACTCCCAATACAATGGGACTACTGCACCAATTCAGCATGTCACCTGATTCTACCCAGCTCTACTACAGTCTTTTATGTGACTAGAAATCAAGTATACTATTTATCATAACATCAACAATAAATAATAAACAGTCACTGTTGCAAAACTATACTAAAATGTTATATATATATATATATATATATATATATATATATATATATATATATATATATATATATATATTTTTTAATCTCTGTGTGTGTGTGTTCTATGTTCTATATATGACATGATGAATACCTGCATTTCTTTAATATTGTCAAATATATATATATATGTATATGTATATATATATATATATATATATATATATATATATATATATAGTATGTGCTTTAAAGACATAATGTATACTGTATGTGTTGGATATATATATATTATACAGTGATATATATATATATATATATATATATATATATATATATATATATATATATATATATATACACACAAAATGTATTTAGTAATTTAGTATGTCAAATATATCATTAAATGGATGGACTGGTGTATTCAACCTTCCCAACCATGTAAGTAAGTGTGTGTGTGTGTGTGTGTGTACATTATTACAAAAATACAATAAATACGTTTGCAGGTATGCAGAATAGAATAGGTCTACAACTACTAGATCAACCCAGTCTAAATAAGCACAAAAGCACAATGCACTATTATTAAGTTAAAGTTGTTATGAACTAATTAACTAACTAAGGACTGGAGCTTTAGGCTGGTTAATATCACCCACAACCACCCCCCCCCCCCCCCCAACACCAAATAAACAATCAAAGGCTGTCGTAGACTCACCTTTTCTCCCTCCTTCCATTGCCTGTGTCACGGAAGCCTTTGGCAAAAGGATTGTTATCGATTTTTAATTGGGTGATCTGGGGACAAAAAAGTGGAGACACTGATGAAGACACAGTGGACATAAAAGGACTGCTTTACTAAAGAAGTCGACCTCCCCAGCAGCTGATCACAGACAGATTTCAGGGGTTAATAACAGGAGGACACCCTGACCGGGTTATTTGGAGGCAGACATGGGTAAAAAAAAAGACACCTTTAGTAAATGACCCCCAAATTATCGACAGCAGAAAAATATAGCATTACTGTAGTGTTACAGTTTCTCATAGGCTAGCCTTCTTCCAATCATTTCAGTACGGACAGGGTTAAATATATACTGTATGAAAGCTTTGCCATGAGACTAATATTGTGTAGAATGAAAGGCAAATATATGGTAGCTGGAGAATTGGAGTGCTCTGTAGGGTGCTGGGGCTCTGCTTCATTAGGAACTTCTACTTCCATAGGGCAAACGTTTTTTAAATTATAAAGAGGACGGGGACTGTGATTGTGCTTGGAGCATTTGTTTCCAGTTATCCCCCCCCCCCCCCTCCCAACTCCCTCACCCCTTTCCCTCCTCTTCCCCTGTCTCACCTTAGTAGAGCCAAGCCAAAGTCACTACATAATGGAGTTTTATTTAACGTCAACTAAAAACCACCATATTCCACAGGGCTTTAGGTCAGAAGATAATAATGTAATGTACATTTCAGAAAATATTAAACACGTCTATATGCAAAATATGCTTTCTGTGATTTCTTCTGAAGTGACTGATATTTACGTCTGTGATATGTACATTTTTACAGCTGAATGCAAATTAAGTAGAAGCTCTCTATAAAAGTATAATTAAAGCTTGGCCAATCAATGTTCTTTAAAACAGTTTAGGGAAGCATCAGCACAGGTAAGCACCTTAAGGCAATCAGACCCAATATCTGTTTTATTATACAGTTTCTAATTAAATTGGGGGCACAGTCACTAGTTCAGAGTCTGGAGGGGCTAACATGTTTGGGAGAGTAGACCTTGAAAACTGGTGACAATTCTGAAATGGAAGCAGCACTTGCCAACCCAATAAAGGTGGTGCTGGGATGTCTCATTGAATGTCACTCAGACTCCCCTTGTCAGGGACAGTCAGGGACAGATCTGCCCAGCAAAGTCTATATCACAATGTTAAACCTCTCCTAGGCTCCATATTGTTAAATATTTACAAGCAACACATGCATTGCCACTTTGATCTTTCTCAGACATACTTTGTACTGACAAAAGTGGAAAGTCCACTCTTTAAAGAGCACAACAAGCTGAAACACCGATTTGCTAAGTCCACCATACATTTAATGATGTGCC
>NC_138768.1:303934893-303937393 GCF_965119305.1 Pelophylax lessonae
TCCTTACACCAGATCCTAGGGATGTGTTGTGGCAATGCAAGAACTCCAGACCAAGTTGATTGGCCCTTTGACGCTTTTGGACCAATTGTGTGGCTCCATAGGCGTGGTTTTGACAGGTCTGGTGGATGGGGACAGGGTTGAGTTATAAAAAGAAGGTGTCGGAAGCTGTAACGTTGCAGCAAAGCATCACTACTACATAATGCCGTGTGAATATGTCAACATGATCAGATGGGAGGGGATAGAGCAGGAAGGTGTAGAGGGAGGGTGGGGGGAGAACAGAACAAGCTATTCACTGGCAGAGAAAGTCACTAACCTCTAGGTGGCTTTGTAGGAAAGACAGAGAGAGAATAAACACATAGACAGAGGGAGGGAGAGGGGGAGGGGAGCAGCATGTACACTGCATGGATCCACAGAGGGCAGGCTTTTCCCTCACACCCCATCTGCAGATCTGCCTTCTCTTCCACAGACTTTTGGCCACTTCCAATTTCTGACTTATCAACAGCCTCTCAGTGGGGATCCCATTTCATCGCCTTGTTCCAGCACAATGGCAGGAAGGATAAGTGCGAGCAGTTCAGAGATTTGGGGCTGGACTCAGGGAAAGCAGAGCCTGGTGTAAGATCACACACTCAGGAACACACTGACACCACTGCCAGATCCGACACCATCGCAGCTCACTACTATATACATACACTATTGTCAGATCCGACACCATCACAGCTCACTACTATACACATACACTATTGTCAGATCCGACACCATCACAGCTCACTACTATACACATACACCACTGCCAGATCCGACACCATCACAGCTCACTACTATACACATACACTACTGTCAGATCCGACACCATCACATCTTACTACTATACACATACACTATTGCCAGATCCGACACCATCACAGCTCACTACTATACACATACACCACTGCCAGATCCGACACCATCACAGCTCACTACTATACACATACACTACTGTCAGATCCGACACCATCACATCTTACTACTATACACATACACTATTGCCAGATCCGACACCATCGCAGCTCACTACTATACACATACACTATTGCCAGATCCGACACTATCACAGCTCACTACTATACATATACACTACTGTCAGATCCGACACCATCGCAGCTCACTACTATACACATACACTATTGCCAGATCCGACACCATCACAGCTCACTACTATACACATACACTATTGCCAGACCCGACACCATCGCAGCTCACTACTATACACATACACTATTGCCAGATCCGACACCATCACATCTTACTACTATACACATGCACCAATGCCAGATCCGACACCATCACATCTTACTACTGTACACATACACCACTGTCAGATCCGACACTACGCCATTACATCTCACTTCTATACATATACACCACTGCCAGATCCAACACTACACCATTGCATCTCACTACTATATACACCACTGCCAGATCCGACACCACACCATTACATCTCACTACTATACATATACACCAGTGCCAGATCCGACACTACACCATTACATCTCACTACTATACATATACACCACTGTCAGATCCGACACTACACCATTACATCTCACTACTATATACACCACTGCCAGATCCGACACTACACCAATACATCTCACTACTATACACATACACCACTGCCAGATCCGACACTACACTAATACATCTCTCTACCATACACATATACCACTGTCAGATCTGACACTTCACCATTACATCTCCCTACCATACACATACACCACTGTCAGATCCGACATTATACCATCACATGCATCTCCCTACTATACACACACAGTGACTGGAGACACTTCTCACAACAGAACAAAACTGTCACTTTTCTGCAATAAAGACCCTTATCCCAGTGTGATAGAATTTTTGTATTGAGCACATGACATTATTAGGTCATTTGTAGGACTTCAGACACACAGAAGTAACTTGAAATATGCCTCTAGGTGAAAGTTATGTATATGCATGCATGTATCTATCTATCTATCTATCTATCTATCTATCTATCTATCTATCTATCTATCTATCTATCTATCTATCTATCTATCTATCTATCTATCTATCTATCTATCTATCTATCTATCTATCTATCTATCCTTAGGCTGACCATGCATCATACAATTTTCTTTTAGATTTACTAAAACCATATAATGAGGTCAAACCTAAACACTCTCAATATGTATGCAATCAGGCAGGTCCTTGCACTACATCCTTACAGGCAAATATAAAGGAAATAGAGTAAAAAAATTGTATAATGTATGGCCAGCCTAATGGTGTCTAAATATATATATATATATATATATATATATATATATATATATATATATATGTGTGTGTGTGTGTGTGCATGTGTGTGTGTGTTTTATACATAGATTTACTTTACTTTTAGACTGTATTATAGCATTCCACAATGATGTGCATTTAATAGTAAAAGTCCATAATTTGGTGGGCCTCCCCTCCTCCTCCCAGCAGGACT
>NC_138768.1:303942393-303972393 GCF_965119305.1 Pelophylax lessonae
ATGGTCCTGGTGACCATTGTCACCTTGTAAAGAAAGTGATGTGAATTATTAATATTAGTATTATTATCCCCATCTCCAGGACTTCTCCAGAGCTGCTCCCATCCTCTGGGACTGTCTACCCCAATCTGTCTGACTATCTCCTACTGTGTCCACTCATCTCTTCAGGAAAGCCTATCCTGTCCTGAGCTAAAAACCAAATCTTTTTTTTCTCCCATCAGTTCTTTCCTCACAATTATTACAGCCCATTCAGACTGGCGCGACAGGATTTTGTGGGGCGACCTGTGAAGTCGCGACCTTCGTGCCACTTGCACGGACTTCATATAATTGAAGTCAATGCAAGTCGCCTCCAGGTCGCCCCAAAGTAGTACAGGACCCTTTTTCTAAGTCGGAGTGACTTGTGTCGCTCCTATTAGATCGGGTCCTGTGCTATTCAATGGCGAGCGACCGACCGCAACTTGTCAGACGACCAAGTCGCCTGACAAGTCACGCTAGTGTGAATGGACCCTTACCTTTTATTCCACATGCCCCTCCATATTAGATTATAAACTCTCAGGACCAGGCACTTCTAACCCTCTTGTATTGAATTGAATTATTGCTGTGCTGTCTTTATATTGTAAAGCACTGTGCACACTGACCAGAGCCAGCCCTACCATGGGTCCCACTGGGTCCATTGGATCCAGGCAGCACATGGAGAGGGGCAGCAAATTGACTCCCAAGATTTTTTCCAGCAGTTTTGTGTGTCATCAGTTTGCGGCGCGTTACGGGTGGCATTTCCCCATCTCATACTGCCGCCCGTAGTGCAAACTGATGAGTATGAGGGAGCGGAGCTTCTCTTCTAGGGAACATGCCTCATGTGATTGTGGTGTGCGCAATCACGTCAGATATCAGCGCACTCCATCTCACGCAGGGCAGGCTGGATCTTCTAGGGCGGTGGGCGCGGCAGACACAGGAGTGGCAGGAGGACTGAGGACAGCCAGTGGGTGTTTGGTGGACCGGTCCAGTGGTGAGTTATGGAAGAAGATAACAGTATATATAATGATTTTAAAATGTTATATTTATATAAAATAATGGATGTGGGGGCCTTTTGGTGGGTGTGATTTTTTTTTGGGGGGTGGGGGGCAGCATTTCATTCTTGAACCCAGGTAACACAATGTCTTGGGCCAGCCCTGCTGTTAACACTATATCAATCCATAATAATAATAAAAATAATTATAATACAGGATATATCTAGTGCCAACGGGTTGCACAGCACAGTACAGATACAATACAATTCAATACAGGAGGGTTATGAGGGCCCTACTCCTGAGAGCTTACAATCGAAAAGCAGTGGCAGCTGGTGCTCCATGGGTGTAGGGGGGAGCAGACGGACCACACCATACCCCCCGGACCACACCAGCACGCACACCATACCCCCTCGGTCGCCGGCTTACTCACCCTGGACATGTGGAGGACAGGCAGGCAGCAGCAGCGGCGGCTTCCCCCTCAGTGTTCTGCGTCTCCTCCCTCGTCCTCCTCCTTGGCCAATGGCATTGCTTCTTTTGGCCAATTGGGAAACTGGTCTCAGGACCCGCTTCCTGATTGGCCAGGAGGAGGATCCGTATGACAATAGCGAATATTCATTCACTGTTGTCACACAACTGGGTGGGCTCAGGGTGCAGTGCTCTGCGCCCAGAGTCCACCCTTTTTTGAAGCCTATTATAGCCTCTGGCTCTAATCACATGCTTTAAAAAAAAAAAAAACCATTGGAATCCATGCATCCGGTGCCCTGCATGTAGATTAGGGGGCCGGACGCATTGGATGGGAGGGGGGGGGGGTGGCGCCCCTGTGCCCCAAATGGATGGGAGGCCACTGTCTAATAGTATTCCAACATTTTTCAACAAAAACAGAAAGCAGGAAGAAATCTTCTAAAGGGGAGACAAATTCTGGAGACAACTTAAGGCCGACCATACATGGTTAGAATGAGATTCAAACAGTTAATGGGCAGGCTAAATGTACAAAGCTGATCAATCAATTAATCAACTTGGATACAACTAGCCTGTCGGATTCGCTTGCGATTATCGCTAGCAGCTGCTATAGCTGCTAGCACCTAAAAGGTGGTGTGGCAATTCACATCATGTGAAGCTTGTCACCCAACTTAAGCTCATGCTCCTTTTTGGGTATTAAGCTTCACTCAATGTGATTTGCTGTAATTGCCATGCAATATATAATGGCAAAAACGCACTGCGTTTTAGGTGCCATTGAAAATAATGGCACCTTAACCTATGTTTTGCCATTGTAGTGTATTTTGAGATTGCGGGTGGAATCACAGTGATTCTGAGGCGATCTCAAAATGCCCAGGTGTGAAGAGAACCCAAAGCTTTTCGGCTGCAAATTTGAGTTGTCATAGATGGCAACTGTGTTTGATAGTCTCTGGGAGCAGATAAGAAGACGCAGGAAAGTTGATTTAGTAAAGACAAATAGGCTGTTCACTTTGCAAGGAAATTCTCTCTTAGCTTAGTGAATGCGGGGAAATTTCACTTTGCTAAGGATACTCAATCACATGTAATGGAATTAAAAAAACAGTATATATGCTTGTATATGATTAGATGATGGAAACCAGCAGAGCTTCACCTCATTCACTAAGCTAAGACAAAATTCCCTTGCGAGGTGAAAATTTCATTGCAAAATGAACAGCCTATTTGTCTTTAGTAAATCAACTGCATTGGGTTAATTTTAACCACTTCAGCCCCGGGAGGTTTTACCCTCTTAAAGACCAGGCCATTTTTTTGCGATTCAGCACTGCGTACTTTAACTGACGATTGCATGGTTGCTGTACCCAAATAAAATTGATGTCCCTTTTCATCCACAAATAGAGCTTTCTTTTGGTGGTATTTAATCACCTCTGTGATTTTTATTTTTTGCGTTATAAACAAAAAAAGAGCGACCATTTTGAAAAAAAAAAAACATTATTTTTTACTTTCTGCTATATAACATTACCAATAACCAAAATGTGAAAATCCAATTTTTTTTATAATTTTAGGCCAGTTTGTATTCTGCCATGTATTTTTGGTAAAAAGAAAATCCCAATAAGTGTATATTGATTGGTTTGCGCAAAAGTTATTGCGTCTACAAACTAGGGGAAAGATGTATGTCATTTATTTAATTATATCTTTTACTAGTAATGGAGGTGATCAGCGATTTTTAGCGTGACTGTGACATTGCGGCGGACAGATCGGACACCTAACTGACATTTTTGACACTTTTAGTGGGGACCAGTGACATTACCACAGTAGTCAGTGCTAAAAAAATGTACTGTTACTGTACTAATGACACAAGCAGGGAAGGGGTTAATACCAGGGGCGATCAAAGGGTTAGGGGGGTTTCTAACTGGGAAGGGGATGAGCTTATGGAATCAACACAGAGACCTGTGATCCTAAATAGGAGGATCACTGGAGCCCTGTGTTGATTGCTGACAGAACAACGGTCTGTCGTGTTTATAATGGCAGACCGCCGTTCTGTGTCCCCGGGGAGTGATCGCGGGTGCCTGGCGGCAATCGCGGCCGCCGGCCCCGCAGATCAGCTTCCCTTCTCGTGAATCAGCACGCACGCGACCCCACGCTCGCTCCTGAGGAGCGACGTATGGGTACGGTGATTCGCGCAGCCAAGCCACCTTACCGCAGTATATCTGCGGCGGGTGATCGGCAAGAGGTTGAAGAAAGTGGAGCAAATTGAGCACAAAAGTGGAACTGTTTACCAGTAGCTGACAATATAGTTTTACTAGGGAAAAAATTAAGCAAGAATTCAGATTTTTGTACATGGGCAACAACTCATTATGCTTGTTATCTTTTTTCTTAATCTAGATTCAATAAAATAGCTCTTTTGTTGTACTGTTATTGTTTTCACCAAGATAAGTAGTACCAGGACTGGTCTGTCCACTCCTCCATACAACTAAACATGTGAATTTGGAATAAGCAAGCTCACATTTATGGAGACTGTTAAGCCTCGTACATACCGCTGACATCTCCAGTCGGAGCCGCTAAACCAACAATCCAATGTTAGTACAGTGGTCTCCCCTGCTGTTCTGTTGTGTTCTGACAGGGGGGCCGGCCCAATCCCCCCTCCCCCCGCCCCCACCAGAACACTCCGGTCAGCACTCTCAGATGTCTGTTTTTAACAGATAAGATCGAATGATGTTGATGGGATGTCCATTTACACCTGCCACTCCGCTGCTCCATAGAGGAGACTGGAGGGCCCAAGCGGGTCTGCCTGAATAACTGATCGGTCCATGGCCATGTGAAAGGGCTCTAAAGAATGCAATATCATCAGTACACCATTTTCACAAATAGAGACAGGACACATATTCATCACCCACAGAAAGTGACATTTTGAGGCCACTAAGAACCTCTTCTTCAGACAACAACAACGAGGTGTAGGTTTTCAGTGGTCTAGAAATGATGATGAAATGGGGCTAGATAAGGTCAATGATGTCATGAGCTTCTGATCCTTTTGTACGTTCAGTTAAAGGGAGGGGAATGCCCTAGCCATAGCTAATTGGGTAGGTACTGACAGCTTCCTTCCAGGTTCCACTAAACTCAAGCTCATCCTTAAGCCTAGTATACACGGGCCAAATTTTGGGTGGCATTGGCTAGTTCAATAGGAACCAGCTGACATTTGGCCCAAATGTACGGCAGCCAGTCCGACAGAAGCTGACTGTTCGGCCAGTCTCTGTCAAAGAGTCATGACCATAAAAGGTCTGTCTACCAGCTCCCATTGGCTCCCATTGGCTGAGAGCACTGACCGTCCCCCCTGTCAGAACACAATAGCACAGCAGAGGGGATCGCTCTACTAGTCGTCCTTTTTTTTCCCCCTCCCAGCAAACCTAACACCCCCCCCCCACCTCCCTTCCCGTATCATAATTCAAGTTACATTAATTCAACTAAACATTTTAAATATCAGCATAATCAGGTACTATCTTCCATATCTTTCAAACTTTTTAGTATTTCCTCTTCTTTTGTAAGCCTATTTTTCTCTAACTAAGGTATTTTTGACTTTCCTCAACCAATCTACTATACATGGTGGTTTTGATTTTATTCATTTCTCTGTTATAGCTTTCCTAGCCTGATATAAACATCTTAAAACTGCTATTCGCTTTGCCCCATACCCCTCTCTCTGCTCCATATACCCCAATATGCACAGTACCGGATCTAGTTGAAGATTTATTTTAAATACTACATTTATTTTATTCATCACCTCCCTCCAGTATCGTTGTAGCATGGGGCATCTCTACAACATGTGGATCAAATCTCCAACTGCCGTTTTATATCTACGGCAAAAAGCATTCGATCTTCCTCCAAACAAGAATAATCTTTTAGGCGTATAAAATGCTCTATGGTGTATTTAAAATTGTGTGATTTTCTGGGTTGCTGAAAGAGATATTGTGTCTGTTGAAGCCACTATACCAGGGGCGTAACTACAGGGGTTGCAGGGGTTGCAATCGCTACCGGGCCCCATGCTCCAGGGGGCCCGGTAGCAAACCAGTGGGTGAACTTCCAGGATCGCAAAGGTCACACTTGCAACCGGACCCTGGCATTGCACCACTGTGGGGAGGCCCCAAGATTGCAGGAAGGGGGCCCACAAGATTGCAGGAAGGGGGTCCACTGCAGAACTTGTGAAAGAATCCTGCTGCGGGACCGTAATAAAAGGCCATGCAACGCGTGTAAAGAGCCCCAGGATTAGTGGGAAGAGCCCTGGGCTTGAAGGTAAGGGCCCCGGCCAGGGGTCTGGGGGGCCCTTCATGGTTTCTTGCATCAGGGCCCTGAAGGTTCTAGTTACGCCTCTGCACTATACCATCCCACTGTACATCTGTTAACCGCCCCACATCCTCTTCCCATTTTATTCTGCTAGGTAACTGAAATTCCTCATCTAATACCTTTACCTGTAACTTCCTATATAGTTCTGAAATCAACCCCTTTAAAGATGTAGCCTGTATCAAATTTTTCAACAGAGAAAGTTTACTCCATTCTAATCCTCCCTTTCTAAATTGTGTTGCTAGTGCATGCCGTAGTTGCAGATACATATAAAAATCTCTATTCAGAAACCCAAATTCCTCTTTTAATTCCTGAAATGTCTTCAGTACCCCTATTTTATATATTTGCGATAATCTTATCACTCCCTTCTGTTTCCATCTACTAATATTTTCCAGCCCCCTAAGTTCCTTTACATTTTTTTAATAATCTCATATAGGTGTATACTCTGTAAGACCCGAGTACCCAAATATTAATTTTACTATTTTCCATACCTTTTCCAGTAGTTTTACTGTTAAGCATCCTCCCACAACCCCCCAAGAATTTGCCTCCAATGCCTCTATAAGCGATGTATGTGGGGTATAGGCCAATAATGTTCGAGAGCTATAGCAGGTGGTATCATTACCGACTTCCCAATCCCCTATCTATTGTAACTGGGCTGCCAGGAAATAGCTCCAAGGATTGGGAGTGGCCAAGCCCCCCCATCTCTCGGCAGCTGTAAAGTTCGCAAGCGAACTCTAGCCTGCTTCTTCCTCCAGATCAGTTTCCTAAACAGGCCCTCTAGCCTCTTAAACCACACCCCAGGGATCCATACTGGAGAGTTATGCAAAATATATAACAGTTGAGGCAACCATATAATTTTAATTAACCACTTGCCGACCGGCGCACAACTATTTACTGAGGCAGTCTGGGTCCCCTGGGCAAACCGACGTAGGGCTACGTCAATCGCCTAGGAGCCCCTAGGGGGCGAGCGCGCGCCGCCGGAGGCGCACTCCTGCCCCCGCTCGTTCCCTGACATCCCCGCGCGAGTGACCGGCGGCTCCGATGTCCGCCGGCCACTCGCGATCTCCCGCTGGAGAGGGAGAAAGGCAGGCGGCTGATGTAAACAAAGCCGCCTGTCATTCTCCCTGATGTAACTTCAGAGACTACACGATTCTGCTATGTAGGATCGTATGTCTCTGTGGTTACATCACAAGCCACGCCCCCCACAGTTATAATTACGCTCCTAGGGATACATTTAACCCACTGATCACCAATAAAGTTAACCCCTTCCCTGCCAGTGTCATTTTTACAGTAGCAGTGCATATTTATAGCACTGATTACTGTAGTAATGTCACTGGTACCCCCAAAAGTGTCAAAAATGTCAGTCAAGGGTCCAATCTGTCCACCGCAATGTCGCAGTCCAGCAAAAAAAATCGCAGACAATAAAAATGACATAAATCTTTCCTAGTTATTAAACGCAATAACTTTTGCGCAAACCAATCAAAATACGCTTATTGCGATTTTTTTTTCCAAAAATATGTAGCAGAAAACAAATTGGCCTAAAATGTTAAAAAATTTTGATTTTTACATTTTTTTGGGGGAATTTCATATAAAAAAAAGTGAAAAATATTGTTATTTTTTCAAAATTGTCGCTCTTTTTTTGTTTATAGCGCAAAAAGTAAAAATTGCACAGGTGATCAAATACCACCAAAAGAAAGCTCTGTTTGTGGGGAAAAAAAGGACATCAATTTCATTTGGCTACAGCATCGCACGACCACCCAATTGTCCATTAAAGTCACTCAGTGCCGAATCGTAAATAGGCCCTGGTCTTTAAGCAGCCAAATCCTCCGGGGCTTAAGTGGTTAAACTACAGCGACGCACCACTGATAAGGGAAGGCAATTCCACATCCCACATTTTATTTTAAATGATTTAATTAAGGGTTATAAGTTCTTCAAAATATACAGTCCAGTGTCAGCTGCTATGACTATTCCCAGATATTTAAAACTATTAACCACCATGCATTTACTTCCATGAATTCTGTGTCACGTATATGTACTATGCCCAGCCAGTAGATAACACTGTGTCACACATTTAACAAACCCTGTCTTCGGAAATACAGAGGTGTTGAAAGGAGGAGTTTCAGGAGGTAGAGTTAGTACAGGAATCACTGCTTGCAGGTGCAAGGTACCATGGGATATGTAGTCCTTAGAAATGAAAAAGAAACAGCAGAGGAAAAGCTGCAACGCATGCAGGGACTCCAGAAAAGAGGTAGCAAGCAGACAAGCAGAACTCTAAAATAACTATTGTTTGTATTACTTGTTTGTATTACTATTACAATGTTGGTATGTATACTGTGACCATAGGTTTCCTTTAGGGTGTTTTCTACTACTAGCTTGTATGGTGTAAATATTCTTCCATGTTGGTTATCTCAGAGCTGCACATTGCAAGCAGCTGATTTGCAGAGTTATATACAGCACTAGTCCTACTGGTCATTATAATGCACACTATAGTGTAAGAGTTTTTCCATTTCATAGGCAGAAAGGGAAAAACCCCTTTATATCTTCAACTCAGAAAGCTGCATAGAACAAGAGGGCCTCGGCACTACTCTGTGTTTAGGAACTACAGATAATTACACTTATTGGACTTGTTTTTTTTTTTCATGATGTTAACCTGGACACTTAGGCTGGCCATACATACGTTCATACATACACATGTGTATGCAATCAGGCAGGCCTTTGCACTAATAGTTGAAGGTAAATCTAAAGGAAATTGAACAAGAACATTGTATAATGTATGGCCAGCTTAAGGGACTGAAAACATTATTTTCTTGCGTGTCCAGCTTTCCTTTTCTTGCTGAAAGCTTTGTTCAAGGGGTAGACATATCAAAAAAGTGCTTTTGTACAAGAAATTGAAAAAAGTAATTTTTATTACAAAATTTAGATGTACTTTAATTTATTTTTATTGTATTAATAACATGTAGGTGGTTTTGCAATTCCTTACAGAGGACACAGACATAGTCCCTGCTCCAGGATGTGACTGTTCATGTATAGGAAAGCAATGCTTTAGGGCAGTCAAATTGTAAAAGTTTTGATTTAGGCCCCTTTCACACATACGGACCGTTTGTCCGTTTTTCATTCATCCATGGACGGATGAAAAACAGACATAAATGCATTCCTATGGAAAAACGGATGATCATTCCTTTTTCAACTGCTTCCGTCATTGTCCGTTTTTTTGAACGGAAGAAAGCTCTATTTTTCTTCAGTTAAAGCGGAGTTCCAGCCTAAACACACACTCACCTGTCCAACGGTCCAGCGATGCGGCCGCCCGAAGCCTCGCTCTTCTCCCTCTCTTCACAGCCGGGTACGCACTGCGCATGCGTGAGTTGCGCTACGCATCGTGATTGCCCGAACCTCTGACATGTCCCAGATGATTGCGGGGAGGGAGGGGGATAGGAGAACTTCCGCTCAGGGTGCCGCGGCGCTCCGAGCGGAAGTGGTAGCGGGTACCTGTCAAAACTAGGTACCCGCTCCCCCCCCAAAAAAATGACATGCCAAATGTGGCATGTCAGGGGGTTAGAACTCTCTAAAGCGGAAGTTCCACTTTTGGGTGGAACTTCGCTTTAAAAAAACAGATGTTACGAAAAACGGATGTAAACGGACAAACGGTCAGTTTTTCATCCATTTTTGCATTGGTAGTGGTTGTAAAAAAAAAAAGGAAGAAAAACGGATGAAAAACGGATGAAAAATGGATGAAAAACTGATGAATACTTCATCCATTTTGACGTGACTGAACTGATGAAAAGAATGGTCCATATGTGTGAAAGGGGCCTTACTAAAACTGTAGAGTGCAAAATCTGGTGCAGCTCTACATAGAAACCAATCAGCTTCCAGGTTTTTTTGTTGAAGCTAATTGAACAAGCAGAAGTTAGAAGCTGATTGGTTTCTATGCAGAGCTGCACCAGATTTTGCGCTCTCCAGTTTTAGTAAATCAACCCCATATGTTTATTCACTCTCTTTTGTCCACAGTTACCCTTATACATTATGAAAACTAATACACCTAATTCCCAGCTCAACTCACCAACCAGCCTGAAAACAACTGAATTATACTCTCTAACAGTTTTCATTAAAAACTGGGGTTTAGTTTGCACACACTTGCAAATACATGCGTAAACTGAAAAAACACTTCACAGCACCCTAGTATCTATCCATTATAATGCATGTGGAGTCTCTCAAATATGTTTAGAGCAGTGGTTCTTAACCTGGGTTCGATCGAACCCCAGGGGTTCGGTGAGTTAGTCTTGCGGGTTCGGCAGGAGGTCATTTCTGAACTGGTCTCTGAAAGACAACAGCAGAAGTCACACTGATTTGCAGTAAATATTCATTATTATGTTTTTGTTTTTGTGTGAAAATCATGTTTTAATGATTTTGTTCTTTGTTCTTAATGGTTTTGTTCTTTAATGGTTTTGTTCATTTTGTGCACCTATGTATAAATATATACCTAAATATTTACCTATGTTTTGAATTTGAAAAAATCATATTTTATTTTTCCAATTAAGAAGGGTTCGGTGAATGCGCATATGAAACTGGTGGGGTTCAGTACCTCCAACAAGGTTAAGAACCGTTGGTTTAGAGTTAGGACTGCAAAAAAAAAACCAGGATGCCATGAATTTATTCGGCAGCTTACGCATGTATTTGCAAATGTGTGCAAACTAAACCCCTGTTTTTAATGCAAACTGTTAGACAGGATAATTCAGTTGTTTGCAGGCTGGTTATTGCGCTAAGCTAGGAATTTTCTTTAGTCTTGTTTGACAAGGATTTCATAGATACTGTGTCTTAAGAATGATTTGAGTATGGTCAGATTACTATATATATATATATATATATATATATATATATATATATATATACAGTAAAACCTTGGATTGCGAGCATAATTCGTTCCGGAAGCATGCTTGTAATCCAAAGCACTCTTATATCAAAGCAAATTTCCCCATAAGAAATAATGGAAACTCAGATGATTCGTTCCACAACCATTTATTCATAAATCCTTCAATTTATAGTCCATATAAAAAGATTATAGCATTGTGATTGGTTGTGTAACCATAAAATGTCCATCCACAAATAGCCACTTCCACAAGGGGATTGGAAGCAAAATCCAGAAGGAGCTACAGGGTAGCAATATGGTTACATTTAATGAAGGTACAACATTTAGCAATTCATGGTTGATGAATAAAACAGGCACATCTAAGTATGCAGGCATCCGGGGTAAAGCTTTCCACATAGACTATCTTCTGCACCGCCGGCTGCTAGTCTGTAATCCTGACCAGGAAGACCACCCTGCAGTAAAGCGATCTGAAAGCAAGGGGCAGCATGGAAGGGATGACGTAGATGATGGTGCGGAGGATGGTCCTATGTTGACAGCTTTACCCCTGCTAAATGTTGTACCTTCATTAAATTTAACCATATTGCTACACTTAGAGGCGCCTCTCTTCTCTTTTATACTCCGCTGTGACTTGAGGCTACTTGTATATCAAGACATTGCTTGTATATCAAGTCAAAATTTATTTGAAAATTTTGCTTGTCTTGCAAAGCGCTCTTAAACCAAGTTACTCTCAAACCAAGGTTTTACTATATATATATATATATATATATATATATATATATATATATGTGTAAATATATATATATATATATGTAAATATATATATATATATATATATATATATATATATATATATATATATAGATATAAATATATATATATATATATAGATGTAGCGGGGTTAAACATGCCTAAAGACACTGTTTGATATGTGGGAAGGAACTAGGCTCCCTCTAGTGGTAGCTGCATGGAATTTCCCGGGCTGTGACTTCCTTTTCACAAGATGAAGAAACTACATCTCCCAGGCTGCTTTGCAAGATCCAGGAACTAGGCTCCCTCTAGTGGTAGCTGCATGGAATTTCCCGGGCTGTGACTTCCTTTTCACAAGATGAAGAAACTACATCTCCCAGGCTGCTTTGCAAGATCCAGGGTGCACGGCTGCACCGCACGGCACTATGGGGGAGGTTATTTAAAGGAAGAGAGAAGCGCGCGAAGGGGGGGGCCTTTCTGCGCTGGACTCTGAGGAACCAGCGAGCGAGAGTGAAGGACTGACACTGGATATTGGGCCAGAGCCTTTTAGCCTGGAGGGACGACGTGGAACCGTCCCATCTCAAGCACGAGGCACATTCCTGGAGGTCATACTGCTGTTTGCCGAGACCGGAAGTCATCCGCCAGAAGGACCCCGCGCGGCTGGCATATAGCCAAAGGACTGAGACCGCAGTGGAAGCGCGCGAAGGAGAAACTTCTGTTGGTGAGAGGGCACATGCCCAATAACTGACTTTATCTGCTGAAGAGACAGTTTTATCTACAGATAGCGGTAGCGCAGCAGGAGGTGATAAAACCCCGGGGTTTATCACCATACTCTCTCAGGAGACTCATAGACAAACAATAAGGTCTGTAAAGGAGTCGCCAGAGGCTTATCTCTCTCGCAGAAGTTATTGCTCAGTTACGCAGACACCCTGCGGTGACAACTAACAGCTCGATGTTTTTTTTCTCTCTTGATCTTTATTCCTAATCTGGATTACAAATGAGCTCTATTCAATAACCTTGCTAGCGAAGATCAACAAGAAAGAAGAGAACTCTGGGGGAGGGACTCAGATAGGCCCACCTATCTGGTACTGTGTCTAGCCTTAATGCAGGAGGAGTGTGGGGGTATTCTTTTACCTTTTTAAAGCTGTTTTAAATAACCTTTTATGGACTTGTATTGTATTGTATTGTATCTCCCCTATTCAATTTGATACATAGTAAACTAAGTTTGGTTAATTACAATCTTGTGCGTTGTTCCATTGTGTTACCCAGAAGGACTACTATTCAAGAAGGTAACAAGGTATTGTTGCATAGTGAAGTATTGTATTCCAACCTGTGTATCTATTTGATAGTCCAGTCCTATTCTGGGTCAGTTGTGCCTGAGGAGGGATCGAGCCAATTTGATTGGGTTGTTAGGCAGGGTGTAGACCCAATAATATAATCAGCAGCTCCTGCGGGGGTGGTGCTACACGTGGGGGCTCGTCCGGGATTTCTACAGTCCTGCAACACAACCCTCTCAGCCCCAGAATCCCCTCCCACGCAGAAATGGATCCTGTCGCTGCTGCTGAGTGGTGCAAGGAAGAGAATGTCATAGTGGAAAATGGCCTGGTGGTTGAAATCAAGGGAGAAGCCTGGACTGAAGAAAAGCTCCTCCCTGTTTTAAGGGCACTATCCACAGACAGGAAATTCTGGGTGATTGACATAAAAACTGACACCACTGCCCCACACACGTATGCACTGTGTGAGTGGAGGAAAGGGGTCCCTGATTATTTCAATGGAAACAGTGTAAAAACTATTGACCAAACAGAACTTTTCCTGATACATCCAGGAGTTCCTACTGCGGGTCCCTCATCCACCACCCCTGGGGTATCCAGCCAAGAAAAAGGTGTCCAAGAAGGGCATCCTGAGTCATCACCTTTGTCGACTTTTAGCTCAGAACTGTGTGCTGTTCTTGGGGAGATTGTGGCAAAATGTAGCAGGGACTCCTCGAGCTATCTGATGACTGGATATAGGAAGCTCCGGACATTCTCTGGGAAACAGCCTGTGCCTTCAGCAGAAGATGGGTTCGAAGAGTGGCTAGATACCGCCACTCAGGCATTGGAGGAATGGGAGGTACCAGAACAGCACAAGAAGCAGAGGATCACAGAGAGTTTAAGGGGACCTGCATTAGAGGCTGTACGTAATCTAAAGCTTAGCAAGAAGAACTGCACTGCACAGGATTATTTGGACATTCTGCAAGATGTGTTTGGTCGGACGGAGAACGCGGCTGAACTTCTCTACCAGTTGGACCACTGTTATCAAGAAGAGGGGGAGAAGTTGTCCGAATTCATTAAACGTCTGGATAGGATTATCCACCAGATTCTGTTAAAGAAAGGAATAGACCCCCGGAAAATAGATGAGACTCGTGCACGACAGGTTCTGAAAGGGGCTCAACCTTTAGATCCCATTGCCATACTGTTACGAACTCGTCGAGATGGCGGCATTCTAGAATACCCCGATCTGATTCGAATGGTCAGAGAGGAAGAGGTTATGTTGGACAACAAGAAGAAAAGTCGGCAGTTTGACTCAACTGCCCGGGTTGGAGTGATAAGTGTGGAAGAGGGTGACTCTCAAGTTGAACTCCTAAAGACCCAAGTGTCTCAGTTGATAGAAATGGTGTCCATCCTGACTGGTCAGGTATCCACTCTACCCAAGGGGAGTATATCGGAGAGGCCAGATGAACCTGTTAGTCTCAGCACAGATCCAGAGCCACGGCCTGCAAGATTGTTAACTTGTTTCAACTGCGGGGGAGTTGGGCATGTTAGAAGGGTATGTCCCAGCTCAGGAAATGCTGCCGCGAAACCTCGCGAGCCAGCGGGAAACTTCAGAGGACACCGGTGAAGGAGTCAACCGGGTGTCCGCCAGTCTTAAGGGACTCCAGAAGTGGTGCAGGATCAGGGAAACTGAGTCAGGGGGTCAGACCCAGATATAATACCCCCAGTTCTAGACTCCGGGTTACTGAGGGAAGGAGAGTCAATGCACACCGGGTTCAGCGGGGGCCCAGATCAAGGAAGAAAAAGGAGAAGAGGGCCAGGGTACAGAGAACTGAATCAGACAACCAGGCTACATCAAGAGAATTCCCAACTAACTTGGTCGGGCCCTCCCCAGTGGTCTCGGTTCAGGTGGAAGGAATTTACACAAGAGCCCCCCTTGACACAGGGGCCCAGGTGACTCTTTTGTATAGAGACTTCTATGATAAATATCTTACCCATCTACCTTTGCAGAAGTTGGAAGATCTGGAGATATGGGGTATTGGGACCCAAAGTTTTCCCTATGACGGGTATCTGCCAATCAAGTTGACCTTTGATCCATCAGTGGCTGGTGAAGCGGAAACCTTCGACACCTTAGCAGTGGTCTGTCCTCGTCCACCAGGGGCCAACAAAAGCTCTCTCATCGTAGGAACAAACACTGACCTGGTAAGGCGCCTTCTGATACAACTGGTCCAGGGACAAGATGCTCAGGCGCCAAGGATCCATCCCATGCTACGGCAGGCCTACCAACGATTAGTGTTGGAGCAAGAGACCCCCGCAGAAGGAGTTGGACGACTCTGGAAGCTGGATAGAGCAGAAAAGGTCTTACAGCCAGGAGAGGTGGCCTGTTTTAAGGCTTCTGTTAAACTCACATGGCAACAGCCGGGTCCCTTCATTATCTTTGAATCAGGTCAAAAGGAGAGACAGAGAGGGATAGAAGTGATCCCTGAGGTGATCCCTTTGAAGGTGTTACAGGAAAACCGTGGAAGGGTTTTAGTGAGTGTCAGAAACACCTCTATTACACCAGTGAAGGTACCGGCCAGAGTGCTCCTGGGCCAAGTCAACCCGGCTACCCCAGTTGCCCCCATTGATTTCAAAGAAAAGGAACAGGGTGAAGCGGTTATAGAGGAGCTTTGCTCTGGAAACGCTGCCCTCCCGCCGGAATGGGTGAAGAGGGCCAAGGCACAACTTGCTCGATGTAGGGAAATATTCTCTAAGGACGAGTTTGACGTGGGATGTGCCAGGAGCGCCACTCATAAGATCCGCCTGAGTGAGGACAAGCCTTTCAGGGAGAGAGTCCGGCGAGTCCCCTTAGGTGACTTGGAAGATCTACGTCAACAGCTGGCAGAGCTCAAAAAGATCGGGATTATCCGAGAATCCAGGAGCCCGTATGCTTCCCCGATAGTGGTAGTCCGAAAGAAAAATGGATCTTTGAGGCTTTGTATCGACTACCGAACGCTGAACAGAAGAACCATCCCAGACCAGTATACCACTCCTCGAATCGAAGATGCCCTACAGAGTCTGTCAGGGGCGAAGTGGTTCAGTGTGATGGACTTAAAGAGTGGGTATTATCAGATCCCCATGCACCCTGAAGATCGGGAGAAAACAGCCTTCATCACCCCTGTGGGGTTCTTTGAGTTCAATCGCATGCCTCAGGGGTTGTCCGGGGCCCCTGCTACCTTCCAAAGGCTGATGGAGAGGACCGTTGGAGATATGAATTTGATAGAGGTACTGGTATACTTGGATGATGTTATCGTGTTTGGCAGAACTTTAGAAGAACATGAGGAGAGGTTGGAAAAGGTCTTGAAGAGGCTACATGAAGAAGGTCTGAAACTTTCTCCTGAGAAGTGCCAATTCTATCAGTCCTCGGTCCATTACCTGGGCCATATCGTGTCTGAAGAAGGGGTGGCCACTGACCCGGACAAGCTGGATGCTGTTGCTTCCTGGCCGAGACCCACAAATGTGACCGAACTCCGGTCATTCTTGGGCTTTTGCTCCTATTACAGGAGGTTTGTGGAGGGGTTCGCCCAGATTGCCCGACCCCTAAATGAGCTCCTGAAGAATGAAGAAGATGATGTCCCTGAGTTGGTAAAGCCGGCGAAGTCCACCATAGGCCCCCGGAAGGCTAAGGAATCCATCCAGGATCAGTGGACCCCGGAATGCGAAGGGGCCTTTGTCCAGCTGAAGGAAACCCTAACCACTGCCCCTGTGTTGGCCTATGCGGACCCCACAAAACCATATGAACTGCATGTTGATGCCAGCCGAGATGGGCTGGGGGGGGTACTTTATCAGGAGCATGAGGGTCATCTGCGACCTGTTGCCTATGTGAGCAGAAGCCTACTGCCTGCTGAAAGGGATTATCCTACTCACAAACTTGAATTCTTGGCCTTGAAGTGGGCAGTGGTTGACAAATTGAAAGACTACCTGTACGGAGCTGAATTCATTGTCAAGACAGATAATAATCCCCTCACCTATCTGTTGACTACGGCCAAGCTGGATGCAACAGGACATCGATGGTTGGCTGCCCTCTCTAGCTTCAATTTTAGCCTGAAGTATCGGCCAGGAATCGGAAATAGGGATGCAGATGCCCTATCCAGAAGGTTGCATGTTCCACAGGAACCTGCGGAAGAATGGACTCATTTGGCTCCAGAAGGGGTGCGTGCCCTATATCAGGGAACTGAATTTCGATCCCGAGGAGGGTCAAGAGCAGAAGAGATTGGGGTTTCGGCTATCGGAGTACCCAAATGCTACTGCCAGGTGACCCAAGTTGAAGGGGAGGGTTTGCCCCGGCTGTCCAAAAGGGACTTGCGGAAGGAGCAGTTGGAAGACCCTTTGGGAAAACTTCTCTTGGAAGCCCTGGAGATCCAGAGCCCTGAGTTGCTTCTAACTGACTCCCCTCAGGGGGCCCGTCTGTTGCATAGAGAGTGGACCCGGTTACAGATCAGAGAAGGAGTGGCCTACCGGAGAGGTCCATCTGAAGATCTGGAGGAGAAGTGGCAACTGTTCTTACCAGCTAAGTACAGAGAGGGAGTTCTGGCCGCTCTTCATGATAATCATGGCCATCTGGGGCCCGAAAGAACCTTTCAGCTTGTCAGGGACAGGTTCTACTGGCCTTGTATGAGGGCCGAAGTTGAAGGATACTGTCATTCTTGTGTCCGGTGTATACAGAGGAAGACTCTGCCACGTCAAGCAGCCCCAATGGGCCATCTACAAAGTCAGGGACCCATGGAGCTGGTGTGCATTGATTTCCTTTGCTTAGAGCCTGATCTGAGTGGCCAGGGGAATGTCCTTGTGGTAACGGACCATTTTACCAGATATGCTCAAGCATTCCCAACAAGGGATCAGAAGGCCTCAACGGTAGCCAAAGTTCTTGTAGAGAAGTTCTTTGTACATTATGGGTTACCACAACGCCTCCATTCTGATCAGGGAAGGGACTTTGAAAGCAGACTGATCAAGAGACTGTTAGATATGTTAGGCATTCAAAAGACTAGAACCACTCCCTACCATCCACAGGGGGATGCCCAGCCTGAACGATTTAACAGGACTCTTTTGGATATGTTGGGGACTTTGAGCTCAGAGAAGAAACAGCATTGGGGCAAGCACGTAGCTGCCATTGTGCATGCCTACAACAGCACTGTCAGTGATGCTACTGGATATTCCCCTTATCGGCTGATGTTTGGAAGGGAGGCTCGGTTGCCAGTGGATTTGGCCTTTGGCATTTCGCCTGATCATACCTCTTCAGCATCGCATAGAGGATATGTGGACCGACTGCGGAAGAGTCTGAAAGCGGCCTATGACAAGGCTCAGGCCACATCTGATCAACGTGGACTGCGGAATAAAAAAAATTTCGACCTAAAAGTTCGGATCCATGACCTGCAACCAGGGGACAGGGTTTTGTTGAGAAACTTGGGTGTCCCGGGAAAACACAAGTTGGCAGACCACTGGAAGTCCCAACCTTATGTTATCTGCAAGCAACTGCCAAACCTTCCTGTGTACCAAATTCGGCCTGAAGGAAGTGTGGGTCCATTGAAGGCTTGGCATCGGAACCATTTGCTGCCTCTCTCTGAAGCGGTTCGTATGCCCCCTGTGGAAGACTTGTCAGAGGCCCCTTCGACTTCTCGCCGGTCCAGACCAGTTACCAGATCTCAGACGACGCTCCCAGATGAGGGAGAGGGAAGTTCTCCATCTGAAGATTTGGAAGATGAAGAGGAGGTACCCGACTGGTTGTGGTCATCTCAGTTGCCAGAACCCACACCTGCCTCCCTGTCTTCATCTGACTTGGCTGATAGAGGAGCCCTTCGGGCAGAAGCCCCTGAATTCATACCCTTTCATATGCTTCCAGAAGAAGCAGCTGAGGATGAAGATTCTGAGGAGGAGGTTGCACCCTTCTCTGAAGAAGAACTGACCTCTCTTGAACCATCAGGTTCCTCTGTGTTGGAACATGAGGAGGGGGACATTGAAGAATCCTCAGAAGTGCCTGATCCTAGCACCTCTGAGAGCATGCCTCCACGGGAACAGAGGGAAAGGAGAGTCATTCACCCACCTAAGAGACTGACCTATGATCAATTGGGTGAATGTTCGGAAGAAGCTGTTTTTACCTCCAAAAGATCTCCTGACCAGCCTAGTTCCTCCACTGTAGATTTGGTGGGGGACAACCCTAGCTCACCCCCAGGCACAACTGTACAAGCCACCCAAGTTTTGGGGGGTCTGTGAGAGATCATGAGAACAAAGTATTGAAGTAGAAAACGTTTGCATTTAAGTTTGTACATAAGGATATTGGGTTTGGCCATTATAATAAGCACAGTTTTTGATGTTCACAATTTGGTTTACTTTGTGAGTTAATGTTTGCGCACATTTTGTTGCTCTGATCTCACTATATGTTTTTTTCTCTTTCTCACCTTTTGATGTTTTTTTTTCAACACAAACTTTAAGATGTAAGTGTTTAAGAAATTGCAAAGGCACATGTGCTTTTTAAAGGAGCACTATATAAAAGCACTAGAAATCAGCACTATATTAACACTGTAGAAATCACTTATTTGTTTATTAATTGCACTTTATCGTTTTACTGTTGCACTGCTATTAGAATACAAAATTGGATGTATTCAGATTGACTTATTTCAGCAAAATGTTAATGTTTTTGTTGTATAATGCCAACCTATGCACTAGGGTACATACTGTTGACCTCTTTGGGGACCAAAGTTTCTCAAGTGGGGGGAGTGTGTAGCGGGGTTAAACATGCCTAAAGACACTGTTTGATATGTGGGAAGGAACTAGGCTCCCTCTAGTGGTAGCTGCATGGAATTTCCCGGGCTGTGACTTCCTTTTCACAAGATGAAGAAACTACATCTCCCAGGCTGCTTTGCAAGATCCAGGAACTAGGCTCCCTCTAGTGGTAGCTGCATGGAATTTCCCGGGCTGTGACTTCCTTTTCACAAGATGAAGAAACTACATCTCCCAGGCTGCTTTGCAAGATCCAGGGTGCACGGCTGCACCGCACGGCACTATGGGGGAGGTTATTTAAAGGAAGAGAGAAGCGCGCGAAGGGGGGGGCCTTTCTGCGCTGGACTCTGAGGAACCAGCGAGCGAGAGTGAAGGACTGACACTGGATATTGGGCCAGAGCCTTTTAGCCTGGAGGGACGACGTGGAACCGTCCCATCTCAAGCACGAGGCACATTCCTGGAGGTCATACTGCTGTTTGCCGAGACCGGAAGTCATCCGCCAGAAGGACCCCGCGCGGCTGGCATATAGCCAAAGGACTGAGACCGCAGTAGAAGCGCGCGAAGGAGAAACTTCTGTTGGTGAGAGGGCACATGCCCAATAACTGACTTTATCTGCTGAAGAGACAGTTTTATCTACAGATAGCGGTAGCGCAGCAGGAGGTGATAAAACCCCGGGGTTTATCACCATACTCTCTCAGGAGACTCATAGACAAACAATAAGGTCTGTAAAGGAGTCGCCAGAGGCTTATCTCTCTCGCAGAAGTTATTGCTCAGTTACGCAGACACCCTGCGGTGACAACTAACAGCTCGATGTTTTTTTTCTCTCTTGATCTTTATTCCTAATCTGGATTACAAATGAGCTCTATTCAATAACCTTGCTAGCGAAGATCAACAAGAAAGAAGAGAACTCTGGGGGAGGGACTCAGATAGGCCCACCTATCTGGTACTGTGTCTAGCCTTAATGCAGGAGGAGTGTGGGGGTATTCTTTTACCTTTTTAAAGCTGTTTTAAATAACCTTTTATGGACTTGTATTGTATTGTATTGTATCTCCCCTATTCAATTTGATACATAGTAAACTAAGTTTGGTTAATTACAATCTTGTGCGTTGTTCCATTGTGTTACCCAGAAGGACTACTATTCAAGAAGGTAACAAGGTATTGTTGCATAGTGAAGTATTGTATTCCAACCTGTGTATCTATTTGATAGTCCAGTCCTATTCTGGGTCAGTTGTGCCTGAGGAGGGATCGAGCCAATTTGATTGGGTTGTTAGGCAGGGTGTAGACCCAATAATATAATCAGCAGCTCCTGCGGGGGTGGTGCTACATAGATATATATATATATAGTGTGTGTGTTTGTTCTGAAGCCATTCTGAAACTTAGCTTCAGATAACCTTGAACCTTGGCTGCATTCAATTGAGCCAACGCGTGTGCCTAGTATGTCCCCCCTATGTTAACACTGGTTGCCACATACTCCAGATACTGTTATAAGAGGGTCTTCTTATCAGTGCTTCTATAAGGCTCTTGAGGGCCTGCTTGAGCCAAGTGCAGACATAGAGCTAATGAAATGGTGTAAGCAGATGTTAGAAGGGTGACATCTCACAAACCCTAGCAGGCCCCATACTGTAGGAATAGTTGAGCAGCACATACGTCTCCTACTCTCATACTCTAATGCAGGAGCATTAACTGCTTTACCTTTCTACATCTCTGTTAAAGCATACCTCTCTTAATCTATTTAAGACCAGGAAGGTATATAATATCAAAGCTATGAGCACAAAACAGCCTTGCTGTGCTCATTATTTTAATGGCGTTTATCTGATTGTACTCTTTGCAAAATAATAGCTTGCTGACTTTCCATTCACATCTCATTATTTGATATTTTTGCAGGGATCAGCAGAGGCTGAAATGCAGGTGTAAATGTTTCACACAGGCAGAAAATAATTTGGGTGCTTAATTTCATTTTAACTGTTATGCTAGATCTAACAAATGTATGAAGCAGCAAATAAAAGGATGGTCATACATTGGGCCCATGGTGGTAAGTGAAATGTCAGATTTAGTTAGCAAAAGGCTGCGGTTGGGGATCTATCCCAACCAAGAACAAGCATATGAAACTGTTGAGATTACTTGTCCCCCCTTTAACATTTTCAAATAATGTGGGGAACATTTGTTTTAATTTTTTTGCTAAAGAAATCAGAAGGTGGTTGGATGTACCAGCATGATCTGACCCCTCTAAGGCATCTGAATTTTCTGTCACTTCCCTAAACATGAACATTATGCAACCATTTGTGTTTCACCCAAGGAGAGACGCAGGAGGGTGTACTGCAGAATCTAATGGCTCCGGCTTATCAGTGGAAAAACAATAGTCATCAGACAAGGCTTTCCAACATACCTGATAACTTCTTTCCCTAACAAGGCTTGCTGGTGTCTAATAGATGTTGGATCGTCTCCTGATCTGGCCAAAAATGACCAGATTGGAAGATTGTCATCTACTTGTATGGGCACCTTTAGTAAAGGAAGGATGTGACAGCTTCAATAGATCATCTGAGACATAAAGCCTGTAGTGGGTTTGGTGGCACAAGTTTAAGAAGGTAGATCCTTCGTGGCTCATTGCTTGAAAGAAATTATAAACATGCTTATGCCCCATACACACGTGCAGATTATCTGCAGACTTTTGTCTGCAGACTTACCTTTTCTATGTAGTACAAGGGCCTGCCGGATTGCATACAAATTGAAAATGTTTAGGTTTGACCTCATATTATATGGTTTTGGTATGTCTGCAGACAAAAGTCTGCAGATAATCTGCATGTGTGTATGGGGCATTACTCATGTAATACAAAAATGTCAGTATCCTAACACAGTGTTTCTCAACTCCGGTCCTCAGGGCACACTAACAGGCCAGGTTTGCAAGAAAACTGAAATAAATCCCAGGTGATATCATTTGTTGCTCAGTGATTGCAGTATTCTAGTCTGCATCTCCCCAAGGTAATACTTAAAATCTGGCCTGTTAGTGTGCCCCGTGGACCGGAGTTGAGAAACACTGTCCTAACACATTAAAAATAAAGCTTAATAGTAAAGCATTTTTTTTTTAGTTTTGTATAGGGTACAGAAGGATTAGAATTTATTTCTGGAGCCAATTTTCCCCTTCTGTAGACACAACAGAAAGTGAGAAACTATTCCTCCAAAGTTAGGGACAATCTATTTTCGGACCCATCTGTGTCCCATTGGGTGCTTTTCCCCTCCTGTAGACACAACAGAAAGTGAGAAACTATTCCTCCAAAGTTAGTGACAATACATTTCAGGAGCCATCCGTTTCCCATTTTGTAGTTTTACCCTCCTGTAGACACAACAGGAAGTGAGAAAATGTTCCTCCAAAGTTAGGGACAATTTATTTCAGGAGTCATCTGTGTCCCATTGGGAAGATTCCCTCCACCTGTAGACACAACAGGAAGTGAGAAAAAAGTCCTCCAAAGTTAGGGACAATTTATTTCAGGAGCCATTTGTGTCCCATTGAGGGGGTTTTCCCTCCTGTAGACACAACAGGTAGTGAAAAAATATTGTGAACCCGGTATTGCAGCGCTGCTTATTCATATATATATATATATATATATATATATATATATATATATATATATATTAAATATGTAAACATGTGCAAAATTAAATATATAAACTAGTGCAAATGTGCAAACATGTGCAAAGTATGTAAAGTGCAAATCTCGCAAGATCCTGCAATAAATACTTAAATTCATAAATACATAAATAATTAAAAATCATAAAGTCCACATATAATGTCCATCAGGTGCAGATAAAGTGTTTCTGTGCTCCACTGTGTGCATCAAACGGGGTGATCCCCTTGTGGTTATCTACTTACCACAATGCGCTCGATCAAAGGCACTTCAATAAATCCTGCAGTGTAGTCACAGCCTTCCCTGCCAGCCTGGAATCCATGATCATGTGGGAAAAAGATCCTTAATATGGTCCTTTGCATATGTCCCGAGTCCCCACAGAGGAAAGAAAGGCCATCCATGGTGAAGTACTTTCCATATAGGTTTATTAAAGCCAAAGAAAATTACTTACAAACATATTAAAATACAGGCAGTTGGGTCACGGCTCGGTGGTTCACTGCTCCCGCAGCGTGCGCTTCACCGGCCGAAAGTGACATCAGGTCCGCTCAGCCAATCGCTAGACGCGTTTCGCCGTCCAATCACGGCGTCTTCTGTGAAAAAATATTCCTCCGAAGTTAGGGACATATTGTCCCATTGGAAGGCTTCCATTCCTGTTAAAGGGACATCTCAGAAGTTTGAACTTTCCCTTGCTTTTAATCCCAGTGACAATAGCCACTGGGACAAAAAGAGAGAATGAATTTCCCCATTGGCGACACAGATGGCTATATAAACCTCAGCCCCCTCAGATTTCTGCACTGAAATGATGAGAAATGTTGACAGGCCTGCCCAGCTTTCTTAAAATGAACTAAAAAAAACATCCCCTTCTCATTTCCATAACATATTTTGTAATTCATTAAGGGAACTAGGTGAGCTGATATAATTCTTTGAGATAACATGGGGCACAGAGTGTACAGGACACTGGACAGCTCTGGATTTCTGGCAGAGTCAACAGGCATTTTTTATATATACAGTAGAAATAATATAACTCTTTCCATTGAATTTTCAGTAGACCACAAGATAGCAAATACAAGTTTGTTAGAATTTACATTACATTGGTAATTATACATTTTTTTTTCTAACCATTTTTGACAATTACAATCAGTGTATCAAAAAGCTGCAATTTTTTTGCTAGAACAACCCAACTGGGTTATAATAATAATAATAATTTGTCTTAGATAATAATAATAAAATTTGTCTTAGAACAACCCAACTGGGTAAGAATAATAAAAAACAGTCAATATCTGTAAAAGAAACAGGAAAAGATACATTAGAACAAAGATTCATATCAGCAAATATATCTTTATAAGACTGCGGGTTCATGTCAATGGTTTGCACACATCACACACAATGGTGAGCTAATCAAGTATTTCTAGGCAAACCAAACAGTGTGCATTCTTTGAGCTTCTTATGTGCGACAGTAGTTATTGGGAATGTCAAATGAGAATGTCAGATAAATCTGGCTTTTAGGAGAAAGCCAAGCAACTAGCAATAATTAACCTAAACCTAAATCTACTTTAGTGGTATCGTTTTCAGTTAGGTTACTATTTCCCTCCCACAATCCTACACAGCAAAATTAGTTAATGCACACTGTAATAATGTAAATAGCAATCCACTAATTAGGTAGCCTTTCCCTGACAGAATCCCCATCCCTAGGACCTAAATCACACATCTTGGCTCCTGATCTCATTGATTGTTTCAGAGAAACAATAGTAACAAAAGGAGCAGCAGTGCAAAGAACTTAGGCCCTTTCATTACCAGAAAGATGGCTCTGCTCTCATTACACATTCATTAGACTTGTATATATGAAAACAGAGCCCTCATCCAATTAGGTGTAAGTATAAACACTCAGAATCAGAACTACTATCACCCTGTTAGACACTGGCGCTAATTATAAATCCTATCATTTTTCAAAAGTGGGAAAGAGCTTTAAAGTGTAGACCCATCCAAAAGCGATATTTTATTTATAGGTGGTGCCCAGTGAGTCAGCCCCTTGATTCTTATGTCTTGGATGGTTTGACAGCAAGGTCTCTCTACCATAATTGTTGGCTCTGTTCTTGTCCAGTTTTTGCATATATCAGTGCCTCCTATTAAATTCTCTATTACAGAAAAGAAATAAAAAAGTTAGGAGGGGAAAGTGGAAACCTTTTATAATGATGGCAAAAATGCATATAGAACTATCAATAGAAACAGTGCAGCACCAATTAAATAAATACAAAATTCATAAATATTAAAATGATATGTGTATGTATGTAAAATTAATAAATAAAAATATCATTCTTTATAAATATATCCAAATAATGAAAAAAACATCCTAGGTGAATAAATATATAAATATAGAAGTCCTGTGCAAAAAAGGTTGTGTAAAAACTGTGCAAAATTGCCAAAAATGAACACAGAATGGAACAGTGGCGGTGCTTGAAAGTGAATCCTCTAAGGTGCAATCCTTCACCAATAAAGAGTGGCCGCTCACCAAACGTTCTGACCCCTATGTTACCAGTGGGTCAAAAATAGCTGTTGCCACAGACTGATAAATTCCTATGGATGATGACTAGACAGTGTTCTTGTAATAAGCGATCCTTCAATCTCCAGTCTTGTATCCCCCTAACTGTGTCTCCAGTGTAAGACATAAAACGGAACAGATCTAGTGCTCTCCATGTAACAGAATTTATTAGGGAAAATTATACAAGGTAACAAACATATTAAAAGGCACATCAGGCCGTGCAAGCCATGCAAGCTCTCATAGAAAGCTTCGATCTCTTATCTGAGTACTAAGCGGGGAGACATCTGACAGCAGGCTCCGTCCCCTATACGCGTTGCGTCATTTACTTGACTTCATCAGTAGGGGTGGCACTGCACTGTTTCTGGGAATAGTTTTATATTTGGTATGCAGTGAAAACATACATAGTGATTGCAGCCGCTTCACCAATTGCACCTTATAATAACACTATATTCACATTGTGTAGAGCACTCAATTTATTTAGGTTGGTTATCCACTGTTGCGCTGATTTTTATTGTCTTTCTTTTTCAAAAAAGCATGTAGAACCAGGAATAAGTATGGGGTTCTCATCAATCAGGTTTGCCAGAGATTAAAAAAAACTGCCATATGGTGTAACTTTCCAGTCTTTACCAAAATTTTAAAGCACAGCTAAAGACTAAACTTTATTTTATTAGATGTTGACAGAGTGTGGAGGGGGTTAGAGGACCTGTCAGAATTTTTTTTTCGGTCAGCACCTATGTTAGGGAGATTCACCCTCACTATTTGTCATGTTTACCATTAGTGCTGAAAGTTAAAGAACAGCAGCCCTTACATTCATCATTTTTTTTCCGTTCAACCCAATGATCAGATTCCCTCATCCACACATTTGATGTGGATGGAGAAATCTTCCCTGACGGTGGGGAGACTTCACCTCTGTCAGAATATTTTGATCAGTGCTGCCAGCTATAGCCGGCGGCACTGATCTATCAGAAAAACCCCCGCTGGCAGGATGTATAGAAATCAATTAGTAGATCAATTTCTGTACATTCAGGGTTTGCATGGCCAGCTTAAAACCAAATCTAACATTTTGGGTTATACCCAGAGCAGAGGAGAAATCTTCCAATGAGGACACTAGTTTTGGTGACCCTGGTCACCACCAGGGATTTCCTCACTTTGGTGGATTTCTTCCTACTTCCTGTTTTGACTATGGGGCAGAAAGTGAAGGAAAATCTCCCTAATAGGGCACAGATGGGAAAAAAATGGGGTTATAACTAGAGATCGACCGACGGCAACACTGATATATCGGGGGCCGATATGCATTTTCCCCGATATATCAGAATCGGCCCCGAGGTCACCAATATTGCTGATATTTAGGGAAAGTGCATGTCCTGGGGTGATGCCTGCAGCTAGAGGCATCACCCCAGTACCGGTGTCCATAGCCGACAGTCGGCTGACTTGTAATGACAACCGATGCGGCTGAGAAGCTGCTCGGCTGTCATTACAAGGAGCGGGAGGGGACATCCCCCCCTCCTGCCGCCTTCCACAGCTCACCCGGGTCTCCCCACTAAGGGGGCTGACATGTTCCCTCTGCGTTTTTCCAGGTTTGCGGGCTCCGGCGCTGTGAGTGCCCGGAGCCGCGATGACGTCACTCCCACGCATGCGCGCTGGAGCCCTTCATCCCAGTAATGGGCTCGGAAGTTCCGGCACAATATGCCGCACCTTCAGAGCGCATGTGATGATGATGTCAGCGACTGCATGCAGGGTGAATACCTCCTAAACCGTTATTATAGGCTTACCTGTGGGTATAAATCACCAAGCGGGGTATACAACCACTTTAAGTGGAAGCTTATGACAGAATGAAGACCTTACAGGGTTCTTACCATCATAATATCATAGCATATTACCCCATTTCTAGAGGTAAGATGTAAAAATGTAAAATCCGTGCAATGCTTGCATTTATACACAGTTATTAGAATCTCAGATTTCATGTATGTATGGATTTGTGCAGAATTGTGCAAGTTACACCATTACTGTCCTCTGTACTTTACTTGCTCACAGCACATACTACAGAATGTTTCCTGTGAGTAGGGCCAATATTGTAATTCAATCCTGCCCATTTTTAGGGCTTATAGCCAACCTGCTGTGGAAAAAGGGCAGGGGGAAACTAGGTACTACATGACAGACATGTTTTTATGTAAAAAAATATATATATATACTGTACAGAGGGGAGAGGGTTGTGGCATGCAGCTTCAAGGGTAACATTAAAAATACACAAATCCTTTAAATAATATGCTTTGGGTATGGGGAAGCCTTAAAGCTGTACATGGTGTTATGGAATGGTACAATTCTTACGCACAGTGTCAGTGACAGCATACACTAGCAACGTATATGTTTGCTGTGAAATTGATTTTTTCTTTTACAGTTAGCTTGGCTTACAAGCATCCCAGTCAGATTTAGTTTATCTTAAAAAAAGACTTTTTTCAGGTTTTCAAAAAAATGGTAATAGACCCAATTCGACTGGCATTAGAAATTGGCAAGTTCTCTGAGGCTGTCTCTGCTATCACTAATGCAAAGTTGTCCTGCCGCTTATCATTTTCTCTCAAACACTCATTAAGAATGAAATCACAGATTAAACAGCAGTGTAAAATTGGCCAGAAGTAGGGAAATTTTAAAAGATATATTCACCTTTCAAAAAAAAAAAAATATTGCACATTTTTTTGCAGGTAAGGTAAAAAAAAATTGCTTTTTTAAAAACATAATAATAATAACAACAACAATAATAATAAATTTTATTTATAGGCGCCTTTCAGAACACTTATGACTAAGGCCCTATAGGCTGAAACGCGTCAACTGATCTTATCAGCAGTTGTGTTCTGTGGTTCCTGAATAAAGATGAAGATAAAGATGAAGATTTTTTTTAGAGCAACTACCGGTGTGCAGATCATCTATCTACTTATGCATCCAGTTAAATGGCTGTTGATCGGGCACCCAGGACCTCCTTTATTGGTGGGCTGTATGGGTAGTAGAACTGCTCCTTCTGTTTGCCCTTTAGAGCCGGTCCACACTAGCGCGACTTGTCAGGCGACTTGTCAGCCTGACAAGTCGCGCTCCCTCGCGGTCCATTGACCGCTACAGGACCCGTTCTAATAGGAGCGACACAAGTCGCTCCGACTTAGAAAAAGGGTCCTGTACTACTTCGGGGCGACCTCGGAACGACTTGCATAGACTTCCATTATGTGAAGTCCCTGCAAGTCGCTCCGAAGTCGTGGTGCATGGTAATGCACAAGTCGCCCCCGAAGTAGTAAGGAACCGTGTCGCCTTAGTGTGAACCGACTCTAAGAACACACAAGGTCACCTTACAAAGATAACAACAAAGCAACAAAAAAAAGTAAATAAATAAAATAAATTAAAATACAGTACGAAACAATTAAATTACAAAAACAAATCAATGAACTCAGACAGAGTATGCTGGTTTGAAAAGATGAGTTTTGAGACGTGATTTGAAGATGGGTATGAAATCAAAGTTGCAGATGTCAGTTGGCAAGGTTTTCCAAAGTTAGGGGGCAGAGCAGCTACAGGCTCTCAATCTGTCTATTTACACTGCAGCTTGCAAAGCATTGCACACCTGATCAGCAAGTCACGGATGCAATGCCAGGATCCTGCAGACCCCACACAGCCACGCTGTTTTCAAATTGTGATAGCGGGTAAAGGGAGAAGATCCCCTACCTACTGCTTCAGAGCAAGGAGAACCAGTGGTGAGAGGTGTGTGTATAGGAGCATGTTATAAATATGGGGGTAACATGTAACATGCTCCTAAAGGTGAACTTTGCCTTTGAAGAAGATGTATGGGGTTTATTAAAAAATAAACAGACATACCTCAATGCTGCAGCATCAGTGTGATGCTACAACTGTCCCACGTTAGCTCTACGACTGAGAACTGAGTGATCACATGGGGCGGCACAGTAGTGTAGTGGTTAGCACTTTCACCTAGCAGCAAGAGGGTCGCAGGTTCGAATCCCAACCACGACACTACCTGCCTGGAGTTTGCATGTTCTCCCTGTGCCTGTGTGGGTTTCCTCCCACACTCCAAAGACTTGCTGGTAGGTTAATTGGATCCTGTGTAAAATTGGCCCTACTGTGTATGTATGTGAGTTACGGACCTTAGATTGTAAGCTCCTTGAAGGCAGGGACTGATGTGAATATGCAATGTATATGTAAAGCTATGCGTAAATTGACAACGCTACATAAGTACTTGAAATAAATAAATGTCTGCTGATCGCTTAGTTCTTGGTCTGCTTGGAGCTGTTATGCTCCTTCAGCACTTACTGGAGCGCCATGCTGGAGAGGGGGACCGGGGTGCAGCTGACTCCAGCTCTCCATTGTGTGTGGATACCGACAATATTGTTACTCTACAGACATCAAGATAAAAACCTACCCCAATAGTAAGAGGGACATTATA